>NW_012101288.1:4705320-4819750 GCF_000951045.1 Mandrillus leucophaeus
GGCCGCATCCACCAGTCACTACTTTCTATTTTTCTAGGATGTGGGAATATGGACAAGATCAAGAAAGAAAAAAAGAAAGCCTGCATCTACCAGTGACTACTTTCTATTTTTCTAGGAGGTGGGAATATGGACAGGATTGATCTCTGTAGCTCCTTTTTTGAACTTGGGACAAATCTCAGATCTCACCTGCGGGGATTTCATAGCACAGCAGTAGAGGGTTGTCACTTACATGAACTTCGTTTGAACTTTGTATGGGCTCCTCTCTTATTTTAAAAAGTTTTACATCAAATTTTGTAATGTAAGGAGAATATGCAATTTAAATTAAAAAATTGGAGGAGATTTGGGTATTTTTCAGCCTGGGTCAGCAAACTCCAAAGGCCTATAATTAGGTTTTCCCTCTGTTTCTTCTTAATTATTAAAACCATGAATGAGAATAAAGCTTAATCAGATAGATTGCCTACTCTTGCCTTAAGATATGGATCCATTACAGAAGCAAAATATCTTCAAGGATATTTTGTAAATAACTCCCAAATATGCTGGGTTGGTTGCAAATCTGCTAGGCCTCTCCCCTCATCATGAAATAATATATATAACAGATTAAGGCAATTCACCACGTATTTATCAGTAACTTTTATAAGCCTGTTCCACATAAATTAATAAAAATTGTTTTTATAAACTGTATTATTTAAATGCTGTATGATAGCTACCTCTTCAATGGATCGTATCATTACAATCTTGTTATATCCAGTACTTCTTCTCCAATGTCAATATTCTGCACCTCTCCCCTCGTTATGAGATAATCTGCTCTGATGCTATTCACCCGGGGAAGACTAGAACCACCCTCACCTGCCACCACTGGCTTTGAAAAAGTTCTAAAGAAGATCGAGTTTGACGTTAATGGCTCCAGCCTGTCTATTCTATATTGTTTTGCTATTCCTTCAGCTCCCATTTTTTAGATGAAAAAATTCAGCTTATTCTAGTCTGTCCCATCCTTATAAATGATTCTAACCACAAAAAATGTAAGATCATTCTTGTTTTTTATCTAAAAATGCACAGATTCCAACTTGAGGAAAGTGGCTCTTTATTTTCTGATAGTAGTTTCTCAAAATACAATTCTAAAATATAAGAACAGAAATGATTGCCCAATTTCAGGCCTGTATTCTATCCGATAGTGACACCAAAAGGTACTTTTAGGGCAAGAAATGAACACGATAGTTTGGAAAATCACCTCTAAAGCCTATAATTTCTCTTAATAAGTCACATTTTTAGGCTATGTTCACGTGGCGCATACACACCTGACTTTTTCTAGGATGTGCAGCAGTCTGATTTATCTGGTGGGAAATACACAGGTGGGATCTTGGTGCTTTCGATTCTAAGTAACATTATAGAACTCAGATGATGTGTTTATGCATCATTTTCCTTATCTATGAAATGGAACCTTAATGATGGCCAGAGGAGGATAAAGAAACTCCCCCAAGACCCTTTACTGTGGGTTGGAGCCATGGATCCTATAGCCTCTTCCCTATGCCAGCCTTCCCCTATACCACATATCGATCATCAAACCACCCCAGTGAGCCACACGCTGTGTTACACTGGAAAGGGGAAAAATCATCAAGCTGGCTTCTGAGATCAGAGAAGGAGAATTTAATCAGCCTCATATAATATATATATATAACAGATTAAAGCAATTCACCACATATTTATCAGTAACTTTTATAAGCCTATGTTCCACATAAATTAATAAAAATTATTTTAATAAACTATATTGTTTAAATACTCTATGATAGCTACCTCTTCAATAGATCGTATCTTTAAAAATATTTAAAGCAAATAAGATGGTCAAATTGTAATATGCCAATGTCAAACACCCCTTTGTAGCTGGAAAGTAATGTAACCACTAGGCAAAGAAGAGAGAAACAAACTTCCCTAGACACAAATTAATTTTGTTGGTAAAGATTTGGTTTCTTCATGGCAAAAAAAACAAGAAAAATGATTATATAACAAATTACATGACCTTGCATATAATAATTTACAACATAGTATTTTCTCAGTTGATCAATTAAGACTCTCAATGGTGTTGTGTAGTCACATAAAGTAAGTGTATGTTGTACAGATGAAGATACAGTCTCTAGGTATGTCACAGTGATTAAGAGTCTTGCACAGGTTTACTCAGTTAGCAAGTGGAAGAGTAAAAACTCCATTCTTGTTATATCCAGTACTTCTTCTCCAATGCCAATATTCTGCACCTCTCCCCTTGACATGAAATAATCTGCTCATGATGCTATTTACCTGGGGAAGACTAGAACCACCCCCACCTGCCACCACTGGCTTTGAAAAAGTTCTAAAGAAGATCGAGTTTGACATTAATGACACCAGCCTGTCTATTCTATATTGTTTTGCCATTCCTCCAGCTCCTATTCTTTAGACGAAAAAATTCAGACTTAGGAATAATAACTTTCTGGAGATCTCATACATACATCAGTCGATGAGCAAATCCATGCCCACCCTACTTCAAGCCATGCTGAGTAAAATATACTAGTTAAGAATCCTAGATTTGGAATCAGAGGAGTCTGTTTCAAATTCCGGTTCCATCAGCCACCAATTGTGTGACTGTGAACCCCCTAGGAGCCTCAGTATCATAATTTCTTGTAGTTATTCAATTAAACTATGCATACAATATAGTACCTTAAAAAGTAGCTAAGATACAATTGTAATACATCAAGCTGCTTTAAAGAAATGTACTGTGGACTGTAGGATTTTAGGCACCAGATTTGTGATGAAGCTTAGGGGGTCCTCTTAGAATACCAAAATTCACATCACATAGAAATACGTATTTTCTGTAGGGAGCAGAGTCAGGGACAGAACCAAAATAGGTCTTCAAGTCCACGAAGCCACCACCATGAACCACCACCTCCTCCCCCAGAGCCCTGCTCCCTTGCTTCTGCGGCTGCCCAGCGATTCCCTCCATCCTGAAGTCACTGCTGTAGAGAATGTGGGGAAGCAGCAGGTCTGAGAGAGTAAGCACGATAATGCAAAGCAGACAGGTCCCTCCAGGTAGATTCTAGACTCAAAGATGAATGTTTCCCTTTGAAAAGGTCACCAGGATGGCTATCAGTGCTGACTATAAAAGGATGGCCTCATAGTATGAGATTTACACAAGCACAGATCCCTTCTGTCACAACAGACCTTAAGAGGAAGGGTGAGGTTCCCCTAAGGTCTTCAGAGTCCTAGTCATGTTCCCCAAAGTAAGGATCTAAAAACAGGAAAGGGGTTTCTTATGATCATTTGCTCTTCCTGCCTCCTTACTGTCTAAAGGCAACTGATGCTGATTCATAATGCCAGGACAGCCATGCCACAGTCACCATCCAGCCCGTGATGGAAATGGAGTGGCCTCTCGCAGGACAGATGTGGGTGTGAATCCCAGGCTGTATTAAGTTGGGTAATTTAAGCTCTCCAAGCCTCAGGCTTTAGCTTACGGAATTTATCATTAAAATGTACTTTTATTATTACCATCGATTTTTATTATGCATGTTTCTGTTATCCGCACTAAAAGAGACACATTAATTTGCTTACTACATTTATGAGAATATATTCTTCATTTCCCATTTGCACCTCAAGATCTACATTCCACCCTTCTACTCTGTGCCCCAGAAAATCTTCTATAATTTGTGTCAACATGTTCCCTTGCCCTCTAGTTTTCAGTTTTGTTCAACTGAAGTTGGGGAGTGGATATCAGAGATGACAAGGAATGAGGATGGGGTGTCCAGGCTCCTGCTCTGCCAGGCTACTATCGGTTAGCTATGTCCCTTTACCAAAAGCCACAGCTCCTATCACAGTATTCTTTTAATGCATCTCTTTCCAGGTTACAGTAATTGTTCCCTCTCCTTGCTGCTTCTGTCCTGGGGATGATAATGGCTCCACATTCTTGGTGCACTATGATACCGCAGTATGCCTTGTTGATTTCCTTAAACTCTGCCTACACCTTTACAAACAGTCTCTTATTAAATTCTCTGTAATTACCCAATCTGAGTGAGCCATTATTTTCCTACAGGGGACTTGACACATATATCCATAAACTACATAATTAGATCAAAGTAGCATTCCAGCTAGCCATGACCAAGACACAGAAGCAGAAAATCAATGATTAATCTCTGCCTTTTTCTACTTATAATTCCCTCTCCTTGGAATCTTCCCTAAATTGTTCCTTTCCATCATGGTAGTCAGCTTTCTGTCCCTAACCATGGCCCAGACGCTAAGCATTTGTTCAGTCAACTTTAGCTTAAAATATCGCTTAATTTGTTTGCAGTTAAATTGTGTTTAATTTCCTTTTCCTTCTTTTAAGAATGCCCTTTATATTTCCTTTTTCCTGTTACTGCCCAAACCAGCCCTTCCCCCTTATTAACAGTGTCTTGGTTTCATGCTACTATGAGGCACTAGTATACACAGGGAAATGGGACCAGCCCCAGGGATAAATCATGATTGACCTTCTCCAGTCACTGCAATCACCTCTCTTACCCAGTGATGGTTTAAGGTGATAGCCATGTGTGCAAGATCTAGACTATGATAAATGAAGGGAAATCTGAAGAGGGGCAGGGGAAGCTGGATGTTAGGAGAGATTTTTCTTCTTAAGAAAAAGATACAACAAAGAAAAATGTTCTCTTCCTTTCTTCTTTCTTTCCTTCCTCCCTGACTTTGATGTTGTTATTTGAAAATGTGGTGTTTGAAGTTTAGTCAGCCATCTTTTTACCAAGAGGAGGAAGTTAAGAGAATCAGAAGGAAGCTGACCCAAAGCCCTGACATCACTGAGCTTCTGAATTAGCCTCCCTCCAATGCACTCCCCCAGATTTCTCCTTGCATGAGATAATAAAGCCCTCTGCATTAACCACTTGTCTTAGTTTGGGCTGTTATAACAGAATATCACCAACTGGGTGGTTTTAGAAAACAGGTATTTATTCTCACAGTTCTGGAGAATTAGAAGTCCAAGATCAAGGTGTCAGCAGATTGGATGTCTGTTGAGGGCATTATTCCTGGTTTGCTGATGGTCATCCTATTGTGTCCTCACCTGGTGGAGATCAGAGAGGAAGCAAGCTCTTCTTTGTCTTTTCTTATAAAGGAACCAATCCCATCATTCTCTACTGTCATGACTTAATTACCTCCCAAAGGCCCCATCTCCAAATACCAGCCCATTATGGATTAGGATTTCAGCATATGGATTTGGGGACACATAAACATTCAGTTCATAGCACCACTTTTTTTTTTCATAGCACCAATTTTATATGGATATTCTGTTACTTGTAGCCAAAAGAATACTGAATGAATCACTACCCAAGGCTAGCTGCATCCCCATTATGCAGGCATATTCCTCTCATGTATTTCCCCTATACATGGCAGCTATCAGCTCTTTAAGATATCAAATGCGTCTTGAAATCCCTGAAAGAAAAGAATGAAGATAAGAGACTCATTAGGTGTTCTTTCTATGCTATAGTCCAGGATCCCATCAGGTAAGACTCTGGCTTCCTAATCCAAAGGTTAGTGGCTTCAAATCTTTTCTCTTTCCTTTTGGGAAAATACAGGTAAGACAGTTTTGTCTTGTAAATATTAACATCAGAGACCAAAATTGGGGGCAAGCAGTCTCTTCATGCTGTTTTATCCAGACCTAGCATACAGAAGTTGTTAAGTAACTATTTGATGGATAAACAGAAACATTCCATACATTCTCACATAGAAGAAACTGATTACAATAGGTAGGATTAGGTTTGGCAGCAAATGGCAAAAGAAATAACAGTAGATTAAACAAAATGGAAATATGTTTTCTTCTCATGTGAATATAGGTGAGTGTAGAACCTTCCTGACCCTTCAAACCTTCTTCTCTCTCATTGCCCCACTATCCTTAATGTGTGTTTCCACCATGTGCTGTAATATTTCTGCTCCAGTTCTCTCCATCACATCTGAATTTTAACCAGCGGGAAAGAGAAGAAAGGAGTGGACACACCATTTATATTAAAGACACTTCATTCAGTTGCAAATCCACTGACCAAAGCTCCACCCCATTGATCAGAACTGAATCTCCAGGCTTTCCCTTGGTGCTGGATATTTTCTGTTTGTCCCTTCACCATATCCAACTCCACCCTTTTCTACACTGTCTTGTGCTGTCAAGGATTTACCTGAATTGATGACATCAGTGGGCCCCCTGGCTTTCTGGCTTCTGCTGAGTACAGCCAGTGGGAGACACACTCAGGAAAGGAGGAGGTGAAGGAGGGTAAGACTGGCCCTCCAGCTGGCTCTCTTCTAAGTCTATATGGGTTGGCACTCTCTCTCTCTCTAGTGCATGAGCAAGAATGGTCTACTTCAGGTTGCAAACACTAAAGGCTACATTGCTTGCAGATAATTTAAAAGCAATAATAAAGCCAAATAAAAGTCTACCAGCTTTTTATTATCACCATCCACAGACAATTCTAAACAAGGTCAATAATAAAACACTCTTCCTGCCAGGAATAGACCATTTTCATCTCCACCCCTTCCCCAGGGCAGCCACCACCTCTCCCAAGGCAGTTCCTGTCAATCACCCCTTCCTACTCAGTGACTCTGGAGGTTTGGTGACCACTTCTTCCCCTGGCTTCTCAGGACTAGGGATGGTAACAGCTCTCTGCATATGCTCCACTGAGTTTCTAAAAACCCTTTGTAAACAGCCTTTTTATTAAACTCTGGTCGATTATCCAGTTTAAGCACGCCATGCATTTCTTACTGACACCTCAGCTGATACTATCCAGCAGCAAGGAGGTTTTTATTCTGAAGTGGTCACAAACCAAAATAGAGATGTTATTATTGAGAAAAAAAAAATGGATAAAATAAATATTGGAAAAAAATCAATCTCTGCCACCCTTTTTTTATTATACTTTAAGTTCGAGGGTACATGTGCAGAACGTGCAGATTTGTTACATAGGTATACACGTGCCATGGTGGTTGGCTGCACCCATCAGCCCATTGTCTACATTAGGTATTTGTCCTAATGCTATCCATCCCCCAGCCCCCCACCCTGCAACAGGCCCCAGTGTGTGATGTTCCCCTCCCTGTGTCCATGAGTTCTCATTGTTCAACTCCCACTTATCAGTGAGAACATGTGGTGTCTGGTTTTCTGTTCTTGTGTTAGTTTGCTGAGAATGATGGTCTCCAGCTTCATCCATGTCCCTGCAAAGGACATGAACTTATCCTTTTTTATGTCTGCATAGTATTCCATGGTGTATATGTGCCACATTTTCTTTATCCAGTCTATCATTGATGAGCATTTGGGTTAGTTCCAAGTCTTTGCTATTGTGAACAGTGCTGCAATAAACATACATGTGCATGTGTCTTTATAGTAGAATGATTTATAACCCTTTGGGTATATACCCAGTAATGGGATTGCTGGGTCAAATGGTAATTCTAGTTCTAGGTCCTTGAGGAATCGCCACCCTATCTTCCACAATGGTTGAACTAGTTTACACTCCCACCAACAGTGTAAAAGTGTTCCTATTTCTCCACATCCTCTCCAGCATCTGTTGTTTCCTGACTTTTTAATGATCACCATTCTAACTGGCATGAGATGGTATCTCACTGTGGTTTTGATTTGCATTTCTCTAATGACCAGTAATGATTAGCTTTTTTTATATGTTTGTTGGCTGCATAAACGTCTTCTTTTGAGAAGCGTCTGTTCATATCCTAGGTATTGACGGAACGTATCTCAAAATAATAGGAGCTATTTATGACAAACCCACAGCCAATATCATACTGAATGAGCGAAAGCTGGAAGCATTTCCTTTGAAAACCGGCGCAAGACAAAGATGCCCTCTCTCACCACTACTATTCAACACAGTATTGAAAGTTCTGTCCAGGGTAATCAGGCAATAGGAAGAAATAAAGTGTATTCAAACAGGAAGAGAGGAAGTCAAATTGTCTATGTTTTCAGATGATATGATTGTATACTTAGCAAACCCCATCGTCTCAGCCCAAAATCTCCTTAAACTGATAAGCAACTTCAGCAAAGTCTCAGGATACAAAATTCACGTGCAAAAACCACAAGCATTCCTATACACCAATGATAGACAAACAGAGCCAAATCATGAGTGAACTCCCATTCACAATTGCTACAAAGAGAATAAAATACCCAGGAATACAACTTACAAAGGATGTGAAGGACCTCTTCAAGGAGAACTACAAACCACTGCTCAATGAAATAAAAGAGGACACAAACAAATGGAAAAACATTCCATGCTCATGGATAGGAAGAATCAATATCATGAAAATGGCCATGCTGCCCAAAGTAATTTATAGATTCAATGCTATCCCCATCAAGATACCATTGACCTTCTTCACAGAATTAGAAAAAACTACTTTAAATTTCATATGAAACCAAAAAAGAGCCCACATAGCCAAGACAATCCTAAGCAAAAAGAACAAAGGGGGAGGCATCATGCTACCTGACTTCAAAGTATGTTACAGTGCTACAGTAACCAAAACAGCATGGTACTGGTACCAAAACAGATATATAGACCAATGGAACAGAACAGAGGACTCAGAAATAACACCACACATCTGCAACCATCTGATCTTTGACAAACCTGACAAAAACAAGCAACAGGGAAAGGATTCCCTATTTAACAAATGGTGTTGGGAAAACTGGCTAGCCATATGCAGAAAACTGAAACTGGACCCCTTCCTTACACCTCTTTTTTTTTTTTTCTTTTCGAACTTGGAATTTACAAATCAACCAAATGAAAATACTCTTCTGATTGTTCCCAAAGCTTTCACTCCTCTGACAGCTTTTACCACTTCCCTCCAAGGAAGCTTTCAAGGAAACTACCTCAATGGGTGCAAGTGAATGATACATCAAATTTCTAGCCCTAAAGCCAAGTAGAAGGAATTTGACTACATCCTGATCTCCATTCAGATATGTTCTTAGGTAAAGATTGTGTTTGTAGCACTGCCCAACTAGCCAATCAGCATGGGATCCTAACCAATTAGAACAGACATTCTCCAGGGTGCCATTCCAGCCCCTATCTGCTGCATATCTTCCCTGCTCCTAGGAAAGCTGAAAGCAGAGCAACTTGGCCTCATCCCTGCACCCACTAACTCTGGACACCTCCTAATATCCATGGCTTTATCCATGTTTTGCAAAGTCAGGCCTATCTACACCAGCCCAACCTTGCCTCCTGGGCTGGATCAGTGTCCCCACAGGAGGGCAACTTGACAGATCCTGTTTCTTAACCTTCACTCCAGCTAGCACTCACTTTTAGCTTGTCATTATCCCCATAGCTACTGCCCTGGAGTATGAGTTTTATTAAGGTGAAAGCAATGTTTAGAGGCATAACATGGTTTAGGATGAATGATTAATTGAAGAACTTTTGTTTCCCTCTCAACCTCCAAAATAAAGTACCTAGTAAATTTGAATTTCATTGTCTGGTTGCAAAACAACCTGCCCTGGGGGAGGCTCTGAAAGGAGTCACCAGGCAGCGATGAGATGTGCTTTTCAAAGCCATGTCACGGTCAGGGTAATCAGTAGACAGATCCCTATTGTGCAGAGCCCTGCCGCAGGGCCCACAGGGCAGGGCTTCCTGTGAGTGGGCTGCTGGTTGTTTGTGGTTGCTACAACAAAGCCTTAGAGAGAACTTTCTGGGGGGCCAATGTTCAAAGTCCACACAAGCCTGAAATCAGGTCTCAGTTCTGCTCCTTGTGTTTGACTAGAAATGCCAAGCTCTTCAGAAAGTGAGACAGAATATTATCCAAGGAAATCTGGAGGGTGAGTTTTGTTTTGACTGGTTGTTTTCATGATGTGCCAGACACTTCACACACACACACACACACACACACACACACACGCATCACCTCTAATCTTCACAAGAGCCCAGTGAGATAAGTATCACTGTCCTTGTTTGCAGAAAAGGAAACTGAGGCTCAGAGATGTAAATAACTCTGTGGCCCCTCAGCAGCTGGGAAACAGAGCAGTGATTGGAACGCAGGTTGACCTGACTCCAAAGCCCCATCCTACAGTCCCCACCCACCTTTCCCAGAACTGTGCAGAGGGCCAGAGGTAAGGCCCGATAGATACAAATCTTCAACCACGGCCTCCAGGGGTTGAAGTGGGCTGCACAGCAGACCAAGTTGCTGCCCTGGAGAGGAAGACAATTATATTATCATGGTAGCATCACAACAATGCAGGCCAACTCCTTGAGCCAGGTGGACAAGGTGATAATCAGCAGAGGATGAGAAAATAAGACAAGATTGGGGAGGCTGAGATGAGTCGACCATGAGGTCAGGAGTTCAAGACCAGCCTGGCCAAGATGGTGAAACCCCGTCTCTACTAAAAATACAAAAATTAGCCGGGTGCAGTGGCAGGCACCTGTCATGCCAGCTTCTTGGGAGGCTGAGGCAGAGAACTGCTTGAACCTGGAAAGCGGAGGTTGCAGTGAGCCAAGATCACATCACTGCATTCCAGCCTGGGCGACAGAGCAAGACTCCGTCTTAACCAAAAAAAAAAAAAAAAAAAAAAAAAGACAACGTGGGTTTGTCAATTATCTTTTGCTATATGACAATCCACTTAGAAACTTACTGGAGTAAGAAGAGTAAAATTTATTATTTCTCGCGATCTGTGATTGTGCTGGTGGTTCTGCCTCACTCTGTATCACACAGGGGTCACTTATGCAAGTGCATCCTGCTGAAGGCTGGTATATTTTGGAGGTTTAGAGACCTCTCTGAAGAGTTTGCGCCTTGGTGCTGGTTGTTGGCTGAGGGGCTTCAGTTCTTTTCCATGTGGCCCTTAGTACTGTGTGGCATTTTACCTCTCAGTGTCTCTCCATATGTCCTCTCTCCTCAAGAGGATAGCTTGGACTTCCTTACATCATGGTGGCTGGCTCTGAGCAAACAAAAGCAGAAGCTTCCAGGCCTCTTAAGGGCTAGTCCTGGAGCTGACACAGTGTCATTTCTGCCACACTCCATTAGTTAAAGTAAATCACAGGCCAGCCCAGATTCAAGGAGAAGAAATGGGCTCCCATTTCTAAGTTGGTGGGGCAACCTGTGCACCGAGGGAGGTGGGAACTTGTTGGCAGTTATCTTTGGAGAAAATCACAGTGGATATGCCCCAGATTCCCTCAGGCAGCAAATACCCTGCAGAGGCTGTGGGGAGAAGGGTATCTCTGCAGCGTGGTGAAGGGCCTTGTCTAGAATGCCAACTCTAGTGATAGGGTATGGCTGCCCAGGGTACACAATGAAGAGGCTTCTAAAGCAGCATCTGGGACCAGCAGGAAAAAGTTTTTTAACTGAGTCATTCATTCATCCATTCATTCCTCCTTTGTTTGTAAAAGTATTTATCAAGCACCTCTGTTGTCCCACTCTTTCAGGCACTGGGGATAAAGCAGTAAAAGTTTATCCTTTTTCAAGGAGTTCACACTCTAGTGAAGGAAACAGACAATACATAAGTAAATAAACGTGTGATGTGTTAGGTAAAACTTAGGGCTAAGAAAGAAAATGAAATGAATAAGTGAGTAGTGATAAGAGACTGCTGTGGTGTGAAAGTTTGTGTTCCTCCAAAATTCATGTGTTAAAATCTCATCTTCAATGTGGGGATATTAGGAGGTGTGGCTTGTGGAGGTGACTGAATGATGAGGGTGGTATCCTCATGAATAGGATGAGTGCCCTAATAAAAAAGGCTTATTAGCGCCCTAATAAGAAAAGGCTTGAGGCCTTCCACTATGTGAGGACATGCAAGAAGACACCACCTATGAGGAATAAGCCCTTACCAGACACTGAATCTGCCCACACCTTGAGCTTAGACTTCCCAGCCTCCAGAATAGTAAAAATAAATGCTATATATAAATTACCCAGTCTAAAGAACTTCGTTACAGCGTGAGGAACAGACTAACACAGAGGCCTTTCTAATAAGGTAACATATGAACAGATGCATGAATGAAGAGAGAAAACTGGCTATGTGGGTAAGGCAGGGAAGAACATTCCAGAAGGAACAGTAAAGGCAGAGGCCCTAGTGCCTCAGTCTGCTCAGGCTGCTATAATAAATTACCATAGCCTGGGTGGTTAAACAACAAACATTTATTTCTCACAGTTTTGGAGGCTGGAAGTCAGAGATCATGGTCTCAG
Organism: Mandrillus leucophaeus; assembly: GCF_000951045.1. Taxonomy (NCBI): domain Eukaryota; kingdom Metazoa; phylum Chordata; class Mammalia; order Primates; family Cercopithecidae; genus Mandrillus; species Mandrillus leucophaeus. The sequence continues at coordinate 4,717,447 of NW_012101288.1, forward strand.
CATGATCAGGTGCTGGTGAGGGCCCTCTTTCAGGTTGCAGACACTCAGCTTCTTGTATCCTCACAAGGCAGGAGAGCAAGAGAACTCTCTTCCCAAGGGTTCCCCATGACCTTATTATCTCCCTAATTGTACCAGCTCTAATACCATCACCTTAGGGAGTTAGGAATTCAAATATGAATGTGGGGGGACACCAGCATTCGTTCCATAACACCTAGGAAGGCCATTCTAGGCATATTTGAGGAATGCTGTGGCTGCAAAAGAGTTAGCAAGGGGGAGAGTGCTGGGAAAGGAAATGGAGGCACCAGAGGCTGGAAATGAGGTTCTGTTGTAGGTGGGTGAAGATGTTCCAGCTATGTTCTATGTTGCCACTCTTTGATAGAAACGCAATGTGAGTCACTTATACAAATCACATATGTCATTTAAAAGTTCTTACAGCTATATTTTATTTTGTCTTTTATTTTAGGTTTGGGGTACATGTGAAGGTTTGTTACATAGGTAAAGACATGTCATGGAGGTCTGTAGTACAGATTATTTCATTACCCATGTTATTAAAACCAGTACCAAATAGTTATCTTTTCTGCTCCTCTCCCTCCTCCCACCCTCCCCCATCAAGTAGACCCCGGTATCTGTTGTTTCCTTCTTTGTGTTCATAAGTTCTTATCATTTAGCTCCCACTTATAAGTGAGAACATGTGGTATTCAATTTTCTGTTCCTGCATTAGTTTGCCAAGGATAATAGCCTCCGGCTCCATCCATGTTCCCACAAAAGACACGAACTCATTCTTTTTTATGGCTGCATAGTAATTCCATGGTGTATATGTACCACATTTTCTTCATCCAGTTTGTCATTGAATGGGCTTTTAGATAGATTCCATGTTTTTGCATTGTGAATAGAGCTACAATAAACATTCACATGCATGTGTCTTCATGGTAGGATAACTTATATTCCTCTAGGTATATACCAAGTAATAGGATTGCTGGGTCAAATGGTAGTTCTGCTTTGAGCTCTTTGAGGTCACCATACTGCTTTCCACCATGCTTGAAATAATTTACACTCACACCAACAGTGTATAAGTGTTCCCTTTTCTCCATAACCTCACCAGCATCTGTTATTTTTTGATTTTTTAATAATAGCTATTCTGACTGGTATGAGATGATATCTAATTGTGATTTTGATTTGCATTTCTCTAATGATCAGTGATATTGAGCTTTTTTTCATGTGCTTGTTGGCCATATGTTTGTATTTGAGGAGTGTCTGTTCGTGTCCTTTGCTCATTTTTCAAAGGCATTGTTTTTTTCTTGTAAATTTGTTTAAGTTCCTTAAAGATACTGGATATTAGACCTTTTTCAAATGCATAGTTTACAAATATTTTCTTCTTTTCTGTAGATTGTCTGTTTACTCTGTTGATAGTTTTTTTTTGCTGTGCAGAAGCTCTTAAGTTTAATTAGAGCTCACTTGTCAAATTTTCCTTTTGTTGCAATTGCTTTTGGTGTCTTTGTCATGAAATTGTTGCCAGTTTCTATGTCCAGGATGGTATTGCCTAGGTTGTCTTCCACAGGTTTTATAGTTTTGTGTTCTACATTTAAGTCTTTAATCCATCTTGAGTTGATTTTTGTGTATGGTGTAAGGAATTGGTCCCACTTCAATCTTCCGAATATGGCTGGCCAGTTACCCCAGCACCATTTATTGAATAGGGAGTCTTTTCTTCATTGCTTGTTTTTGTCAGCTTTGTCAAAGATCAGATGGTCATAGATGTGTGACCTTATTCCTGGGTTCTCTATTCTGTTCCATTGGTCTATGTGCGTGTTTTTGTACTAGTACCATGCGGTTTTAGTCACTGTAGCCTTGCAGTATAGTTTGAAGTTGGGTAACATGATGCCTCCAGTTTTGTTCTTTTTGCTTAGGATTGTCTTGGCTATTCAGGCTCTTTTTTGGTTCCAAACAAATTTTAAAATAGTTTTTTCTAGCTCTGTGAAGAACGTCATTGGTAGTTTGATAGGAATACCATTGAATCTGTAAATTGCTTTGGGCAGTATAGCCATTTTAATGATATTAATTCTCCTAATCCACGAGCTTACAATGTTTTTCCATTTCTTTGTGTCTTTGCTAATTTCTTTGAGCAGTGTTTTGTAATTCTCATTGTAGAGATCTTTTGCCTCTCTGGTTAGCTGTATTCCTAGGTATTTTATTCTTTTTATATATAGCCACATTTTAAAAAGTAAACAGAACTAGGTATAAACAAGTTTAGTAATAGATTTTGTTTAATATACGAAAAATATTATTTCAACATGTAATCAATATGAAATTATTAATGAGAAATTTTACCTTTTTTCATATAAAATCCTCAAAATCTAGTGTCCATTTTACACTTAACAGCACATCTCAGTTTAGATTAATGGTATTTCAGGTGCTCAGTAGCCATCAGTGACTTGTGGCTACCATATGGTACAGCGCAGATCTTTAGCCTATAAAGCAGTATTTCTCATACAGAGCTATCTCAAAATACTGGCCTTGATATGTTAATAAATACGTTGGAAAGATAAGCAAATAATGTGTTCTGTGGTCAAGTAAATAAAACTGGAGAAATACTAGTTAAACAAATTGTAAAATGTTTTCTTTCAGCAGAACACCTCAGCACTGTTAATATGATAATTTATTCTAGGAATCTCCTGGAGAGGCAAAAACTAAGAAAAAAGGAATCAGTTTTTAAGAGCTGTGCTCTGGGTAGGCCTAGAAGCCTTCACAGAGAGACTTTGGAGAGACTCCTACCCTACCCTAGTTACAAGGCAAGTAAGCTCTGAATTCCCCCATTTCTAGTTCAGCAGCTCTGCTATCATTTGTATTTGTTTCCTTGTTTATCATTTAATATACCTCAATTGAAAAGGGGTTGTAAATCTTTTCTTAAACCCTTGGGTTCTCTAAACAGCTTTCACACCACCAGAAGGTGGCCTTAGGTGCTGAAAGTGTTCTTTAGGAAACAGTTTTACAGAGGAGCTTGGGGGCAAACCTCCCCTGACACAGCCTCCTCTTCAGTACAGACCTACCTCATCAGTGTCATAGCCACAAGAAGAGCTGTGAGCACAGCCTGGTGGTATCTCACCGGAACCTTCACCCTCACCAGCATGCGGCTGCTCTGATCTGGGCTGTTTATTCATGAATGGCCAGTTCCGGTGTTCCTTTCATACAGGAGTGTTCTGCAGTTTAAAGCAAACCTGAGGCTGGGCACAGTGGCTCATGCCTGTAATCCTAGCACTCTGGGAGGCCGAGGTGGTCAGATCACAAGGTCAGGAGATCAAGATCATCTGGTTAACATGGTGAAACTCCGTCTCTACTAAAAATACAAAAAATTAGCCGGGCATGGTGGTGGGCGCCTGTAGTCCCAGCTACTCGGGAGGCTGAGGCAGGAGAACAGCATGAACCCATGAGGCGGAACTTGCAGTGAGCTGAGATCACGCCACTGCACTCCAGCCTGGGTGGCAGAGCAAGACTCCATCTCAAAAAAAATAAAAAATAAAAAAATAAAGCAAACCTGAGACTTGAAGGACAAAGGCTGTAATTTCTGTTTGCACCTGCAATGGAGCCGAGAGATCTCCTGATGGCAACTTCTCTCTCATCCATTTCAACTGTTGAACGTGGACAATACTCTGTTTAGTCCCTAAAAGAAAAGGCATTCCATGAGGCATTAGTGAGAAATGTATATTTAATTAAAGACTTATACACTGTTGGTGCGAAATAAATTAGTACAACCATTGTGGAAAATGTGTGACAATTCCTCAAAGAGCTAAAAATATAGAACTACCATTTGACCTGACAATCCCATTACTGGGTATATATACCCAAAGGAATATAAATCACTCTACCATAAAAACACATACATGCATATGTTCATTACAGCACTATTCACAATAGCAAAGACATGGAATCAACCTAAATGCTCATCAATGGTACACTGGATAAAGAAAATGTGGTACATGTACACCATGAAATACTATGCAGCCATACAAAAGAATTAGGCAATATCTTTTGCCGGAACATGGATGGAGTTGGAGGCTATTATCCTCAGCAAACTAAAGCAGGAACTGAAAACCAAACACCACATGTTCTCACTTATAAGTGGGAACTAAATGATGAGAATAGATGGACACATAGAGGGGGAACAACGGAGGATGGGGCCTAACAGAGGATGGAGAATGTGAGGAGGGAGAGGATCAGGAAAAGTAACTAACGTGTAGCAGGCTTAATACCTGGGTGATGAAATAATCTGTACAACGAACCCCATGTCACGAGTTTGCCTTTGTAACAAACCCGCACATGTACCCCTGAACTTAAAATTTTTTAAAAAAGGCCGGGCGCGGTGGCTCAAGCCTGTAATCCCAGCACTTTGGGAGGCCGAGGCGGGCGGATCACGAGGTCAGGAGATCGAGACCATCCTGGCTAACATGGTGAAACCCCGTCTCTACTAAAAATACAAAAAACTAGCCGGGCGTGGTGGCGGCGCTTGTGGTCCCAGCTACTCGGGAGGCTGAGGCAGGAGAATGGCGGGAACCCGGGGGGCAGAGCTTGCAGGGAGCCAAGATGGCGCCGCTCACTCCAGCCTGGGCGACAGAGCCAGACTCCGTCTCAAAAAAAAAAAAAAAAAAATTTTTTAAAAAAGAAAATTTAAAAAGATTTTTAAAAAGACTTTTGTAGAGAGAGCAGAGTGTAACTAACAGTGTTTCACTTTAGAAACATTCCTGTGAGGCATGTTTCTTTTCACAAAATCTCTCCAGGATGCTCCACCACCATACTGACTGACCCATTTCCCTCCCTGTCTGTCTGAGTCTCTTTGTGTCTCATTCTGTCTGTTCTGCATCTCTCTTTGTCCTTCTCAAGCCCTGTCTCTCTATCTCAATTTCTGTCCCTTTGTCTCTCTCTGTTTGTCTCTCTGTCTCTATCTCATTATCTACATACCTCTGTCTCTCTTCTCTACCCCACCCCAGCCCCAACCTTCCCCACAGACAGCCTTCAGTCTCCTTCCATCTCATGGTTTCTGAAATGCACACTTTTCTCAGAAAGAGCCATTTAGCTCTATCCCAGATTCCCCTACTCTCAGCACTCAATACTCTACCCCATGTGTGGTACTAGAGATGATATCAGGGTCATGATTTTGACTGCACATAAGAGAAGACAGTCATAATGTGTTTTTATTCTTTTATCCATCTCAAGTATCCCTCCCCCTTGACACTTAAATCCATGAGTTAATTATCTATCCCTTCATTCACTGCACATTAGACAGACCCAGGATTGAAGTCCAACTCAGTCACTGTTAGCTTTGACCTGTGTCATCCATTTAACTTACTGAATGGCACTTTCCGTATATCTAATACATGGGTTGTAACAACTCTGTCAACAAGTTTTTGTAAGGTTATACGGGAAAGTCGTTCTTTCATCTCAAAACATTTTACAAAAGTAAAAGATTGAAATCACTGCAGCTATTGCCTCCAGGTAAGAGCAGGAGCTTGTAACAGCAACAGACAACTCTGCACAGAAGTGAAAATACGTGAGGTAAAGCGGGAGGCGGGGGAACCAGCGAGCTGGGGAAGCTGTGAAGGGAAGAAGCATCTGAGCCCCGATGCCTAACTCATGTGAGGGGCCTCCACACTTCTGATAGCTTGCTACATCGATCAGGATCCCAGCAGAAAACAGCACGTTCAAATGAATTTGATGACAGTTGATTAAAAGGACTATTTTCGAGATGTAGCATGTGGAGAAACTCCATGAGAAAGAGCAGTATCCCAGGGCTAGTAACTGTGAGGACTGTTATCACCACTCCTGGTCCTGAGGTGGCACAGGGAAGGAGCATGGACCAGAATCTGGAGACAGAGTGCCCTATGGAGACGGTTGCTAGGCAGTCGCTGTACCTTCCATTGAGGAAAGCAGCCAACCCATGGAAACATCTCGGAGAGACAGCAGAGAGAACAAATACCCTAATCCCACTCTCTATCCTCCCTTCAATATCTTATCAGGGTCCCACATTGGCCAAACCCAGTTAGAAACCACAGAGGGCAAGGAAGACACTAGCGTGGTCCATGCAGAACAAATAGCCTCCCAAGGCAGAAAGCAAAGTGAAGTGTCCTCCCCTCTGGAGCATGGATTTGAAAGGAAATAAAAAGATGTCTGTCACACTCACTCCCACATATAGATAGGTCGTAGACATATTGGGAAAGCCATTTGCAATTTTTATGAGTCCATGAGCTCTGAGGAATTTGGAAATCCCGGAGGCATCTTGCCACAACATGAAAAAAAATCCTATCTGACAACAAGAACAAGCAAAGGTAGACAAGAAAAACTGAGCAAGGGAGAAAGATAGAACTATGAAGAAGTACTATTGACTGCTGAAGCCAGAGAAACCCACAGCCAGCCAAGACTGAAGCTAGATTGTGAGCTGACAGATACCATTTTCCTTAACCTAGTTTATATTGCCTGTTATCAATCAAAGCTAAAAGATTCCCAATGAACACTTCTTATAAATAAAGAACCTGAGGTGCCACGAAATCCGTTAACTTGAAAAAAGTTCGCATGTACACTAAGTGGCAGAGCTGCAATTTTATTCTGATTTTACCTCTAAAGTCTGTGCACTCTCCACAATACCCCATGATACCCTGGAGTGTCTTGTTCTCCTGAACCCTATTGTGGACAAAGATTTTCAGACATGCTTGTTTCCACTTGGGCCATAAATGCCTTTAGATGACAGATCCCCCAGGAGACACATTCCCATGGAAGTCTTCCACCGTCTTGCACTTTTCGTCGTCATGCATCTACACTGTCCTAATCTCTAAAAGCCGTTCTTCACAATCTAAACAACGAAAAAGAAGTAAGAGCTGTGACTGTGTGGTAAAGAAAGGAAAATAAATCTTGCTGGTTTGAGACACAGCTACAAGACAAATTTCCACAATGGCCTTTGGAATAAATGACAAGTCCCATTCTGAGCAGTGGCAGGTTGCCATATTTCGACAATGGCTTCAACATGAGCAGCCTGCTGGGAGGGCAGTGTTGGTGATGCTTCCTAAAAAATCCTTGTAAAAAGATGCAGCATGCTTTTCCACTTACAAATTTGTTAAGAAAAGGGAGAAAATGTCACACAGGAAAAATGATAGGACTTTTGAAAACTTGAACAATGATATCCATTGATAAAACCATGAATGTCTTTTTTTTTTTTTAAAGGAAAGAAAAAAATAATATTTCCTTCTCCCTTGGTAGAAATTTCAGAACACTTAGTAACTGGATCCTCACCTTGTGGTCAAAACAGTCCGACAAGGAAAAGACAATGCACAATGAGGAAGCTCCCAATAGCTCCTCCAAACACATACATACACACAACATACACATACACACACAGAAAATACACATACACACAACATACACATACACACATAACATACACACACACCACACACAACATACACACACATCACACATATCACACACACATCACACACAACACACATGAACACACATTACACACATCACAACATACACACACCTCACATACACACATATCACACGCACATCACATACATATCATACACACATATCACACATAAAACATACACACAGAAACACATCACACACACACCACACACAACATATGCACACCCATACACAAACATACACACACATCGCATCACACACACAACATACACACAATGTACACACACAACATATACACATACACAACATACACACAACATCACACATATCACACACACACACAAAATACATACACATACATGCACATCTTACATACCCCATAGGTTTTTGGCCTGTTAACAAATGAACTCAAATGAAGTCAGTCTTGGAGGATGAACTCCGGCAAGCCGGGGAGCCTACCTAAATGCAGCAGGAGCAGAGAGTGCATTGGCTTAGAAGATAGAGAAACATGAGCATTAAGTTTGTCTCCACCCCTTCATGTTCCTGTGAATACTGGGAAAATTGCTTAATCTCTCCAAGTTTCATCTATAAAATGGGGATATTAATGCCTACTATGTTGGCTTGCTATAATGATTCAATAATATAGCATCACTAGTGTTCCATAAAAAGTAGTGGCTGGGCATGGTGACTCATGCCTATAATCCCAGCACTTTGGGGGGCCTAGGTGGGCAGATTGCTTGAGCCCAGGAATTCAAGACCAGCCTGGACAACATGGCAAGACTCAGTCTCTACAAAAAAAAAAAAATACACAAAATTATCTGGGTGTGGTGGTGTGTGCCTGTACTCCCAGCCACCCAGGAGGCTGAAGTGGTAGGAACACCTGAGCCCAGGAGGTTGAGGTTGCAGTGAGCCATTATCTTATCACTGCACATCAGCTTGGGCAAGAGAGTAAGACCCTGTCTCAAAAAAATAAATAAATAAATAATAAAAATTTAAAAAGCAGTGACTGTTAATTACTCTCGTGTAGGGACTGCTCAGGTCACGTCTCTCTCATAAGCCTTGAAGCATGGTCCAGTGGTTGAAATCCTGGTGTAGTCAACTCTTAGCTCGCTGACTTAAAGACAATGCATCAGTTAGATTTTGCCACATGAGAAATGACCAGAAAATCTCAGTGGCATGCAACAATAAGCACTGATTTAGCCTGAATGACCGTGGGTCAACCAAGAGTTGGCTACTCTAGGCCAGGCTCAACCAGGTGGCTCTTCTGATCCCTGTTGCCCCTGCTCACACATCTTCAGGTTAACCAGGAAAGCTTGCCTGAGGTGGCTTTCTCCCATCCTACTCCTGGGATCAGCAAACTATATGTCCCAGCCCCTGGGCATGTTTTCATGGCAATGGCAACAGTACAAGTAGGTGAGCAAAAACATTCCAGGCTTCCACAACCTGGGCTTGGCATAGGCACATCATCACTTCTGCCATACTCGATCAGCCAAAGTCAGTCTCAGAGTCAAACCCGAAGTCAAAGACCTTCAAAATATTTCCCACCCCATTAGTGTGAGGAGCTGCAAAGTTACATAGGAAAAAGTGTGCATTACAGGAAGGCTAAAGAATTGGAAAGGATAATATGATCTACCATAGACTAGCTACATAATCTCTTAGTTGTTTTATCTATAAAGTAGGAATAATTGCTACCTACATCATGGGTTCTTTTAAATATTAAATAATATATTTATGTGCCCAACACACTGTTTGGCTCACAAGAAGTAATCAAGAAATGTAAGCTAATATTTTTAGTCAGTGTAGTGGTAGCATGAGCGGGGTGGTTCTCTGTCATGCATTTTTCTAAAGTGTTTTGGCATGCTTCATTCATTCATTTACTCATTTCTATAAGATTAACTAATCACATAATTACCATGCACCATATGATAAAGTATCATTGTGCTGACCACACAAAAGGTTGAGATCAATATATATTTGCATAGCATTTTTATACCCAGAATCAAACTGATCATTATAATTTTCCTTTAATATAGTTCTTATTATCCCTGTTAAATAAAAAATGAAACAAAATCTGGCTCATGATCTCAGTGATCTCTAGCAAACAAACAGCAGCCCAAAGATCAGAACCTCTTAAGTCAAGATTCTGAATCCAGGTATCAGAATTACTTCAAGTTGGGACCCTCCCTTCACATCTCCTTCTCACTCCAAATTCATGGATTCTAAAATATTTAAGTGAAGCATCACAGTAATCTCATGCCACATTGAATGCTTGGCTCTGTCCATTCTCTTATTTATTAACTTATGACAGAGTTGTATTAGTCTGTTCTCACATTGCTATAAAGGACAATCTGAGACTGGGCAATTGATCAATAAAAGAGGTTTAATTGGCTCACGGTTCCACAGGCTGAACAGGAAGTATGACTGGGAAACTTACAGGAAACTTACAATCATGGTGGAATGTGAAGGCAAAGCAAGCACATCTTCACATGGCCAACAGGAGAGAGAGTGAAGGGAAAAGTGCTACACACTTTTACACAACCAGATCTTGTGAGAACTCACTCACTATCATGAGAACAGCAAGGGAGAAATCCAGCCCCAAGATCCAATCACCTCCTACCAGGTCCCTCTCCCAACATTAGGAATTGCAATCCAACATGAGACTTGGGTGGGAACACAGAGCAAAACCATATCAGGAGTTTATGTCTGGCTTGTATCCTGAAGGGTGAATGGGTATTTTCCTGGAGAAAGAAAGGGAAGATCAGAGAAGGGAGAGCATTACAGGCAGAGACACAGTGTAAGCAAAGTCACATGGTGAGAAACCTCAAGGCACATGTGAGAAAGTAAAGTTCAGTTATAAGGCATTAGTTTCAAGGGAGATGGAAGGAGATAATGTTGGAGAAGCAGTCAGCCATTTTACGAAGGATGACTTTGTATGTCATGTGGAGAAGCTTGAATGTTAGATTATAAACACTGAAGTGTCATTGGAAGGTTTTGAAAAGGGGCAGGATGAGGACAACTCTGAACTTCCTAATGGGCCTCCTGCTAGCTGTGTGGGAAAGGGTTCTGAAGAGTGTCACATCTTCATAAGGACACAGCCAGCAAGCATCCTTCCACCTGACTTTTTTGTAGAGATGAATTAGATGGAGAGGCTGAATCTGTTGGGGTTTGGCCTGTCCTTAGGAACAAATCAGATGAAGGGAATCATTATATCAGCACAAAAGCAGGGCCTGGTAAGAAGATCTGAATAGAGTAACCCTGAATTACTGAACTGCAAGAAATCTAACAGGGTATTTCATCATCCCTCTCATTACAGATGAGAAAATCATTGTCTACCTTACGGAATTGGGCTGCTTCAGGTCACGTAGGAGCCTCCTAAACCCCAGACCTGTTCTTTCCTCACCCCCATTCAGATATCCCACCTCCTCTGAGGTCACATGGGGTACCTGAGTACCTGCTGTATGCAGGAGCCAGAGAGGTCAGAGGACTGGAGACCCCTGTTTTTGTCTCAGTAACCCCAGAACACTATGAGTGGCAGCATCTCTGCTCCTCTTTCTAGGCATGGCCCTAGGAAGCTCTACTCACCTCACACTGTTGCATCCTGTGCCTCCGTGGAAGCCAAAAGGACACAGACATCAGGGGCATACAGGGCCAGTATTAGCTATCGCAAGAGAAGAACAGAGTCCTCCATCCAGTAGAATGTCTGGGAGTGACAAGAAAGCTAGTGTTGTATCAGGAGGTCACTGAGAAAAGAGAAGGTGGGATGTGTGGTTCCGAGAGAGCAAGATTAGTATTAGAATGCGTCAGAGACACCAGGAGACCAAACGAGGAGTCAACGAGGCAGCCCAACCTCATCTATTAATCTGTCCAATGGACACTGTCTTCATGGTGCAACCTCTATTGCAGTTTCTATTGCCCAGATATCTGAAAAACCTACCAGCACCTGCCTTCTACCTCTGAACTTAGACTTCACTAAGTTAAAGAGTCTTCAGCCTGAGTCCTTGGTTTGCACTTAGAGGTCAGTGCATGTTACCTTGACCTTGCCGTTCAAGGTCTCTGGAACGATTTCTCATCTAAAGGTCCTATTAATATCACCAGCCTACTCCTCGCTTCCCACTTTAAATTTATTCACAATTCTCCAATGTCCCCAGCAGAAACTGTACTTAAAATATACAAAAGGGAAGCCCCTTTGCTATAACAAAAAAGCAACTGTTACCACCATGAATCCGAGGAAAAAGAGGGAGGCTTTAAAGGATAAGTCCAAAGAAATACATCTGGGGTTAATAGACTGTTGGCAAATAATCTTTTCTTGTTTCCCCCTGAGGTCTATGGAAAGAAGTAGTGTATAATTAGAGGAAAAGGCTCTTTTCAGAGAAAGATTAGCTGTGAAACAGGTAGTTCAAAAGATAAAAGGCAGGAAACCTGCTTCTCTTCCAGCTGAGTTGCCCCATAGGGTTTGTGCCAACTCGGTGGGCTTTGAGACTGTGCTCTGAAAACAGAGGGAATTGAGCAAGGTGATCCTCCAGCTCTAGGAGTCTATGATTTTAACCCAAAATCAGGTTGAGGAAGGTTAGAAATCAAAGTTCATGACCACAGAGAAACTCAGACTGTCTAGGTTTTATTTAGTCCCTTTATTATTTCTTTTGTAGCTTCTTTTTCTTTCCTTATGGTCAATCTGTCTTCCTATAGCTTAAAAAAAAAAAAAAAAAAAAAAAAAGCCAGTCCCAGAGGAAGGTCTGCAAGTCAGTGGTGAAAAAGGGGATAAGAAAAATCTGTCCTAGGGTAACATAGATGGTGAGAATCTAAGCAAACTCAAGCCCTCAGCCCACTTCCTAGTAAAACATTCAGGGCAATTACAGAACTTCTCAGAGGAAACCAGGGTTCAGAAACACCCACAAATCGGCCCCAAGACTGCTCTGGCCCGTCTCCTGTTGGTAGCTGGCTTCATAGCCGCTGTGCCAAGAGCTGCACCACACACAGATGCAGAGCCAGGCTGCTGCTCATACTCTGAGAGGGTCCCTTGGCATGGGAGTTGCTTGGCAACAAATGAAAAATAAATGCTTCTGCTGAGAGCTTCAGTGGATGTCAGATTTCCTGCAGCTAGTTTCAAAATAAATCTAAAATCTTTTTTCCACTGCTCCTCTTAGACATGTGAGTTTAGAGAATTTGGACATTCTAGGGCTAACTATAAAAACTCAGTAACTGTATATTACCTAGATACAACAAAGATTCTCCTTATAGAAAAGGAGCTCTTACTTATAGTATAATTTCATGTTCTAGGTACTAACCTAAGTATTCGATCCTCACAGCTGTCCTCTAAGGAAGCACTTTTTTCTATTAATAGACTTTTTTCTCTAGCAGTTTCAGGTTTATAGAAAAATTGAGTAAAGGTACAGAGAGTTCCCATATTACCCCTACTCCCACCTCCATTTCCCCTATTATTAATATCTTACATTAGTATGGTACATTTGTTACAATTGATGAGTCCATGTTGTTACATTACTATTAAGTAAAATCCATAGATTATACGAGGATTCACTCCTGGTACACATTCTGTGGATTTTGACAAATACATGCTGTATAGTCACATGTATCCACCATTACTGTACTATACGGAAGAGGCTCACTGCCCCAAAAAATCCTCTGTTCCCCACTCTCCACTCCGTCAAAATCCTGGCAACCACTCATTATTTTACTACCTGAAGAAAGCATCTTTATCCAGTTTTAAAGAGGAGGAAGTCAGATCTTAAAGAAGTTATGAAATTTACACAAGTAGGAGAGCAAAGATATACTGAGCACTGATCAACCAGAGTCAGTCTTCTCCCTCTGCATTTATTACCCAACAGCCTCTTCCTGAACGCCGCGAAGGGGCCAACCAGGTACAAGTGCAGGTTGTGGGAGCAATACAATGACAAACAAAGCAGCACAGATTTCACTCTCACCAAATTCATAGACTAGTGGAAAGCACGCATTAAATGAATTAGCACAAAAATAAATATCTAAATATAAATTGTAATAAACGTTTGAAGGAAAACAATAGGTCCTAAGGTATAATGACAGTGCTTTCCAGGGAGACCTGGTATACGTTGGGAGGAGGTGGTGGAGGTGAGGGATATCAGGGAAGACCTCTCTGGAAAAGGATGAGAAGCTGTTTCTCTGAGTTAGGGGTGAGTGTGTTCCACAAAGAGAAAGCAGTTTTCACAAAAACTATGATGTAGAGTAGAAATTGTCTGTTCAAGGAAACCTTCACTCCCCCATACAAAGTGGTTTAAAGTCAGTTTTCTCAATTTATAGCTAGTCAAGAACACTTTTGAATAGGAAAGTTCATATAATGTAGAAAGTTCCCTGAAAATTTACCATCACTTCTCAGCACTAATAACTAATATTCATTAAGTGTTTCACTATGAGTTTGATAGGTTTGAATTTTACTTTCACTACACCCTCCACCCCATTTTATAGAAAAAGAGACAGAGGCTTGGAAAGAAGTAACTCCCAAGATGGCAAAGCAGTCTCCATACCATGCCGGTGAAGGATAAATATCCTACTCCCACATCAGAGAATCAGAGAAGCACAGTGCCTAGCACAGAATGGTCATTGAATCAATATTTGAAGAATGAATGGGTGAATACCACTGATAGCCAGTCAAGGGTTGCTGAGGTAGCAGCTCATTAGAGTAGACAGGGCAGTGGTTTTGAACTCAGACACTGTGGTCTTCCATTTCTCCTCCAACCCCTCATCAACCAAATGGCCTTGTTTGTCTCCCTGGCCTCAATATCCTGTTCTGCTCATCAGTAAGTATAGAATTCAAAAATTGCAAAGATAACCAATAATCAAAATATTAGACATAGTAATACAATGGAAAAACAAAGGAAAAAGGGAAGGAAGGAGGCTAAATGTTATCTGGACTCCATTTGATGGCACACCTCTGGATTCATGACTCCCTCAACCTGGCAGGTCAGATACTCCTAGCAGTTGCCACCCTCGTCCTTTTCTGACCATGACAGACATTACTGTCTGCTCATGGCATACTTTCTCAATGAGCCCACATGAGCCTCAGCACAGTGCTCCAGGCAGCAACACCAACACACCACCAATGACCCTCAGGATGAAACCTATTTGTGATCACAACACCATAAAGAGTCCTTCTTGAATATCAGCAGCTTCCAGGAAAAATTTGAGAAAAAGACTTAGATCTCACTGAAAGAGCCTCAGCAACTCTGAAATTCTCCAACTGATGACATCGCCTCAGTCTTTATAGGATGTCTCAGCTGTACCTACGGTCGTCACTGATTTGGCAGCACTCTCTTTTCAACTGCTTATTCTGCTGCAAACACGAGTAGGAACTTAAGTGATCACGACTTTTCTGAGGGTTTTATGACTTCCTGACTACAAAGCCTTTCCAAATGTACCAAAGCATATTGTCCCTAGCTTCCAGCTCTTCATTAAGGCATCATGGCCACATTTAAGGGGTGGGAGGAGGAAACATGAAAAATTCTGATCCCTGCCTTAAATCTTGTTCCTGGGCTTAGGGTGAGGAAGGAATCAGGTAAGTCATCACACATTCCACCAGCTTTCAGTTGCTAGTGACTATCTTCAAGACGAGTTTTTTGTGGTTAGCTTTTCCAAAGGCATGGACTATGTTATGACATCTATGAATATAGTGCATACCAATGTTTCTTAAAGCATAAGCCAAAGACTTTCTGTCAGAATCACCTGTGAGGCTTGGAGGGAGGGGAAGTGCTTGTCAAAATGCACATTCCTAGGTCTTGTCCCAAATCTACTAAATAAGACTCCAGGAGAGTAGGACTTGTGATTCTGTACTTTAACAACTGCCTTTGCTCACCAGAACTCAAAAGCCACCAGTTGGAAAAACAGCAATTCTCATGAAGACCAATGTCAGGACTACTTAGGATTAGAAATGAGTTCAGCTTCTACCCTGACTCTTAACTAATTAGGCCTCCTTGGAAAAATCAATTAAATTTTCTAAATCTGTGCATCTGTACAAGAGACAGAATACAATGTTCTCCAAGGTCTCTTCAGTTACAACAGAGACAGAGAAAAACAGAGACAGACCTCTAACTCCAATCCAGAAGAGATCTGTAGATCATCCAGTTTCAATTTTACAAATGAGTAATCTTCAGACTAAAGTCATTCTGTAGATGTGTGTGTGTTTCTTTTTTTAACAAATCCAGTGTTTTATGATTGAATTTTTTTCAAAGTTAAAATTATCACACAAAAATCCTATTTCTGACTTTTCTTGAAAAACCATAAGGCCAAGCAACATGGCACCCACACAGTGCTCTTTGGCATTGGGACTTCTGGAGGGGAGCGGTATGGATTTTCCAGAATAACACAGGCTCCATTCCACCCCTACATTCCACAGACCTGTTTCACCTGCTTACAGTACCTGCTTGGCCATGTGAGCACTGGGTTTGAGTCTCATTCCTTGTTTTACAGATAAGTAAACATGGACTCAAAGTGGCTTGGTCAATATCTCACTCTCAGCTACAGGAGGCAACATTCAAACTCTCAGAAATTTCTTTTATTATTTTTATTTTTATTTTTTTTTAGGTGGAGTCTCGCTCTGTTGCCCAGGCTGGAGTGCAATGGCACAGTCTCAGCTCACAGCAACCTCCGACTCCTGGGTTCAAATTCTCCTGTCTCAGCCTCCTGAGTAGCTGGGATTACAGACACCCGCCACCACACCCAGCTAACTTTTGTATTTTTAGTAGAGACAGGTTTCATCATGTTGGCCAGGCTGGTCTTGAACTCCTGACCTCATGATCCACCCGCCTCAGCCTCCCAAAGTGCTGGGATTACAGACGTGAGCCACTGCGCCCGGCCCAAACTCTCAGTAATTTCTAAAAACACAGTTTAGGGTTCACCTCCCCTAGGAAGGCTTCTTTCATCCCCAGAAAACTTATCCACGCAATAGTTACTGGACTCATCATAGTGTTCTGCAATTCGTTTTAATGTAAAAATTGTTAAATGTACAGCATGACTGAGAGCTGCCTGCCCAATAGTCACTCTCTCGCCAGTATTATTTAAAGTAATGACATAAGCACTTACAATTCTACATTTCTCAGCTTCCCTTGCAGCTAGGAGAAGCAGTTGGTCCAATTCTGGCCAGTGAGACATATGTAGAAGTTGCTAGGTGGCAATTTGGGGAAAAATCTTTAAAGAGAGGAGGTTTCACCTGGATTTGCCCTTTTACTTTCCTCTTCCACCTGCCTTGTTAGAGTCTGATGGTAGGAATACAGTAACCATTTTGTAACCATGAGACCAAAAGCTTGAGAACAAAAGCCAACAAAAACATGTCTGAGTATACAGACAGATGACCTGGGTCCATGATGACATGTAGGTGAAACCACTCAACTTATGGTCGGATAAAAAAATAAAACCACAATTTTTTAAGACACTGTTTAGTTGAGTTTTCCATTAGACACCACTGAATGCAATCTCTACCTATTCCATACAGAAAAATAAAAACATGCTCATTACCCGAGTGAACGTGCATGAATCAACCATCCAGAATTAACAAATGTTGTTTTGTTATATTTGGTCCTGTTCCTTTTATTGATTTGTCTTTGAAATAGAATAGATACAGTAAAAGTTCCATTTGTTTCCCCTCCTAAGACTGTTCCCCTCCTTTCTTCCCTGGCGTCGACCACAAACAGAGTTAATGTGTAAGCTTTCCTTCTACATTTTATATTTTATTGTGTCTGCCTCCCTAAACAACTTGAGGATTACGTATACCTGTGTGTGTGTACAAATGTATAAAATACTATTCTTCAACTTGAATTTATCACTGAACCTCATGTTTTCTAGATCTAGCCATATGTAATCATAATAGATCAAATTCATTTTCATTGCTGTATAAATGTACCACAATCTACCTCCCACTGTTCCACTGATGACCCTTTTATACTGTTCCTGAATTTTCTTTATCGATAATGCTGCACTGAACACCTTGAACATGTTTCTGTGCACATGCGCAAGGATTTTCTAAGGTATGTGCCTAGAAGTGGAGCACCTGGGTCACAGGATATAGTTTCAAGTTTGCTCAATTGTTTGTTTCATTTTTTTTTTTTTTTTTTTTTTACAAGTCTGTCTCCTCTTCTAGACTATAATCTCCTTGAGTGTCTTGAACATAATGGGCTCCCAATTACTATTTGATGAATGAAATGATTTAATTTAGATAGCAAAGCATCAAGGAGTGGCTGAGGCTGATTTTAGCTCCACCCTGAATCCCTCCTTTGCCCAAGCCACCACAAGTATACGGTGTTATGGGCTGGATTGCATCTCCCACCCACCAAGCTCATATGTTGAAGCCTTAGCCCCTAGTACCTCAGAATGTAATTGTATTGGGGAATTGGGACTTGAAGTAGGTGATTAAGTTAAAACAAGACCCTTAGGGTGGGCCCTAGTCCAGTCTGACTGGTGTCCTTATAGAAAGGGGAAATTTGGACACACACACAGACAGGAGGGATGCACATGGACCAATAAAACACTGTGTGAGAACACAGAGAGAAGGTTGCCATCTGCGAGCCAAGGAGAGAGGCCTCAGGAGAAACCAAGCCTGCTGACACTGTTGTCTCAGACTTCTAGCTTCCAAAATTGTGAGAAAATAAATTTCTGTTTTTTAAGTCTCCCAGTCTGTGGTATTGTGTTGTGGCATCACAAATACACTAATACATAGACATAGTGTATAAGCTAAAGTAACGCATTGTTTCTACAAACAGAGCTTCCAAACTCATTGCCACTCCAATGCCCTTCCTCTGTATTAATGCTGAAGTCTTCCTCGAACTCAGATATCCAAACTTCTAGTTCAGTAGTCTTTCCATTACACCATTAAGCTTCAAAACTATTGCATGGAATTTCAACTTCCATGTAGCTGGAACACATTCCAAGATGTTGATAAAAGGAAGACTAAAAAGATTAAACTTTAGACTCCCTGACCAGAACAGCTTTTAAAAATTGGGCTTTCTTACTAAATTGTCTGAATGAAGGACTTTATTGGTTCAAAAAAGTTGGAAATGTCCCTGAAGATGTCATAAAAATGACTTTCCAAGAAATTTCCAAGAGATTCAAGTTTGGAGGAAATAAAAAATATACAACAAGGCAATTTTATTCACAATAGCCTCCCAAATTATAAACAACACAAGAGTTCATCAAAAGGGAAATGAATAACAAATTATAGTTTAGCCTGAAAATTGAATACTACTCAGCAATAAAAATAAATATTCTAAAATAAATAAATAATTAAATATTCTAGTGGTACACACCAAAACATGGACACATCTCAAGAACAATTTCCTGGGCAAAAGAAGCCAAACGGAAAAGAGTACATTTATATGATTCCATTTATATGAAGGTCTAGAAAAGCCAAAACTACTCTATAGTGATAGAAAGCAGATCTATCATTTCTGAGGCCAGGGGCAGGAGGGGAAGGACTTGCAATGGGGCCTTGGGGAATTGAGGGAGATGATGGAAATGTTCTGTATCTTGACTGTGGAAATGGTACATACCTGTCAAAAGTCATCAAACATTACACTTAAAATTTGGCCATTTTAATCATGAAATGTACCCAAAACAGTTTATTTTAAAAGATACAACAGTCAACAATTAGTATGTAACTTGCTCCTGATTACTCCATTATTCCATTCTTAAATGTATTTATATACATATATTTTTGTCATGTGACTTTGCATGCTTCAGTAAGCTCAGGAACAAAATACTTCTCTATTATGCGCACATTTTCTATCTTGCTGTTCCAACACATTTCTTCCCTCAATGCCCAGGTGATGTCTCTGTGGAGCTTCCCTTTACCAGTTTCCAGAGCTATTGCTTCTACTTCTGCCTCCTTCTTCGTTTATTTTGCTTGTCTTTGTGTTGTTTTGGAACCCCAAAAACACAGAATTATGTTCATTGTAATCCATGCTTCAAGATACACTATCACCATCAGTCTCTGCATAATCCTCTTTCGTTCTATTGTATTTTTAAATGATATAATAAACACCCTGAACCTACTGCCCAATCTAAGAACTAGAGCATTACCTCTAACTGAGGTCTTTCCATGTGTTCTCCCGGTCTCAGTCCTTTAGGTCCTCTTGAGATTATATTCACAGCATTTATTACCATCTTACTTTGCTTTTTCTTTTAAGTTTTTCACTAAACGTTTTCAGGTTTTTTCTTGTTCACTTATCTAATTTTACTTACGTTTGACTTTCCTAAAATGGGTATCATGCTCTAGTGGATCTCCTGGGATAAAATGTCAATGTAACATAGTTAATCCACTGTAACAGATGCATTATCGTCCATTATGTACACACCCACAATATTTGGACCATCTTCTTTCTTGGACATTCAGGATGCTTCCAGGATTTTGCTATTATAAATAGTTCAGGTATGAACATTCTGTGTTTGTCCCCTTGCACACATGTATGTGGGTGTCTCTGGAGGATACATCCTAAGATTAAGACTAGTGGGTCATAGGGCATGAAAATGTACAAATTTACAAGCTAATGCCAATTGCTTCTCAAATTTCTAAAGCTATTAGAGGAGAAAAAGTCACTTTTGTGATGAGGGAATAATAACCTTTTAGAAAAGTGTATCATACCTTCACTTTCTTCAACATCTTCCAGATATATGTAGTTATTTGTTAATATAAGAAAATTATCCATATGCTATGCCTCACTTATCTTCTTCATAAAATTACATTTGGAACATTTGTGAATAATAAGTAAAACATTTTTTCATGTTTTCTAGAAAATCAAAAGCTACCATTATTGACCTCCTTTAAAACTTTTAATAGGAACAATATGAGTAAAAATAACAAGTTGAACACTTTCTATGAGCCATGTCATGCCTTATTTATTGCTTTTCAGGTCATTTAATTCTCATAACAGCCTTATTAAGAAGTTCCTATTACTGTTTCTATTTTACAGAAAAGAAGTTTGAGATTCAGACAAATAATTCTAGTGAGTAACTAAACTGGCACTCAAATCCACCATCTTTCTCCATCACATACCTGGTCTTCTCAAGTCTTACATATATCATGAAATTGGCATGTCCACAAGATACTTCAGACAGCTTTCTCTGAGGGTTTCATCTGAGACTGTGTCATCTTGAGATCCTACTGATTATTTACTCACAGGCATGCTAAGCTTTGTGTACTTCTTGCTTTTCAACATAGCTGCCAACTATCAGTCACAGAATCTCTATTGGAACCATACACTCTCCACAGTGACAACTCTTTCTGGATTTAAGACTCAGCATACTCACACACACACACTCACCCACTTCTCCTCCATTCCATTGAAGTCACTGCATAATCTTCATAGACTTTTCTTGGCTTGGTGTTATAAAACTGCACATTTTGGACAAATCATGTACTCTCTTTGAAGCTAAATGTTTGTTATCGTGAAGGTCAAATGAGATGAGTGACAGCCCTTCAGATAATGTCAAGTACTAAATAAAGCCAAGCAATTATTGATGCTGTCATCCCCCTTTCTTAGATCAATGCTATTTAAGCCCTGAACTAAACGGGCATTACCCTGACATTTACAAATTCTGTCAGGACAGTGCAGCATAATAAAAAGAGGAAAAGCTCGGAGTAAAACACATTTGAGATCCAGCTAGCTCTTTAGCTTACTAGATGTGTGACCTTAAACCTTAACAACCTCACCTTGGCCGGGCACGGTGGCTCAAGCCTGTAATCCCAGCACTTTGGGAGGCCGAGACGGGCAGATCACGAGGTCAGGAGATCGAGACCATCCTGCCTAACACGGTGAAACCCCGTCTCTACTAAAAAATACAAAAAACTAGCCGGGCGATGTGGCGGACGCCTGTAGTCCCAGCTACTCGGGAGGCTGAGGCAGGAGAATGGCGTGAACCCGGGAGGCGGAGCTTGCAGTGAGCTGAGATCCCGCCACTGCACTCCAGCCTGGGCGACAGAGCGAAAAAAAAAAAAAAAAAAAAAAAAAAAAAAAAAAAAAAAAACCTCACCTTAAAAATATGCATAATACTATCTAACTCAGAAAGCTTTGTAAGGATTAAATTGTATGATTTATATAAAGCATCGATGGTAATCAGAATTCTAAGATGGTCCCCAATATTCTTGCTGCCTAGTATACATGCCCTATATAATTACCTACATCGAATATACGCAGATCTCATGAATACGATGGAATCTGACTCCTACGACTAGGTTACTAATAAACTAACTTTGAATTAATAAAAATGAAGATTATCATGTGTGAGCCTGACCTACCAGATGAGTATATAAAAGAAGTGTTAGGTCCTTTCTGAAGGAAGAGGTTGGGAGAGAGGGAAAGACTCTGACTCTCCTGTTGGCCTTGAACCAAAATGCCATGTCATAAAGTGAGCCACACAAGTAGGTCTGAAGGTGATCTTTAGGAGCCCAGACAGACCCAGCCAATAGCAAGCAAGAAAGCAGGTCCCACAGTTGCATGGAACTGAATTCTACCATCAAGCACAATGAGCTTGGAAGTAGATTCTTTCCAATCCCACTCTCCAGATGAGTACACAGCCCATTCAATGTCTCCATTCAAACGTTGTAAAATCCTGAACACAGAACCCTGTTGAGCCACATCCAGACCCTGGCCTACAAAACTGTGAGATAAACAGGTGTTGTTTAAAGCCACTAAGTTTGTGGTTATTTGTTACACAGCAAGAGAAAATAAATATAGCACCTAGTACATGTTGTTTGCCAAGCAAACAGTACATGCTCAGTAAAAATAACATTTCTTAATGTCCTCAAAAATATATTTGCTGTATCCAAAAGTAAATACGTTCTGTCCTGCTTCCTCATCTTCATGCACATTGTTTTCCTGTGCCTGGTATTCCTTTCTTCCTTACCTCTATCCATTCTTCACCTAGCCAGCTCCCACTCATCCATGAGATCACACCTCTGTACAGCTCTAGGTGACCAAAGAGACTAAATCACAGGTTTTCAGTGACTACACTGGGATCACATACCCAGTTAGGTTACCAATAGAGCTGAGATCATAGCCTCAATTTCCTGATATCTACAGCACCTAACATCCCTTTGCCTCTCATTTTCTCCAGTGTCCTCCCAGCTCTATCCCTGAGGATCCTTGGTTTATCCTATCCACCACCCTAGTTTTCTCCCTAGTCAACTTTTCTCAATAAGTCTGTTAAAACAGGCATCTTTACCTGTTCTAGACTGAATGTTTATAACTCCCCTCCCACTCCATTCATATATTGAAGCCCTAATCCTCAATGTGGCTGTATTTTGAGATGGGGCCTCTAGAGAACTAAGGTTAAATAAGGTCATAAGTGTGGGGCCCTGATCCAATAGGACTAGTATCCTCATAGGAAGAGAAAGCAGAGAACTCCCTCACTCTCTCTCAGTGTGTACACAAAGATGTCATATGAGCACATAGTAAGATGGTGGCCATCAACAACCCAGGGGGAGAGCCCTCACCAGAAACCAAATCTGCTGGCATGTTGATTTGGCACTCCCAGCCCCCAGAACTGTGAGAAAATAAGTTTATTTTGTTTCAATCACCCTGTCTATGGTATTTTGTTATGGCGGCCTGGGCCAATCAAGACACTACCCCAACAGTGAGAGAAGTAAAAGTCAAGTCCAAAGAAATCTCCTCCACCCATACAATGTCAGTGTCTACCAGTGGATCAAAGTACTCCCCATTAACATTGGTTGGTCTGGACCTGAAGTTATAAACAAATCACGTCATGCATTCTATATCTCACCATGCATCCACAGGAGGTATTGGTTAGCAAAACAACTTTTCAGCCAGGAAGCTGACTTTTATTTTCATAATTTATGAGAATAAAAACTAAATGGCATAGTCAGTCACCCCATTAAAAATCCACTGCTAGTTCTTGTCACAAGCAAACATGATTGTAAGGGAGTTTGGTCCAGGTGGTCCTCCAATATGGTTTAGATATCAATGTTGTGTAAGCCAAGTCACTGTGTATTGTACTATGCAAGCTGGCTATTGAGAAACTTTCTGTGAGGGAATTCAGGTTCCTGACCAGGTACTCAAGGCTCTGTAAACGTTCCCTTACATGTGTAACCAGGAGGTGGTACAATACCATGGTTGAGGGAACAAGAGATGCTTTCTCAGGAAAGGGACCACCCAAAGCTGTCATGATTGTTATTTCCCAGTGTATTTGTTAGACATTTATTTTGTGTTTGTTCCCAGGATATTTATTAGACATTTATTTTGTGACAGTTTTTTAAACCCTGGGGCTGTAGGCACAGTCCCTATCCTCAAAAACTGAAGTTCTGATAGGAAGTAGAGAAGTAAACCATCACTGCAATATGGGTAGGGTGTACAGTGCTATATTGAAAGTGGGTCTGATCATAAATAGTGACACTGAGGGAGGACTCTCACTCTGATGAATATATTGCTTTTCATAATGCCAATAGGTGGAAACGCCAAAGAAACAGACTCCAGTTGGGAAAAAAAAAAAAAAAAAAGACTTTCCTAATTGTCAGAGCTGTCCAAAAAGGAGATGGACAAAAGGAAGTGAGTGCCTCATCCCTGAAAATACTCAAGCTAAAACTGAAAACCTATGGATACAAGAGAGTTTAACATAGTACTCAAAAGTGTAGGTGTTAGAACAAAATTCTCCCTCTTGAAACTATTGATGTTTTGGCTGTTTTCTTTGTGGGGGAAATGTCCTGTGCATTGCAGAATGTTTAGCAGCACCCCTGCCAGTAGTACCCACCTATTCCCAGTTGTGACAACCAAAACTATCTCCAGACATTGCAAAATATCTCCCAGGGCTGAATTGAGGAAGGCAAGGGAGTGTCCCTCCTGGTCGAGAACCTCTGGAATAGAGGAAACCAGGAATGAGTTTGAATGTTGGCTGTAAAATTTTCCTGCTGTGTAATCTTGCACACGCTACCAATCTCATTAAGCTCCTGTTTTCTTTTCAATAAAACTAAGATGCAGGGCACCACCTCACAGCTTGGAGAGAGGGGTTAGGAAATATTGAAGGTAAAGTGCTCAACAAATTATAGCTACAGTTATTGTTGATGTCAAGTTGGCAGTCGCTGAAGGCAGAGGAAGAGGAGATAGGCCACATTTAAGGTTTCTTCCAAACTGAGATTCCCTAATTCTAAGTGGAAACAACACCTAATTCTTTTATCTAGATTCACATTTTTCTTAAATACAGCTTGTTTGAAAAATATGTAAAACGTCTCATTGCAGGGAGACAGAGATTTTTCATTACATTTGGGTAATGAAGAAACATTCACTGAATTAACTTGAAAATCCAAATGCGCTGTATTGCTAGAGCAGGGGTTCTTATCTCCCATTCATTCTTCCCAGTTCCACCCATGTTGACATTCCATGCATTGCAATAAGAGTGTAGGAGTGTGCTTGCAGGCTGTCTGCTGCATGCCAAGCACAGTGCTGAATATTTCACGTGCATCACCTTGTTTAATCCAAAGAGAAGAATCACTTTCTACCTACCATCTAGATGAGGAAGGAACAAAAGCCCATCTTTGATGCCCTTTGATATAGTTTGGATATTTGTCCCCTCCAAGTCTAATGTTGAAAGGTGATTCCCAAAGTTGGAGGTGGGGTCTAGTGGGAGGTGTTTGGGTCATAGGAGTAGATCCCTCATGAACGGCTTGGTGCCCACCCCGCACAGTACAGAGGGTGCTTGCTTGGTTCATTCACAGGAGAGCTGGTTGTTTAAAAAGTCTGGCCCCTCCTTTCTCTCTCTTGCTCCCTCTCTCACCGTGTGACATGCCAGCTCCTCCTTCGTCTTCTGCCAGAAGTAAAAGTTTCCAGAGGCTTTACCAGAAGCTGAGCAGATGTTGGTGTCATGCTTGTACAGCCTGCAGAATCATGAGTTGAATAAATCCCTCTTCTTTAAAAATCACCCAGACCCAGATATTCCTTTACAGCAACACAAAACAGATGAACACACACTCTCACCTATTTGCCAAACTTATTTTCCCACCTTTAGGATCCCCTTCTTGTATAGACATTTCTCTTTCATAAGCTTTAGCGCCATTCATGGAAAGATTTTTAAAAATTATAAGAATAATTTTTAAATGTTTACTTCATTGACATTCATTTAATCAACAAATATGTGTTGTGCCTTTATGAACTGGGTACTATACTAGGCATTAGGGTTTTAGGGAAAGGTTCTATATGATGGTGAACTTCAAAGAACTCACAGTGGAGTTTACAACCCCTAGATTCTAATTCAATTGGTTGAGAATCAGGCATTGGGTTTTTTAAATTTTTCAGGCAATTCTAATGAACTGATAGATTTCAGAACTATTATACTGTATTGGAGCTCTCTGTATAGCAGACGGACTGCACTTAGCCAGCTAGATATTCAAACACAGCAGATGCAGTAGTGTCTATAAACATTGGCTTCACTCCTAAACCATAGATGTATCTGGTTCAGAGATCTCTTGAGTTCCCACCCAGGTCAGAGAGTCTACAGTCTAACCATTGCAGCAACAATCACAAAAGGATCTGCCATTTGCTCTTTTATTATGACTACTTAAAATACTCTTGCCGACAATCTCTGTTACCGATCAAGCAGCTAAACTTTCAAATTCAGCAAATTTGAGTTATTCATGATATGAATGATATGTAGTCATTTGGGAGAAACATATCTAAAGCTATTTTCTTAAAAGCAATGTTTCAACAAGAAGGACACAGAAACTTTTTGGGTAAGTCATAAATTTCACCAAATGCTATTAAGATTATTTTATTGGCCTTATTTCCCCCCAAACAATTTGGAGGGTAGGCTCCCTGGAAGGCAATCAATACAGTTTCTCCCATGTGCTGGGAAATGAAAACTTTTATTACAGTTCTCACTGTCAGGAATAATTTTTGTCTAGTTGTGATTTGTGGATGGTTCTGGGGATCAATGACTCTCTAGCAAAATGGGCCAATTCAGAGGAGTAGGTGTTTATTCATGTTATTTCCTCCTTTCTGTCAGATAATTTAGATAGCGATGGAGTGGAGCTCAGAGAAAAAGGTATTCTATTTCTTATAAAAGAAAAATGCATCCTTCCATGTCTTATAACCACAGTTAAGTATATCAGCATTACAAATAGCAACTAGCCTATAAACTGGGTAGTGGCTCACCAGAAAAGAAGGTTTGGCCAGTATAAGCTCATTGACTCAGACCTAAGAAAACCTTCATGTTTGTATACTGTTTGGAGAGCTTGTTTAATTATACCTGCCTTTTGTTTGTTTCCTCAGATTGGCCAGGACAAAGTCACATAAATAAAAATGAATACCATCAATGCACATTTTAATTTTCTTCTGTCTTTTTTTCTACTTTTGACATCTGTGTGTATTTCAGAATAGCCCGGTCATTGCCTCATAAGAATGACACAACGTGGATGGAAAAGGTCCAGGAAAAATTAAATGAATGACCAAAAGATTTGGCAAGCTGCCATATAAAGACAGAGAGTCAACAAAACAAAACGCCATGGGCTGAAAAGGGATATGGTTGAAATCTATTAAACTATTACAGATGTGGACGTATAGTTGGTTCAGCAAAAATCCCAAATACCAGACTTTGAGAATACCCACCTTGAATTCCCGAGGAAGAAACTTATATAATGAATTGTACAGTGATTTCTGATAGACAAAGCAGTAGTCCTATGAGACTAGATTTTATTTCAGAACTAACAACCCTAAAGCTAAGATTTTAACTGACCTCTGCCAAGGTTGCTCTGCTAGTATATATGAATATAAATCATAATAACACCTCACATTTGTTAAGTTTTTACCATGCACCGGCTACTATGTTAAGCATTTCCATCCTTTATTTTGCTCTTTTAATTTCACAACTACTTTTTAAAATTCAGTACTGTTATTATCTGCTTTATACAATGAGGAAGCTTGGACTTACAGAACCATGTGAACATCTCAAAATTACATGACTTGTATGTAATGGAAGGAATTTTGTAAACCAGGCCATCTGATTCCAATATTCATGCTGATCATGCTGATCAGACCAACTAATTCTAAAATCCCTAAGTCATTTTACTTCAGTGTATATGTGTATATATGTATCCCAGAAAAGGATTTGATTAGAGCAACACACACTTAGTAAGTGGCAATTTTGAGGTTAAAATCTAAGACTTCTGAATGCAAGCTTATGATTCTTTCCTCTAATCCGCAGTTACTTTATTTTGGACAAACAAAGGGGATTTTTTATATGGTAGGTAGTAAAGTAAGTAAGCCTTGTTAACTAAAAGTAATAGTTCAGGCTAAAATATTAAGTAGCTTCATGAAGTGTTGAGATATGTTCGTGTTTGACAGAGGTTATCAAGAAAAGTTGGGACATGGGAGCACATCTTCATCAAGGAACATAACTGTCCCTCTCATACCACAGCTTCCAGAGACAGCTGTCCAGCTCATAGGTACAGCATACAAGTAGTTCTCACAGTTCTGGAAAACAAAAAAGCCAGAACTGCACAAAGCAAAATAGAAATATGGACCAATAGAGTTGTCTCAGCCTTTAGATGGGACCTGGTTACCAAATTACCATGAGCAACCTTATCAAGGCCCAAGATCTATGGAAATTACACAGTCCTCCATTTCACTCTGGCTATAAGGCTTCCTTAAGAAGGAAACAAAAAGACTGAGAGTCCAGCATTCCTTACATGGACAGAGTTTCCTCCAGGTATGTACCTGTGCTTACATGCTAGTCATGGACAACAACCCTTCCTACTTCATGCCTTTACCTCTGTTGTTCGGTTGGCTCAAGTCTACTCTTTTTTTTTTTTTTTTCTTTTTTTATGAGACAGAGTCTCACTCTGTCACCTAGGCTGGAGTGCAGTAGCGTGATCTCAGCTCACTGCAACATCCACCTCCTGGGTTCAAGCAATTCTCCTGCCTCAGCCTCTCGAGTAGCTGGGACTACAGGTGTGCACCACCACACCCAGCTAATTTTTTTTTTATTTTTAGTAGAGACAAGGTTTCACTGTGTGAGCCAGGATGGTCTCGATCTCCTGACCTCGTGATCCGCCCGCCTCAGTCTCCCAAAGTGCTGGGATTACAGGCATGAGCCACCACGCTCAGCCTCA
Organism: Mandrillus leucophaeus; assembly: GCF_000951045.1. Taxonomy (NCBI): domain Eukaryota; kingdom Metazoa; phylum Chordata; class Mammalia; order Primates; family Cercopithecidae; genus Mandrillus; species Mandrillus leucophaeus. Next base: position 4,745,942 of record NW_012101288.1, read on the forward strand.
GGTCTTCTCTTTATCTCTCAGTCTTTGCATGCTTCTCTCCATTCTTGCTTTCTTAGAAATTTGGATGGCTCACTCTAATTCATCTTTTCCCATATCCACAAGGATTACAAAATTCCAAAGGATTAATGAACCTAGAAAAATCTAATAAATACAAAAGCTTCAGCAAAATAAGTTTCTTTCATCTGTGGCCTTGAAATTAAGACTTATGTTTGGCACAGTTTCATGGGATACATTTGTTCTCTGAAAATATTCATTGTTTTTAGAGCAATGTATTGCTATTAACAAAAATATAGAAGAGTATCCTCGAAGCCATTTAGTTATTCAGCAAAAATCTAGGGAACATTTATTATCTGTCATGCATCAGCGAGGTATTGTGGGAAATATGAAGACGAGCAAGACATCACTCCTGTCCTCAAGACAAATTCTATCTGATAGAGGAAACAAGGCTCCTTAGTGCTCTAGCCACTGTAACATGGAGTAGAAAGTCAGCAGGTGAAGAAATCATATTACCATTTTGCTATTGTGCTTATTAAATAAGATCATGCATGTAAAGTTAAGTGCTATGGGAGGCCAAAGACAAGCATCCTCCAACAAGATACAAGGACCACAAGTTGAGTGGCAGTGGAGTACGAATGGCTAGGAGGAGATCTCAAGAAGCTGTATGTGACATAACATTTCAAAATGCATCCAAGACAAAAAAGCTGATAGTTTCCTAAAAAATGACATCTTTTGCTACCCTCACATCTCTTCCCACTCTCCTGCAATTAGTCTGAAAAGCATTGCTGTTTCCTAGAAACCTGGCCTGTAATACAGTTAAGAATCCATTATATGGGAGAAGTCTAGAGTCAGAAAGTTTAAGAAAGAAGATTGTCCCTTTGAGAAGATAAGGTAGTGGTTTTGTGTTTTGCTTGGGAGCCCAGAAATGTCAAATACTACCTCTGCTTGTGGCCCAAAATGCACAGAACAGGAAGGAAAGATGTTCAACAAAACTCAAGCTCCAGTAAGCTCTACCCCCAGACCCCAGGATCAGAGCATCTTGGGATCAGTGTTCAGCAAACATTATTCCATCCAATGTGTGTTTCCTTCAGCTGCTGGGGGGAGTTCATTGATAACAACAAGCCCTGGGCAGAGGGCCAAGCTACAGCAAGCCAAGAGGAGGAATTGTTTGAATGTGACACCCAGTGCCCTCCCTGTCTCCTCATCCCTCTTCTATCTACATGCAAATTCTGACTTTCAATATTCAGGCAGGGGACTTGAACCATTTAGTTGTATTTGTTCTTTTTTCTTTGTAATTTCCACACTTCTGCATTGAAAGAAGGAAGCTCTAGAGGTAGCAACAAACATTTCTATAGGACTTCATCTGTCAAACATTCTTCACATGCATTTCACATCTCCTATGCTCTTGGCAACACTCCTATGGGGTCCATTCCATCCATCCGATTTTATGGATGAACACTTAAGACTCAGAGAGAATAAGGGACTAGCCCACACTGACACCATAATGGATGATGTGGGATCCATTGCATCCATCCAATTTTATACAAGAAGACTCAAGGCTCAGAGAGAATAACGGATTTATTCACAATAATGAGTGATGTGGCAACTCAAACACTCTAACTCCAACCTTTACATTCCCTTTTCTATACCACAAGGCCTCTGCTGTGTTTGAATATGGCATGTCCACACCAAAACTCATGCTGAGACTTGGATCCCAGTGTGGTGGTGTTGGAGGGTGGGTCCTTTAAGAGGTGATTAGGTTATTTAAATGGATTAATGTCTTTCCCCCCAGACTGGGTTAGTTCTCTTGGGAATGGATTAGTTCCCATGAAAGCGAGTTGTTGCACAGTGAGATTGCCTCTCACGTTTTGTCCTTTCATATGAGCCCAGCTGCCCTTCTGTTTCTCTGCCACATTTTGATACAGCACAAGGCGCTCACCAGAAGCCACCAGATGCAGTCACTCAGTCTTAAACTTCTCAAACTGCAAAGCCATGAGTTAAATAAACCTCTCTTTTTGTAAATTACCCAATCTCTACTGCTCTGTTATAGCAACACAAAATGGATTAAGATAGACTCTCTACTGAAAACAGCATGATTCCAGTTGTTTGAGAAAGCAAATTGAGCAAGCAGGAAATAAATTCCTCAAGGTGAAATAACTCAATAAGTCAAAAATTAAGTACTTCTTAATGTTGTATCAGTCAAAGGAGACAGCAAAAGAGGAACATAGGAAGTCTTTGGGGACAATAGGCTTCAAAAAAATTCAAAGAAGATATAACTGATTTTAACGTATTTATCCCTGTCACTCCTAGCTCAAAGACCTTGGTTTTTCCTCAAACATATTTGTATAAAAAGCATGCTTATCTAAGAAAATCATTGCAGGCAGGCTGTGTGATTTCATGCCTCTCAAAGTAATCATCACAAGGTCATCCTTTATAAGAAAAAAACAGCCTTTTGGATTATTTATGGTAAGAGCCACCATGAGCTGAGAGCCCGCTTGGGGCCAGGCACTGTCAGAGGTCCACAAGTTGGCTCATTTGTTGAGGAATGCAGATGGTTTTTTACTACTTCTCAGTAGCCTCTCATACTGTAAGATGGCTGCGATTAGGAGCATCACCTAAGGAACGGCAGGTCAGAACAGAAAAACACAACTGACTGTAGGCTTCAGCCTCACCATCTTTGCCCACAAGGTTGCCTCTCCAGCTTTAGATACTCTCCCACTTGCAACTTCTTCAGAGGGGAAATCCTAAACCAATGGGCAGTGCATGTCTATCAACCCAGAGCTCCCAGTCTTACAGTGAAAAACATAGAGAAACCCAAATTAAGGGATATTCTACCAAATGTCTAACCAGTACTCTTCAAATCTGACCAAGTCATGGAAAACAAAGCAAGACTAAGAAACTGTCACAGACCAAGGGAGACTAAGTGGACATGATGACTAAATGTAAATGTGGTACCCTGGGGTGGGCTTCCAGAAAAAAAAAAAAAAAAAAAAAAAGACATCAGTGGAAAATCTGGAAACTCCAAGTAAAGCCTGGAGTTTACTTTAGAGTAATATATTATACCAATGTTAATTTCTTAGTTATGACAAATTACTCTGGTAATATAAGGTACCAATAGGAAAACAAGGAGAAGGATATATAGAACTCTCTGGATCATCTTTGCTACTTCTCTTTAAATCTAAAAGTACTTCAAAATTAAGAGTATATTTAAACAAACAACAAAAAGGCAATGCAAATATTCATTCAACACCTACTAACCACCAGGCACTGTTTTATACACTGGGGTTACAACAGCGAACAAAATGAGCTTTGTCCCTACCATCCTGGGACAGAATCTAATAGGAAACAACTACCACCTGAGCAGCCCAAATGCCTGGGTCCTCTAAGGAAGACTTTCCTCTAACATCAATGTAAAATTACTCAAGCCCCATTCCTTACCAGCCAAAAGAAATTCGGTCCTCTCATAAGCATTTCTGAAAATTCCGTTGGGTATAAAAAGATGCAGATTATCACCTCTTGTTAGTTGCTCCAAATTGCAGCTCAGGCTACTACAACACCATCTATGGCCTTCTGGGCATCTGCTCTTTCTGACTGTTGTCCCACTGCTCTACATGGACACAGCCCAACCCACCTCCTTCATTCCTACAGTATTATTAACTCAAGCAGTAATCGCCTAACATTAGACTGCAAACATCACCAAGCTTAGAGTCCCCATCCCAGACGAAGGGACCCTCTCTAACATTAGGCCATCTCCCTCTTAGGGCTTAACCCAGAACTGGGACTGGGCCCCTTCTCCCTGCACCAACTCCTTCCCTAATGTGTCCGTTAATTTTAAGTATCAACCTGACTGGGCCATGTGGTGCCCCAGATACGTAGTCAAACGTTATTTCCAGGGTGTCTGTGAGGGTGTTTCCAGATGAGATCAACATTTAAATCGGTAGACTGAGTAAAGCAATTGCCCTCCCCAGTGTCAGAGGGCTTCATTCAATTTATTGAAGGTCTAAATAGAATAAAAGATTGGTAGGAAAGAATTCTCTCTGTCTCTGTCTGACTATCTTTAAACTGGGACATTTTCTCCTGCCTTCAAACTCCAACTTGGACTAGAACTTACACCATTCAGTCTCCTGGGTCTCAGGCTTACAGATCCTGAAACTTCTAGGCCTCCAGAACTGCTGAAATTTATAATAAATTTCCTTGCACATCCTTTAACTTATCTTAATTTTAAATAAATAAGTAAATAAATCTTGTTTGTTTCTGTTTCTCTGGAGAACTCAGACTAACGCACTTATCTAGTAAATCTTCTCCTTTCTAACCCCCTTACCTCTTCTCTCCTGAGTCTGTCCATTGCAGGGCAGGAGGAAGGACACAAAAAATCCTATAGCTTTATTATGCAAAGGAATTTTAACATCTTCTTTGTTTCAGCCATGGGCATCCAGACCCTTTCTGGGCCTTCTTACAGAAAACAAGGGGTCTATTAGGTTGTTTTCCTGAATAATTGAGTGGTTCTCTCTCCAATCATATTTTTTCCTTTATCCTAGTCTTAAAATTCAGGCAAGAATATAGCAGTCTTTTGATTGGTTGATTTTTGTCTTTCAAATTTGCACCCTTTATTCTCCACTATTAACATCACTGTGTCAGAGGTAATTAATTGTAGCTACCCCTTCCTTAGAATTTTATAAAATGCTTTGATAAACCTTGTTTCAGATGCTCTTCACATAAACTATTTGAAGCAGGTATGATCATCTCCATTTTTTAAAAAAATACAAACTTAGATTAAGTGATGGCTAAGCTATTGCAACCGGCAAGGGAGAAATCTAAGATTAACTCTGGGATTTTGGATTACGAGGCCAATGTTTGCTTCACTAAGTATGAGCTTATTAGTCACACGCACTAACATAGAAACTTGGAAATCTCAGAGTTGGAAGACATGGTAGAGACAATGTATCTGGATCAGCAACCAATAGAGGAAATTTCTCCACAGCATCCCAAGTCATACAGGAAACATCCAGGGGGCCAATATGTATGGAGTTCAGTGAGTGAAAGGGATAAAGAGAGAAAGAAATCAGAGAAGTGGCTATGGGCCAGATTAAGTAGAAGAGGCAGTATTTGAATCTTCCTGAGTTCTCCCCCAGAGCGTATGAATTTCACCTCTGCTCTCTGCACCCTGCAGGCATGAAGAGAGAGAAAGGACCTAGACAAACAAGCATCAATAATCCCGAAATACAGACAACCAGGATATTCGGCTATTGCAGTCAGAATTTTAAAGAAAATTGGTACATCCATTTTTTTTAATGTCATCTAAGTGGAACTTAAAATGTAGAAATCTTGCTGTTTGGATATGTGATATAATTCAGAATTGAAGAGAAAAACAATGTCTCCCCAGGGTCAAAAGAAAATCTGATACACAAGTTATTAAAAGCCATCCCTTAAGTCTAAACTAAATTTTTCCTGCTGTCGTTTAGACCATTTATTCTTGTTGTATTCTAACAGAAGGTAATAAGCCAGGGTATTTTCCTTGTAAAATACCCTCCAAGGAACTGCATTTCCAGGAGAAATTCTGCCAGGTCACATATGACAAAAGAATAGAGCAGCCTGCTCCAAATGCACATCCCCAGCTGCTCACATAGACACACACATGCATACACACACATGCACATGCATAGACAAGCAACAACGACGGCCGGGCTGGCAGGCTGGGTGCCGCGTGCTTCTCAGAGCGTATTTTCAATGCTGCACACAGTAATCCAAAAAGTGGAAGAGCTCTCTTCCAAGCCCAAGCCCTGACCTTCCCCTCCCCGACACACCTACCCTTACACTGCTTCTCTGGCAGCACGACCCATGCTCCAGGTGAACAGCCCAACTGCTCAAGGTCACCTGACCTTCACAAACACCATGAGGGAACAAATCTCCACATGCACACCCCACCCACGGCCAAAGTCACAGGGCCCCATTGGACATTATCCTTGGTGCAGATGTAAAGATTCCAGACTCTTACCCAAGTCATTGGGAATGTCCACTAGTCCTCCAATCATCACACATTTTCTTCTAACTCCCACACTTAGAAGCATTCTCTTTTCCTTCTAGTTTTCTCTCCTTCTCTCATTTCACAACCAGGTGTGCTGGTTCATTTGTGCCTCCAGATCCCCTTTCCACCCTTTTCTGTCCTATGAGCCTTAAGAGATCAACACCCTTGGGGGAGCTGTGCCACCCAGGCTCCCTTGTCCTCGGGTTTTACATTGAGTATGACTGAAAGGGAGAGCAGCAACAGGAGAGAGACCAAGGTGTTTCTTCCCTGTCCTCGTCCTGCCTGAACACTGCAACTCCTGCTAAGCATCCCCTCCATGTTCTTGTTAAGTTTCTTAACACTATTTCCTCTCTTTGTTCCTTCAGTCCTAGAGGTGGTAACAGCTTCACACTGTTCCTAGTCTCTTGGAGCATCAGCATCCTTTATTGATTTCCTTAACCCTGACCACACGGCTACAGGTAGGTCCTTTATTAAAAGCTTTTTCTAGAACCTTACTAATATACCAGACCTAGTCTATTTTCAGGCCCTTCAGTACCTGAATAAAGATGATCACTTTTCCTTCGGGGCATGAGTCCAACCCAATTTTCTCATTTCTAAACTGATTTACAGACAACAGGTCAATGTTCTTGAGGCTCCACCCACATGAATTCTTCCCCTTGGTCCTGACACTCAGCTTCCTCCTGAATCTCTCTAAAATTATTCACTTATTCAAATAATATTTACTGAGGACTTAAGGATATCTGCCACTATAAATACAACAGTGCAGGAGACACAGTCCTTGTTTTCAAGCATTTGTTTCCAGTGAAGGAAACAAAAAATGAATACACCAGAAAAATATTAAGAAGAAACAGAAGAAGAACAATGTAACTCAATATAAGGGACAACTAATTTAATCTTGGGGAACCAACAGAAATAATACCCAGTGTGAGATTTCATGAACAGGAAAGTACTCCAGGCACAGTGGCTCACGCCTGTAATCCCAACAGTTTGGGAGGCCAAGGTGGATGGATCACTTGAGGCCAGGAGTTCAAAACCAGCTTGGGCAACATGGTGAAACCTCGTCTCCACTAAAAATACAAAACTTGCCAGGCATGGTGGCAGGTGCCTGTAATCCCAGCTACTCAGGAGGTGGAGGTTGCAGTGAACTGAGATCCCATCACTGCCCTCCAGCCTGGGTGACAGAGTGAGACTCTGTCTTACAAAAAAAAAGAATAGGGAAGTATGATGCAGGAGAAAGGTAACTAGTAAGACAGAACGGAACATGAGCAGATATTCTGAGACAATGTGGCACAGAGAACTGAGAGTTCAGAGCAAGGATAGTGCAAGACAGAGTAAGAAGAATGAGTTGGGGAGAGATGAGGCAAATCACAAAAGCTTTTATGAGAAGTTAGACTTTATCCAAAGAGCGATGTGGAATCACTGAACGGTATTAAGGTGAAAAATACCACAGTTAGATATTTTGGGAACAAACCCAAGACAGTTGTAAAGTAGAGAACAGACTGGAGGGAACAAAATTAATCTAGGCACAAAATGGTGGTAGCCTGACCTAGAGAGTTTCAGTGAAGATTGGAAGAGGTGGGCAGGATTATAAAAAATATTTAGACATTAGGGTTAATAGGACTTGGCAATGTTCAGGACGTACGAGATGAGGAGGATGAAGAAACCAATAGTCACACCCAGAAATGGCTTAAGCAAGAGTATGCTGGAACCACTCCCAGTGATGTAAAACACAGGGGGAGCAGAAGGTCAAGGGTTAATATTCACTAATAAATAAAAGTGATCACTAATAAATAAAATATTCCCTAATAAATAAAAGTGATCACTAATAAATACAATATTACCTAATAAATAAAAGTGATTCTGGTTTGAGGTCCAGCCAGATCTCAAACTCAACCTCCTTGAGTTTGAGATTCTGGTGGGGATGTTTCTAGAATCAGTTGAGTGTACAGGTCTAGTGCTCAGGAGCAATGGCTGGACCGAGTTTTCCTTCCCCATTGCCCTGTACTGAGATCTCACTCTTCCATTCCTTTCCTTGCTTTGAGGCTATTTCCAGTGGTTATCCCTAACCTTTCCTCTCCTGTTACTTTACTCAGAGTCTTCATCACTTTTTCAAAACATGGCTTTCTTTTTTTTTTTTTTTTAATTATACTTTAAGTTCTGAGATACATCTGCAGAATGTGCAAGTTTGTTACATAGGTATACGCATGCCATGGTGGTTTGCTGCACCCATCAACCCGTCATCTACATTAGGTGTTTCTCCTAATGCTACCCCTCCCCTAGCCTCCCCACCCCCCCAACAGGCCCCAGTGTGTGATATTCCCCTCCCTGTGTCCATGTGTTCTCACATGGCTTTCTTTTAAAACACCTTAATAACCTTTTCCAGAATGTCTAATTTCCTTATATTGTAAATCACTGACATAACCAACCTGCCTCATCAATCCAGAATTCCTATTCTTCTTACCCACCACCAACCTCCACCTCTGGGCAGACACTGAACGCCTACCTTCCAAGTCCCAAGAAGCAATCATTTCCCCATATAAATGTAATTCAAGTTTAGTTCCTGACTCTAGCCAAGGTGGTGACCCCCAAGTCCCCTTTGACGTTTGAGTAGGGATTATTTTCAGTAGGCTGTAGCCAAACGAGTAAAGAGAAACATTCCCACCTGGAGGTGAAATCAATCATTTATTCAGCAAGTGAAGGGATCCTGCTTGGAGAGTAAAACATGATGGAAAGAAACAGCATCTTCTGCTAAGAGCAGGTGTACCTAAGCTTACAAATACTCCCACCCCCTTTCCCATTGAGTTTGCACCCCTTTCCCAAGGCCCAGGAAAAATCTAAATCAACCTTCCTTCAGCCAAAGCCAAATCCCTGCCAAGAGAGTGACAAACATGTTCATGGTCCAAAGCTAAGTCTTCAGCTCTGCTTTTCTCGTCAGCTACACCTGTGGCTGAGCCCTTGATCTCTCCCCAGCGACAGCAACCAACTAAGGAATACACAAGACTCGTTAGGAACTGGACATCAGTGTTCTCTGTCCTTGTTGGCCAATACCTCTTATTCACTTCACTTTGGTTCAACATACATTCACTGAACACCTATTATGTGCCAGGTGCTGTGAAGATCTCTTTGCATACAAAACATATGAGCAAAGTTACCTCTGCACTTAAAGAGCTAACTATTTGGAGGTGAATAAAGATGTACACTATGTCATCATAATATATTGTGATAAGTAGTGTATTCTAAATGGTAGAAGGATACAGGTGAGGAAGCAATAAATCCTTCCTAGGATAATTAGAAGTGAGGGAGGGAACATTAGGGAAAAGTAAAAGGTGGGATGGAATGAAGAGTATGGCAAAGGAAATAGGAAACAAATGCGCTCTGGCTGGAGCCTGGAGCTTCATTTGCCATGGTGAGGAATGAGCTTCAGTCCATAAGCACAGGGGAGCCCTGAGCGTAGACAGTCTCAGTTTATAATCCTTAGACCTTGGAATGGAGCCACTCAAAGTGTGGTCCACAGGCCGCAGCCACAGATACCAACCCACCAAGGTAAGTAGCAGGATTGAAAGTGAGCCTTTAGAAACTTCACATTGACATGACATTGAAGCACGTGATCAGTAGGCTCATATCAGGATGCAGACCAGGTCGGGTGTGGTCACACTTGGGTGAGTCTCACGTAGTTTGAGCTGGGAACTAATATTGATTGGTGGCAGATTGAAATTTTGAAAAAATATGTAAAGATTGTCCATAGGTAACTCGAGAAGCACTGTTCCAGAGTTTTCTTAGCTGGACTTCAAAATGTCCTTTGCATCATATGTAAATGTAAAATTGTGTTTGTGTGTTCTTTCTTTCTCAAGAGAGAGCCCATAGTTTTCATCAGATTCTCACACAGATACCTAATCAAATATTTTAAAAGCCTTAGAGATCATCAAGAACACAGTGACTCACACCTGTAATCCCAGCACTTTGGGAGACCGAGGCGGGGGAATTGCCTGAGGTCAGGAGTTAGAGACCAGCCTGGCTAACGTGGTAAAACCCTATCTCTACTAAATACAAAAATTAGCTGGGCATGGTGGTGGACGCCTGTCGTCCCAGCTACTTGGGAGGCTGAGGCAAGAGAATCACTTCAACCCAGGAGGCGGAGGTTGCAGTGAGCCGAGATGGCACCACTGCACTCCAACCTGGGCAACAGAGTGAAAAAAAAGGATTTCTTCTTTTCTTAGAACCTCCTGGGCACTAAGAGTAAGGAATGGCCCACACAAGTGGACAGAAGTTTCATCCAGCCCTTATTCAGCAGATAACGCTGCTACCCCAGCTACCCAGACATCACGCCGTATGAAGACTACCATGGAAGATCCTCTACACAACTGTGCTCAGAAAAGAGCACAGTTGCAAGATGCTCTTCCCTGGAGAAACAGCAGAAAGTCCACTTGGAAAAAATTGATCCCAAACAAGGAATTCAATCCAATAATATTTATTGAGCACCTAGTATAAAGGGTACTATGCTAGGTAAGTGGGATCACTCAGAGAACAGATTGGGGAGGGTGGACCTGCCCGCGACAGGATGGCATTCCTGGGAGCTATATTGTAATTCACAGTGTTACTTAGAGGAGATCTTGGTTTGAATTTCTCCAGAATAGATTTGAGTGCAAATATTGATCCCAGGAAACACCACGAGTGGTGTGGAGAAGTGAAACATGGGAAAAAAAAAAAAAAAAAAAAGCAGAACAAGAAGGGTGAATCATCAAGGCAGTTTTCACTGGAGCTTAATTCTACTAGGGACTCCAGAATTCAATGTGGACCATCATCTCAGAATTATTGCAACTAAGGACAAAGGAGATAGTTATTTATACACCAGCATGCACCAACTATTAGCAAAGGTTGCTGAGCATGCAGGTAACTGGAGCTTCAACCTTACCCAGTGGAGGCTGCACAGTCATTCACTACAATAGTAAATTCCAAGGAGATATGGCCAGAGCATGGATAGTATTTGCTCTAGGGTTCTAAACCTTTGAATGCCTAATCCATCCATTTGTTCACTTATTCATTCATCCATTTATTCATCATCCATTTAATATGTCTCCTCTGCCAGGCAAAGGAAACTGGCATTATGTAAACACAGAACTTTAGAAATGAAACTGACCTCAGGACTACTTAATCCAAAATTGGATGGGCATTAAAATCACTTGAGGAGCTATATGAAAATGCAGATTGTTGGGCCTGACCTACAGAAGTTGTAATAGATATGCAATAGATATGGCATGGGTCCCGGGAATTTGCATTTTACTGAGCACGCCAGTAATCCTTGAACCACACTTTAAGAAACTTAGAATCTAATTCCAATTCTTCCAATTTATAAATAAAGAAAATAAAAGTCAAATATGATGATAATAACAGTTCTACAGTAATCAGGTTTTCATGCCTTTTTGTGCCTTTGCTTTCACTCTGCCAAGATCTTTCTTCCCTCCTACCTCTTGGTTGCTTATCAAATTATCACTCATCCTGAAAGACCTAGTTCTGGCATTTCTACCTCTGAGGAATTTAATAACACATCTCTTTCTTATTAAACTCCTATTACATACCTTTATTGTAGCTACCACCATATTTCCTTATAATTATTTTCATATATGCCCATATCCTCCACTAAAAGTTTTGAGGTTAAAGTTTATGACTCAATCACCTTTCTTCTCCAATAACTGGCTTAAATGCTTCCTTCATCCCAAGAAATTAGATCTGATTGATTAACCTGAATCACAGGACTTTATACCCATCAGAGAGCACAGGACATGACTTACATTAGCTGTGCCAAAACTTGAGTAGCATAACCAATCTTACAGCCATGAGTGGTGCAGGAGGAGACGCGATGATGATTGAAAATCACCTGGACTCCATGGAAGCTCCCTACAGGAGCTGTTGTCATTGGAAAAAAGAGGCAAAACTCTTGAAAAGCAACAGCTGTCTACTGAAACTGTTCTGCCACTTATAAAGTGAGACCATCAAAGAATTTTTCAATCCATAAAGTTTTGTATGAATCTAAGTATCAAGCTGTCTTCATGTTTCCTTTCCAAAGAAACTAGATGTAGCATTACCAGGGGAGTGAGAACAAGGAGGGGCTACAGAAGAAGTTGTCTGAAACATTTTTTCCATGGGTAGAAGGTCCCTTTGCTTTACAACACATTTAAAAAACCTTGTAAAAATCCGGATTGGGCTGCTACCCACCCAACTATAAAATTGTCAACACTATGATATCACTTATAGTAACTTTTGAAATATCATTTATAATTGTCTATATAGGCTGGCCAGTTTCTTTTTATACTACCAATGCCAAGGTTTTCTCATTTATCTTTCATATTTGAAGTTTCTTTGGAATACCTAACAAGTGCCATAGTGGGTAAAAAGAAAAATCCAGTTAATTCTCAAAAGATTACACACAGGTAAGAGTTAATTCTCAACAGATTGCACATAGGTAAGAGCCCCTGTAGCTGCTGCTTTGCCTTCCTTTCCACATAATATGTGCTTGTCATGCTCTGTCTTAATTATTCTGTGAAGGGTGGGACTCCCAGGTGGAAACAGGCAACACAGAAAATACTATAAAATAAGGTCTTAACTCTGGTCCTTTTCTGGACACCGGGATCTTAAAGAAAAAATGTTACTTAGCCCTAATATGTTCAAGCCACTCCCTGAGAACAGACACTTTGTCTCTCTGGTTTCCTGTTATAGCACCAGTTTCTTATATAGTCTCTGAAACACAGAAGGCACATACTAAATATATGAATGAAAAAAAAATGGGTTAACAATTTCTAAAAGAGTTCTATTCTTTCTTTACAAAATGATTAAGAACGAGAAGCATTCTACAAAGTTAACGAACTTCAAGTCATCAAGAGTAGCTATAATACAAAACTCTACAGCACCATACACACACACATGATACAGATGCAGCTCTAGCATGACTGGTAAACCACACTTATGGCAGGGGTCCCCAAACCTGGTCTGTGGCCTGTTAGGAACCAGTCTGCACAGCAGGAGGTGAGCAGAGGGCGAGTGCGCAAAACTTCATTTGTACTTACAGAGCTCCATATTACTCTACTGCCTGAGCTCCATCTCCTGTCAGATTCTCACAGGAGCAGGAACCCTATTGTGAACAGTGCATGTCAGGGATCTAGATTGTGTGGTCCTTATGAGAATCTAATACCTGATGATCTGTCACTGTCTCCCATCACCCCCAGATGGAACCCACAAGTTCAGGACTCCCACTGATTCTACATTATGGTGAGTTTTATAATTATTTCATTCTATATTACAATGTAATGATAATAGAAATAAAGTACACAATAAATATAATTTGCTTGAATCATCCTGAAACCATCTCCCTTCCTAACACCCTGCAGTCTGTGGAAAAATTGTCTTCCATAAAACCAGTCCCAGGGGCCAAAAAGTTTGAGGACCACTGTTCACGAAATCTTAACTAGGAAGGAAGGTAACATCTGGCTTGGATATGCATGTCTGTCATCTTCTAATCTATTGTGATATTCTCTGCTGGTCTGGGTGCCATGCCACACAGGTCAAGTGAGACAGGTCACCCACCAGCTTGAGGCAGAACTGACTGCTGCGTGCGTTGATGAGACTTCCCAGATAATAATCTTGTCACAGTTCAAAATTTAGTCTTTTTCCCTTTTTATCTCATTACCTTTTTAAAAAAATGAGTAACTTGCTTTTTGGAGAAAATTTGTTACTAAATGGAAGGAAATAAAGGTATGAAAAGCACTATTTATTTGTTCTTTTGTTCACTCAACAAATAATTCTGAGGACTGTTCTAAGTGCTAGGGATATTTTCCACTATATCCCTAGCACTTAGAACAGTCCTCAGATTAGGATATCTTATTTTCTGCTGTATCCCTAGCAGTTAGAATAGTCCTCAGAATTAGTTAATAATTAATAGATCTACTAACCTCTTCTAATGGATTAAATTAGAGCTTATATTCTAGTGGGGGAAGGGGGCAATATACCAGGAAACAAATCCAGGTGTAATTAGGGCGAGGAGGACAAATCCTGAATTTTAAAAGGCTTCGGCCAATTTAATAAAGGGTCCATGGAGGAGGCCCTTCTACTTAGTTGACATGTAGTCAGAAAACTGAAGGAAGTCACAGCACTAGCTGAGCTAATTTCCAGGGAAAAGCATTTCAGCCAGTGGGAACAGGAAACACAAAGGCCCAGAGGCAGGAGAGTTTCTGACACACTTGAGAACCACATAGGAGACCAGAGTGACTGGAAGTTAGAGGCAAAGTGACTAGAGATCAGTGGGGGAAAGCTGGGGTTCCTAGGCCACTGGAAGGACTTTGGAATTTACTGTAAGAGAGACCAAAAGCTTCAGGAGGATTTGGAGCTACAGGATGATCTCATTTTATCTTTAAGATAATCACTTTTGAAGCTGTACAACTAAGAGATTGTAGAGGCCAAAGGCAGAGACAGGGCTTCCAGTTTGATAGCTATCAGCATAGTCCAGATGAAAGGGCAATGGTGGCTTGGACCACGGGGCAGCAGGGAAAAATTAAACTTGCAAACGCACATAAAGCACTTGGCACAGTGTCTGGGACAAAGGAAACCCTTGATACCCACAGCTGCTATTATTAATACTGCTATTATCCTATCTTTCTGCATGTCAAGAACGGGAGATACAAATCCCACAGGGGGATCACTGGCTTTCTGGGCCTGAATGAGCCTGCCACTTGGTCTCCCTTACAGAATTCTTAGATATGATTTTGGTTGATTAGAAAACTTGATAGTGACCTTGTACTGATAACATTCTTGGAAAGGATAAGGTCCTAGTGTTTCTAACCCAAATCAAGCACAGGAACCCTAAGAATCTACAGTTTTTCTTCTGGGCTGTGTGTTTGTGTGTGTGAGTTAGTGTGTGGGTTCTGTCTTAGGCAACTTGAGCTGCTGTCACAAAATACCATAGGCTGGGTAGTTTAAACAACAGACATTCATATTCTTAGTTCTAGAGGCTGGAAGTCCCAGATCAAGGTGCCTTCAGATTCTTTTTCTAGTGAAGACTCTCTTCCTGACCTGTGAAAGGCCAGCATCTCACTGTGCACTCACAGTCTTTCCTGGGTGCATTTGCACAGGGAGAAAGAGATGAAAGCAAGCTCTTAGGTGTCTCTTTCTATAAGAGTATTAACCCCACCATGGGGGCCCAACCCTCATAATCTCATCTAGACCTAACTACTTTCCAAAGATCTCATCTCCAAATACCACCATATTGTGGATGAGAGTTTCAACATATAACTATAGACACAATCTAGTTCATAGCAGGTGTGTACATCCAGCCAAGGACTGTCACGAACACCCAGTAACTAGTGACACCTGCTTCTATATATGCTTGCCTTTGCCAGTGCTACCATCATCCCTGACTTCTCTGTTCCCTTTCCACCTGTGGAATTCCATGGAGTTTCACTCCCCACACACCTTGTTATCCATTTGCCAGACTTGCTAATTCAGACCCGGATAGCCGGAGAAACAATCCACTGCTCTTTCCCACTTCTCCTTGACTTCTTAGCTGCCCCATTAAGGTGGGAATGTGGTTCTACCTATCCACTGACTCACTTTGATGTCTTCCAAATGTTCTCATAAACGTTAGAGAACCCATCTGGGGTCAGGGGAAAGCTCTCTGGGTCCACGTTGTTTAACTGCATGTCATCTGTGATTAAGGAAGATTGATGACTTGCAGAAGTACTTACTGGAAGTTAATGGTCTCTGGCTCTGGGTGGGGCGGGAGAATGGTGTTCCTTTTAATCCGCCCATCTTTTTCAAGGGAGTTCTCTTCCCCCCCCATCCCCACTCCCTGAGCTTTCTACAGGCCCTCACCCCTGCGAGCATGTTTGTTTGTTTGCTTGTTCTGCAGCAAGTCTTGCATGGAGGTTTTGAGACACACAATGAAATGGGAATGATTACGGAATGAATCTATATAGTACTTCACTCTGAAGTCAGCTTCCAGCACCCATCTAAAAGCAAAGAGGAGGAGAATACAATCATCAGACAACAAAATGGGATTCATCTATTAATTGTGACATTGTAG
This sequence comes from Mandrillus leucophaeus, assembly GCF_000951045.1. NCBI lineage: Eukaryota > Metazoa > Chordata > Mammalia > Primates > Cercopithecidae > Mandrillus > Mandrillus leucophaeus. The sequence continues at coordinate 4,762,033 of NW_012101288.1, forward strand.
CTGGGGAATTGTGAAATATCATGGGATTTGAGTCAAAAATAACTGAGCTGCCATCCTAGTTTCATTCTGCAATATTAACTGAGTGATTGTTTTTTACTTGAGATGCCTTGAGTCTCAGTTTCCTGATCTTTTTCAGAGATCTTCAAGTGCACGCAGCATAGCGTGGAATCCAGGTGGAATTGAGGTGGTATTGGTAGGCTGGTGGGCGGTCTTATCCAAGGAGACACCACAGCAGTGGCTGTATCAGCACTGGCTGGCTGCTTGGACTTCATGCTTATATACTCCTCTACTTGGTTCTCAATAGTGACAACATTCCATTTGTTATCAAAATTTTCCCCACAAAGAAGACTTCAGGTTTTATTGCTAAATTCTATCAAATATTTAGGAAAGAAAAAAATCAACCTTACAAAAACTCTTCCAAAAAATGCAAGAGGAATAAATATCACCCCCACCCCCACCCCCAACTCATGTTATAAGGTTAGTGTAACTCAGGTACTAAAACCTGAAAAGAATGTGTAAGAAACTGTAATACACATCAATGTTCCTCATGAACTGGCTGTAAATGTGTGGGTCAAGTTATTAGTCCCTTTCACAGGTGGGGAAAGTACAATGTAAAGGAGATACAGAAGCTTCCCAAAGGCACATAGTTAAAAAGTGGCAGGTCTAGCACGTAAACCTGGGTCTCTCAGACTGCAGAATGCTTGCTCTTAACCAGTATGTTAGCGGGGCCCTCCTTCTACTCCAATGCTTATTGAACAAGCTTGAGTCCAAAGTAATAATTCCTAAAATTTGACCTTGGAAAGGTGTATGAGGGAGGTGGCCTTCTTAGGCCATGCAAGGGACAGCCTCCTGAACTTCAGCATGGAGGCTTCCTCCCCCATTGTAACTCCTGACCTTCCAAGTCACTTTATGTTGCCCTGTCTGGCGGGCACTTGCTCACCACCAAAAGCTACACACTCTGTTTTCAGATCTACAGTGCCAGCTCAGTCAAAACCACCAAAGTCACAGTTGTTTGAGTTTTAATCCCCCAGAGGCACATATGTTCTAGAAAGACCCAGCTTAAAGCCAAATAAATACTGAGGCGGTTTGACACGTGGCCAGCGCATGTCTTGCTCATTAATGAAATGGAGCCCTGCAAGCAGAGAAACGGGTGTGAGCAATTAAGTAGAAGCAGCAGGAGTCCCAGGCCCATGGCGCCCTTCCCAGCCTGGCCCCTCATGTACTCTTCAGCAATCTCCCTTGAACCTCAGAGGGAGAAGGGAGGGATACTGGCTGAGGCTTCTGGGGCTTACTTCACAGAATTGCCCTTCTGTGCAGAAGTCTGTTCCCTGGTTGTCAGCACCAACCCAGACCTGAGCCCAGGAAAGACTCTTATCTGTTCTACCCAAGTCTGAGGCAGTCCCTCCCAAGAGCAGCTTTCTACCCTCAACCACATAAACTTTACAACATATCAGAAGTGACTTCAAATTAGTAACCCCCAGCTCCAAACACCAGCCTCATCTCTCCACTCACAGGCAGAGGTGAGAGGGCACTTCTTTTACACCAAGACTAGAAATCATTCCTAGAAGACGAGCCCTCTGAAATCTAAAACCAGAAGGGAATATCAAAATGCCACTGAGATCCTTCACCTCCTTAGTTAGGTATATTCCCAAGTCATAAATGCCTAACAAACATGAAAAAATGTTCAACATCACTAATTATCAGGGAAATGCAAATTAAAACCACAATGAGATACTACCTTACTCCTGCAAGAATGGCCACAATTTAAAAATTAAAAATTACAGATGTGGGTCTGGAGGTGGTGAAAAGGGAACACTTTTACACTGCTGATGGGAAAGCAAACTAATACAACCACTATGGAAAACAGTATGGAGATTCCTTCAAAAACTAAAAGTAGAACTACCATTTGATCCAGCAACCCCACTACTGGGTATCTACCTAGAGGAAAAGAAGTCATTACATGAAAAAGACACTTGCACAAGCATGTTTATAGCAGCACAATTCATAATTGCAAAAATATGGAACCAGTCAAAATGCCCATCAACCAATGAGTGGATAAAGAAAATGTGGTATATATACACCATGGAATACTATTCAGCCATAAAAATGAACTAAATAATGGCATTCACAGCAATCTGGAGGGAGTTGGAGACCATTATTCTAAGTGAAATAACTCAGGAATTGAAAACCCAACACTGTATATTCTCACTTGTAAGTGGGAGCTAAGCTATGAGGACACAAAGGCATACGAATGATATAATGGTTTCTAGAGACTTGAGGGGAAGGATGGGTGGGGACTGAGGGATAAAAGACTACACATTGGCTACAATGTACATGCTCAGATGCACCAAAATCTCAGAAATTACCACTAAAGAACTTATCCATAAAACCAAAAACACCTGTTCCTCAAAAACTTTTAAAATTTAAAAAAACACACTGAGTCTCTATGGAATTCTACAAGGTCACAGGAAAAATTTTTCATTTACTTATGTATTCCTCTTATAAGCATTTACTAAGGACCCATGCTAGAACTTTCTCCAAGCCTTTAACTTACCTTTGTATCAATTTTTAGAAAGCACCCCTTTCCCCAGGCAGGTGCAGCCCAGCACGAGGGCTTGGCCAGAGGAATTGGGACCCACTCCCTAGTACTTGAGAATCTCATTCTACCACCCTCATCATCGTAGGCAATCCTAAGCAGCTGTGTCACCCTCCAGCCACTTTACAATGGAAAGTATTTGAGCCTAAAATACCTAATCAAACAACAAAGGCAGAACCTCATACGCCCACATTAGCAGTTCATCGAGAAAGTATTGAGGAAATTCAGAGAAAAGAATATCGTGAGGTTGGAATTTAATAACAAGTTGAACAGAAGAAATAGGAACTGAACTGGATATGGTAACCAGCCTCCAAGAGGGCCACCACTGATTCCTCCCTCCTGGTTTTCAATGACCTTTGTAGTCCCCCTCCTCATTGAACAGGGTTGACTTGTGTTGTCAATAGAACATGCAGAAACGATCCAGTGTGACTTTCAAGGCTAGGTCATAAACGATATTAAGGTCTCTGTAACACCCTCTCTGAATTCACTCACTCTGGGAAAAGCCAGCTAACCTACTGTGTCAGGAGGACTTTCAAGCAGTCCTCAGAGAGGCTCACATGGCCAGGAACTGAGGCTTCCCACCAACAGCACATGAGGGCGCCATGATGGAAGGGAATTCTCCTGTCCCAGGCAAGTCTTCGGATGGCTGCAGCCCTCACCACATCCTGACTGTCCTGACTGCTACCTCATGAGAGACCCTGAGCCAGGGCAACAAAGCTGAGCCACTCCCAAATTTCTGACCCAAAGAAACTGTAAGATAATAAGTACTTATTTTAACTAGCTCAGCTTTGTGGTAATTTGTTGCATAGCAATAGGTAACTAATGCACTGGTCCTTAAGGAAGTCAAAGGATTTCAATGCTCAGAAGTGGTCATGGGAAAGGTCCTTAGAGAGGAGAAGACTGGCAGCAAAACAAGGAGAGACAAACTCACAAGACCCACCTGTTGGAATAGAAACAAGCCTTGCAAAAGGATCAGAAGTCCTCTATTTGGATGTCTCTTTATAGGATAAGAGTTCTTCTGAGGGAGCAGAAACTTGGTTTCTAACTAGAGCATCTTCATGCTCTCCCCCAGGAAAGCTGGGCAAAGTACTTCTGTAGCACACCCAGGAATCTACTGCCTCTAAGTTCACAGCAGCACCTTGAATAGGGAAGACAGCTTGATAACTTAGAAAGAAACTCAACTGTAGAAAAAAATATGCTCCATACTACAAAGAGCGGTCAGCCCTTGGTACTAGGATGAGGCAATGAAGGGCAGGAACAGGATGGGGACGAAGACATTTACCATTTACTTCTGAGAATCTGTATTGTTTAAGTTTTTATAACAAAGGGATAAAAAGAAATATATTCAATTCTACCCTAGTCAGCACATATGATTCTAAACTTGTTTTAAGAATGCCAAGTCAAGAGTAATGCGTAATTTGGTCAGTATCACTAAGACTGCCTGTCTCTCCCCCTTTATATTCAGGAAGTGTGTGTAATTTTTTCTGAACAAGAAATAAAAGTCCCTCTTGCCTCCACAGTAGGGACTCTCCAACCAGTTTCCACGCTAATAGAGGAAGTACAAAAAGAAGGGATTCTGTCCTCCGGAGAACTGCCAATGGGCAGAAAGGGGAAAGGGGTGTTTGCTTCTTACAGGTTCAAAATGTAAGTTTGCTTCGCTGACTCTAAGTTCTCTGAGGGGCATCCCCAAACCAGTTCCCCAGCTGGACCAATGAGAAAAGCTCCTCTTTCAATTCCCAGGGGACCTGGATTCCCAGGGAACTGTTCAGAAATCACTTCTTAAGTTCTATCAAAAAGCCCTTCAATTTCATATTCAAATATGTTTAAATATGTGAATATAAATATACTTAATATGTTTAAATATATTTAGATTAAAGAGTATAATCTCATTTTTAAAACTGCATGACAGCAAGACAAGAGAGCTGAAAGTTCACTCTAGTTATAACTGAGGAGATGTGCTTTATATAAACGTAAGGGAAATTTCAGGATGAAAGCTATAACCTTAGGACAACTGATCCTAGTTACCAGGAACACCACTAAAGGAAACTGGAATCACAGAAATTCCTTCTGAAGTCTGTAGGCACACAGTCCAGTCTAAAACTTTATTTTTCTCTGCTTTGACATAAGGAAGTAAGAAAGTGGGGATTCAGAGGTGGGGTCTTAGGAATGCTAATATACCATTTTCATTATGAAATTGTTTAAGAGTGTTCTTAAAAGATGGAATAAAAGGATGGAAGAAAAGCTGCCATCACCCAGGCGCCCAAAGCACCATGGCCAAAGTGTGCCTGAATTTGTATACCCAAGATATTTAGAATCCAAAAGAAATTTAGGTTGACTTAAGCTACACAAAACCTAAAGACAAGTAAACATTAGCTTAGAGTCTGAGATGGAGAATGTGGAAAATACTGAGGAAAAAATAATCCAAGGTGTCCAAATTTCTTTAAAGCATTCCCTCAGTCATAGATGGCTTTTAAATGTATAACTTAATGTTTTATTCATGTTAACTTTTTTTTTTTTTTGAGACAGAGTCTCACTCTGTCGCCCAGGCTGGAGTGCAGTGGCTGGCGCGATCTCAGCTCACTGCAAGCTCCTCCTTCCAGGTTCACACCATTCTCCTGCCTCAGGCTCCCGAGTAGCTAGGACTACAGGCACCCGCCACCATGCCCAGCTAATTTTTTTGTATTTTTAGTAGAGACGGGGTTTCACCATGTTAGTCAGGATGGTCTCGATCTCCTGACCTTGTGATCTGCCCACCTCAGCCTCCCAAAGTGCTAGGATTACAGGCATGAGCCACCACGCCTGGCCAACATTTTTAACTTAAGCTAGAGTGTGGTATGTTTTTAGTTTATTATTACAAGAAGTCAGGCTTATTTAGATCACACATTATTGCCTAGTCACCCTTGTATACCTGAGAGGCAGCTAGGTGGGGGAACAACAGACTACAAAATCCAGCAACGTAACTCTGGAGAATCAGCACAGGTCAACATAATGGAGATCTAAGGTATGGGAGAATATACCAGCCATACCCAAGCCTTGTTCTTCTCCTTCCCAATTTTGTAAAGGCAGAAAAATCACATCAAGGCAACTCTCACCCCTCAACCATTCTCCATATCTGCACAAGCTTAAAAGTACTTAGTAGCCTCAGAAGCCAACAGAGAGACATTCAATTGCCTTGTAAGAATGGCACGATCCTCAGTAGATTTATACATGGAGGGAATGGTGGCATCAGCTATTTCACTACTGTCCCAATATACAAAGCTGTTGTAAGCAACTCTCAGTTCCTGACATGTGCTCTCCACTGAAGAGTTTATTACTATTAATTAATGATTGTCAACTCTACTCACTGCCCCTCCCTACTAGGCCCATCCCTATCGGAAGGTTATACTGTAGAGATGTGACCTGCTTTGGCCAATGAAATGCAAGTGAAAGTGATGTAACTCCAGCCACTTCTGAACAGAATGTTCTGGCTCTGCTTCCCTCTCTCCCATCTGTCATGATACCAGCAATACTTATCATAGAGGCTGCTCATCAGCCTGGGTCTCCACGTGTAAAGCCAAAACCAGGCCAATGATGGAAATAAAACTGTGATCATAAGTCACTGAGATTTTTTAAGTTGACAAATAAAAACTGTATGTACTTGTGGGGTACAATATGATGTTTTGATCTATGTATATGTTGCAGAATAGCTAAATCAAGCTAATTAACACATCTGTTACCTCATATACTTAACCTTTTGTGGAGAGCACACTTAAGTTCTACTCTCTTAGTGATTTCAAGTATGAAATATATTGTTATTAACTGCAGTCACCAAGTTATACAATAGATTTTCTGACGTTCCTCTTCTCATGTAACTGAAATTTAGTATCCTTTGACCAGTATCTTCTCAATTCCCCAACCCCCACACTCAGCTCCTGGCACCCATCACACTATTTTCTGCTTCTACCTGTTCAATAAGTCACTGGGATTTTGAGCTTATGTGTTACCCCAGCATAGAGTAGCCTAACCTGCCTGATGTGTAATCATAAGCCAGATGGATCCCTGCCTTACCACACTGAGAAAGGGATCAAAGGGAAGTGAACACCTGCTAAGCCAAGTTCAATTATAATATGAAATGGGTAGTTCCCTCCTCAATAACAAGACACAATGTATCAAATACCAAGAGCCTGTGGATTCCTTAGGGAATTGTGCAGCATCTCCTAAACTTCAGATATTGTTTTGCAACTCTAATAATTGTTGCATACCTGCATGCCAACTGTATTACTATTTAATGTTTTCTAATTTGCTCATGATTGTATTCTAAATGTATCAATTTCATCAAAAAAGACTTTGTAGCACTACAATCAATGAAAAGCCATTGTCATTTATCATAGAGTTGGAAAAATGCAAACTTTTTTTTACTTCACCTGTATCCCATTTTGACTCTGTACATAGCACCTATGCAAATCTTCTTGGCACCTGAGAAACACTGCTGCAGTGGGCTGGGCTAAGCACTAGGGTGAGACCCCAAGGTTCTGGTTTAGGCCGTGTCACACATTGCGTAATCTTGGACAACTTTCTGTTTCCTCAACCGTTAAAAGAATTTATACTAGAAGGCCCTATCCAGCTTTAACATTATATCATATACAATTCAGAGCTGTGGGTCCTACTCTTCCTCTCTACTACTGTGGCTGATAACAATCTGTGTTTGTAAAATCACTAATAACCTAAATGGGAAAAGGAGAATTTAGCTAAGCTACGGGATGGTTCCCATTTATGCTCTGTATATGTTTCCCTGCTGAAGAGATCCTATCAAAATTATAAAGCCCAAATAAGAACACATATTATTTCATCTTCCTTTATGTTTTGCCAACAACTTCTTACTATTAGTTAAAATTTTCTTGTAGTTCCAGAATGATATTTCTCCTCTCCTCCCCGTGGGGTGACTTTATTTCCCTCTGTGACTTAGGAATAAGGAAAAAGGAAATCACAATTCCACTTAACAGGCAGATGCTGGCTATTAATCTGCAATCAATACCATATTGGTTATGCAAAGCAAAGGAGTAGCTGTCTATTAGAAGAACAATCCCCCTTATACGAATTCCAGGACTTCAAATCCTTTCATTGTCCAAGTTCAGAGAACTCCCACTCTTCAAAAAATGAACATACAAACATATGTAAAACAGGCTTACATTAAAATGATAGGGTTTGGAACCTGAAAGAAACCTCAGAGATCATCTGGTTCACTAACATGTTACACAGATGAAGAAATTAAGACCCCCAAGTCACGTAGCTAAGAAGCAGCAGAGCTGGGATATGATTCAGGTTCCAAATTCACAGGCAAAGTAATGATGCACTCTAGAAATAAAGCCTCTGCCAGGTTCTATTTGTTTTTCTTTATTCAAGTGAATTACTTCTCTTGGCCTCAGTTTTTACATCCGCAAAATGGGGGCCCTACTATCTATATTGTAAGGCTATTCTAAGAATCAAGTGAGATATACTAATGGGTCTCAAATTTGAAGGTGCAGATGAATCCCCAAATTTTAATTCAGTAGTCAGGGGAGGAACGGAGGGCAAGGCACAGGATTCTGCATTTCTAACAATCTCCCAGGCAATGCCAGTTCTTGGAGTAAACAATCATGTCCTGGAAGTGATTCAGCAGTAAGGGCTATGAATTCCTGGTCCTGCTGGTATGACTATAGCTACTGCCGCAACTGGGGTTAGGGCTGGGGACAAGGATGGGACAGAGGTGCCAATGGTGCCATACAAGAGATGTCATAGGCCAAGGAATGAAGGCACCTTCAGCCCAGATGCCAAGCAAAAGATTCTTCCTGCTGATGGGGTTATAACATGTGCATGGCACCACAATAGCAAGCAAAGACTCTGATCTCACATTAAGAAAACAGCCAGATCACACAAAAAAAAAAAAGTGAAAAAATATGAAAACACTACAAAAGACTCAGGACTCAAATGAGAGAGAGAGTGAAAAAAGCATTGGTAGTAGCACCTTGCAACAATTTCTAGATGCACCATCACTTTGCCTGTGAGTTTGGAGCCTGAATCATATCCCAGCTCTGCGGCCTCTTAGCTCTGTGACTTGGGGGGTTTAATTTATTCATCTTTATAACATTACCTAATGGGAAGATAGCCACCATGTTGCAGGGGAGCATTATTTGAGGGCTTTATGGACGGCATGTTTATGTCCCCAAAAAATTCCTACATTGAAGTCTTAGTCCAAGTATGAGGTATTAGGAGGTAGGGCCTTTCAGTGGGTGATTAGGTTTAGATGAGGTCAAGAGGATGGAACCCTCATGATGGAATTGGTGGCCTTCAAAGAAAGAAAAGAGACACAATAGAGTCTCTCTCTCTCTCTCTCTCTCTCTCTCTCTCTCTGTGTGTGTGTGTGTGTGTGTGTGTGTGTCTTTGTCTCTCTGTCTCTCTCATTCTTTCACTGCCCCCACCACCCATGTGAGGATTTGGACTTCCCAGCCCCTAGAATTGTGAAAACTCAATGTCTATGGACTAAGCCACTCCATCTGTGGTTATTTGTTACAGCAGCATGAGCTGACTAAGACGGAGTGAAAAATACTTCTTTAGCCATGAAATAAATAAATAAAAAGTCAAGGCTTAAATGTTCTGCTACAGACAAGTATAAGCTCTAAGCTGACCATCTTCAGATTAGTACCCTCAGACATGGAACACTGAGAGTGAAAGGAATTTTATTCAATAGTTATGTCATGACAAGAGGAGCAATCCAGTACAGCCTGTGCCAATCAGGTCATATGTTACTCTATATAAAAATACAACTGGAAAGAGGACTTCTAGTACTTTATGAAGAAGCAGGAGGATTTTACAAGTATTAGAAATTAACTGATATCTACAACTGATATTAGGTCTAAACCCAAGTCTGAAATGAATATCATATCTATCAAGAGACATGACAGCCTAATTGTTAATATCAGCATGAGTCAGAAAACTCTTTCTACAAAAAGCCAGATACTAAATATCTTAGGCTTTGTAGGTCATATACAGTATCTCTTGCACATTCTTGTTTGTTTTTAATCCTTTAAAAGACAGACAATAGTCTCTATCAGTAGACTTCACATTACCAGAATTCAAACTATACTATAAAACCACAGTAAACAAAACAGCTTGGTACTGGTAGAAAAACAGACACATAAACTAGAGGAATGGAAAACTCCAGCAACACACAATATTCCCATGTAACAAACCTGCACATGTACCCCCAGTATCTAAAATAAAAGTTGATCTCAGCACTTGAGAGGCTGAGTAAGACAAATTGCTTAAGCCCAGGAGTTTGAGACTAGTCTGGGCAACATAGTGAAACCCCATCTCCACCAAAAAATTTTAAAAATTAGCCAGTGTGGTGGTGCACACCTGTAGTCTCAGCTACTCTGGAAGCTGAGGTGAGAGGATCACTTCAGCCCAGGAGGTCAAGACTGCAGTGAGTCATAATTGCACTACTACACTCCAGCTTTGACGAGAGAGAAACACCCTGTCTTAAGTAAGTAAGTAAATAAATAAATAAATAAATAAGTTGGAATTTTATTCAAGAAAGAAAAGACAACTGCAGCTGCTGAGAATGCCATTTTTCAAGGTGATGATTTAATCACCAGAGAATTTGAGATTGAGGACACCATGGTCTTTACCACCCATAAACCTGGATGATACCAATTCATATCAAGAATAGGTCACTATGCGGTGTTAGGAAGCTGTGAGACTATGGCCTTTGTGGCAAATAACTGACTAACAAGAATGCCAGGGGTGGAATGGCAGACAGTGGGGCTGTCTGCTTCTAATCTCACAGAGTCCTGCCATAACTCTTAGGATCTAAGCTCAAAAACAGCCTCACCCTTACTATTCATTTTAAATCATCAAATGAATCTAACAATTTTGAGCACTTATTATGTATTGGGTACAATGCTAGATACTCTCCATATATTAACTCAGCATAATCATAACAAACTTGTGTGGCCAATGCTATCACCTATTTTACCAATTATGAGCTAGACCCAGAGAAGTTAAGCATTTCACTTGAGGTCATACAACCACAAGTAGTGGAGAATGGATTTAAACTCAGGCCTACTCAACTGTAACACCCATACTCTTTCATCTACACTACCCTTTCTACTCCAGCATGCTACAATTCTAAGCATTTCCTGACTATCCCCTAGGGGGATAGGACTGTCCTAAATGCTAAGTGAAGAACAGAAGGAGCATAAGCATGTAAAAGTGTAAGGGTGTTCAAGAATTTTTATTGTTTTTAAAATAGAAAATTAAGTATGCAATTAAGTGAAGTTAACCCTTATGCTCACCATAGTAAAAATGACAGAATTTTTAAAGGGTCTTTTTATCAATTACATGTCTCAGATATGTTTCGGGAGATATGGTCAGCCTAAGCATCTGTCACCAAGCAGCTTTCACTTCCCTGCTTACATGAATGCAGACATTAGGAATGCCTATGCACAATCACAGCAACTGCTGAACAGTTTCAGTTAGGGGCTCAATCCTTTAGTTCAGATATGTCAAGATTAGACTAAATCAGACTGGATAAAGAAGCTGAAGGAAGTAGCTAAGAATGTGCACTCAACTGACCCATCACAGCTTTGGTCAGATTGCCTCACGTGTGTTCTCAATAGCCTCCTGTGGGTGTGTTCTGCCTATTAAGAAGGTTTACTTGATTGACAGTCGTGCACTTCAGATTCTAATGAACACACACACAAATCACCTAGCAACCTTATTAAAATGCAGATCCTGATTCAGGAGGTCCAAGTGATGCTAATGCAGCTGATCCACAGACCATGCTCTGATGAGCAAAATCCACAGATAGCTCGCTGCTACCAAAAAATTAAATATATTGGTCTCATTTGTGATGAGTCTTCTAACTATAATTAGACTTATTATAAAAAGTTATTTCTTAGGCATACTCCTTTCCTGAGGAACACATTATACTTCTTCGTACAGATTTATGTCTTCTCATATATCCAGGGAGCCTAGAAATTTCTCCCAGACAAATTTAAAAAGCTTTCTGCCTTTCCATTCAGTGATCCTCCAATTAATGAATATTTCATTATTTTCTTGAGTGCCTACAACATACTAGGTATTGAGCTAGATGTTAAGGACACAAGATGAGCAAAAACCAATGCCATCTTTGTTTTCATGGAGCTTAATATTCTAGTGGAAGAGACAGAAATAGATCAGCACAAAAATAAAATTGAAAATGCTATGTAAGAGATATTCTAGACACAAAAGGGAAGAATTTCCAGAAAAAAAGCATGATGAGGGTGGCATCTGAAGGATAAGAAGGAAATAACGGAATGAAAGAGTGATCCAGGGTGGGAAATAAAAAGAGAGTTCTAGGCAGAGGCATGTAGAAAAGCCCCATGGTAGAAGAGAGCAGAGCAAACTACAGTGCCTGAGTGCAGAGACCCAGGGAGAGTGTTGCACAATGAGGCTGGGTTGGGAGATAAGAGTTGTAATATACAGAGTCTCATAAGCCAAGTTAAATTTCCTCAGCATCTACCAATAAAGATTTGGGAGCCTTTAAACTGTTTCTAACATAGGCAAATACACAGAGTTGTTTCTAAAAGATCAATCTGGTTGCTGTGCAGTTTATTGGCAACACCAGTGTTGGTCGTAAGTATTCATCTCTATTCTATGCCTTCAGAAAATGCACTAAATTAAAATTATGCCCCCTTGGGAATGGCAAGACATAACTTAGTATATATGTGCCAGTTACCATAATTCCCTCTCAGCTCTAAAACTGTCCTTCACTACCTGCTGAGTTAATGGAGATGCACCTTTTAGTCATTTGATGTTTTCTAGGAGCATAATGGTATGCTTTGTCAGTAGAAGACACTTGAGGGACATGGCAGGAGGATGAGACTTCCCTTCTTAGTTGGACTCATCTCAGCAGGCTCCTGCAGCACGTGCAGTTTTCTCTGCAATATCCAGTAGTTGGCAGGACTTGGCATCTTCCCATGGGCAACTTCGTCTGCACCCCCTTATGCAGCTTTGCAATGCATCCTGCAGCACCACTCAGTGGATGGTTTTCTCCGCATGCCAGGTGGAGATTTCCAGCAAGTCCTGCCAGTGTGATTCTTCAGCAAACTTCTTCCCCATCTTGTAAGCTGTGGCCACACTCTCTCCAATTGGGTCTGAATCTCAGCCCAGAGTGGAGGTCAGGCTCTTCCATGGGTATTCTGTCCCAGCCTCAGGGATTGTGGCTGCCCCTACATCTGTTATTTATCTATTCTTCACAGTTCTCTGTACCCCTTATAAGCCAATTCTATTCTTCCAATCTACTATTAAAATCATTCATATTAAACTTTGCCTATTCACATTAGTGTGTGGTTTCTGTTTCCTGATTGGACCCTGACTGATACAATATTGCATTCTTAGGTTTCAAAGTCTTGAAGAAATAAGTCAAATAAATGTTGATGGATTTGTCTATGGTAGAACAATTGGGACAGTAAAATAAACACTGCTTATGGCATTTCTGTTGGGCTTTAGGCTACAAGGAGTGAAAGAAAGCCAAAAGGGCAAGAGGAAGAGAACATCTTACTATTTACCAATCTGCTATGTGCCAGGCCCTTGCACATTTTAACTCACAAACCCTCACCATTAACTCTGTGAGGAAAGTAATATAATTACCAACTACATGTGAGGAAAGTGAAGCTCAAAGAGGTGATGGCACCTATTCAGAATTATACAGCTGTGTGAGGCAGAGCTAGAATTTGTCTCATTCTACTACATGATGCTGCCTGTCAATTCCATCGTCTCATTTTAAAATATTTGTTTATACACTAAGTCTTTCTTATTTGGAAATCCAAAGTCTTATTTACCTTTGCAACTTCCATAGAACTAAGCAACATTAAAAGAGAGTCAACTCAGAGAAATACGCACATACACGTGCACACATGCGCACACACACACATCCCCCCCTTCACCTAGCCATGTCCCCAGATTCCACTTCAATCATTACTTCCTTAGGTTAATTCAACAACTCTCATTAAATACTTTGCATCATCCTTCAACTTTGCATTTAATATTGATTTTTGAGCACCTGCATCATTACTTCCCCTCTTCATAGCCTCACTACTCATGTGTGTGTGATTGTTTGATTCATATCTGTGGTTTTTTTCTTTCTTTTTTTAATGTATCCATTTTTGTGCAATTATTTTTCCCATAAAGTAAAGATGGTTATGGGCACAGATAAAGCTGCTGATACATCAATCGCTCAACAATTCAACAACCACCCTTCTGCCATGCCCTGTGCTAAGAGCCAGGCATATAGCTGTAAACAAGTCAGACTTTCTTTCCACTCTCCAAGAGCTTTCAATCAACTGGAGAGACTGACTGCACAAGCTATTACTTGTGTGATAAGTGGCAAGAAAACTGAAGTTGAAATGATCATGAAAAAAATAGTCAGCTTTTTGTGCACAGAATCTGTTTCTGACCAGAATCTTCCAGACAAGATGCTCCGTAATGGATGCCCACTATTAAGTCATTATGCCAGGAGAAGGTGCCCTGTCTCCACAGGCCTCAAAGCTCCCACCCTCAATGATCTGTGGAAGTGCTGAGACTATGGGCATTTATTCTAACCCACTTTCAGATCCAGAGAAGAGGTAGAGTTATTCTCCACATTTCCCAGATTCTTGACGTTTCCATCATCCAGCTTGCTCACCATCTAAGGCCTCTCTGCCTGCTGCGAGGTTAAAGATAGGGGGAGGAAACTAGGGAGCAAACTGTCAGGAGCTCGAAGAGTCATCCTCTGCCTTAAATTGGCCCATAGCTCCAGTCCCAGGATACAGGGAACAGTGAAGTGCTTGTTGGACAAGTATGTGGTTGTTTCAGGAAAACAGGACCCTGAGAGGTGAAAACTTAAAAGCAAAAGACTGAGTGTCCAATTTATATTTCAGCATATATCAGGCCAAGAGCCAGGTAATTTTCTTGAATTTGACATTTCTTCTCAGACTCCTAAACCCTAGCCAACAATGATTCCTGTTTTGAGTATCATCCCCCGATTTCCTTTTGGAAGTGAAAGATTTGCTGCTAGTAAAGATAGGATGCAATGTCCTTGGCTCTGTCAGCTCAAGCAAGAACAGGGCTATATAGGTTTATGTCATAGGTCTAGCATGTAGCAAATGTATAGATTACAGGAAATCTATGTCAGAAGTCAATGACTGGACTCCTGCTGAGAAACAGATTGAAGAGGAAGAAAGACCAGGATATATTCATCACAGGTTGTGTACCATGTACTCAACTTGCCATTGAGAAGAGGAAGATCATAGGAAATTATTAGTATTCCAGTTCCCCAATTCAATCACTGCACTAATATTTATCACATGTCTACTATTACTAAGAAAAACCAAAGAAGCAGAAATAGGCTAAAAACAGCAACGTAAGAAAAAGGATGATGGACACGATGCATACATTACTAAGTTATCTTACACATTTTACTTACATTATTATATTTAATCCTCATCACAATAATTTCACAAGTGAGGAAACTCAGGTTCAGAAGTTCTGAGAACTTACCCAAGCTCACACAGCTGGTCAGTGTCAGAGGTGGGAACCTATCTCTTGCCTTTTGATTCCTTTGTCCTCCCTCTTTACTGCCACACAAGGCTGGCTTCCTATATCTCAGTTGGAAAAGGGTTGAATGCTGTGACTCTTAACTATACTCAAGGGCCAGAAATACAGGTTATTAAAGTAGATGGGAAGATCCTGAGTTCTGAAGATCATGAAAACTAGAATTGGTGACCTTAGGTCACCTTAGGTGTGACCTATGGTCATAAAAGTCAAGAAATGAACAGGAGAGTAGTAAGATACACTACAGGTTAACTGCACTGCAGAAACCAAGCCAGCCTAAAACACAAGGTTGCTCATGGTCTCTCCAACTCACCTCCTTTCCAACTGCAAAGCCTCTCACCCTGGACATTAGCTACTCATTCATTTATTCATTCAACAGATACCTAAGAGCCTATAGATATTTGTGATGTGGATCTGTTCGCTGCTCTTGTGGAGTTTACTGTTGGTTAAAGCAATAATGACACAATTAAATACATTAGATGCAAGTGGCAGTAAGTGCTACAAAAAAAAGTAAAGGGTTTGATGAGAGCTTAGGCTAGTGGGCCTGATTTAGATGGTGTATCAGGCACAGTCTCTTCAAAAAAGTGACATTTAGGCTGACTCCTGAGGGATGAGTATCATTTTACAAGAAATATGGGAGAAAGAATGTCCCAGACAGAAAAAACATGGTCCCAGATGGCTCTCACATGTCTGGTTTACCAGTTGTCCACTAGGATTGCAGGGGCCACCAAGCCATATTTCTCACATTGTGCAATAAGCTGGTCTCGGCTTACTCATGTAGTGGGTGTGGCTGTCAGCAAGAGAGGACAAACTCCAATGTGCAAGCACTTTTCAAGTTTCTACTTGCATGACATTTTTCTATTGTCTCATTGGCCTTAGCAAGTCAAATAGCCAAGTCCAGAGTCAATGTGAGAGAATGCTACCTAATGGCATGGATGCAGGCAAGTGAGGACAAATTGGGGTCCAATCGCTGCAGGAAAATACCATACAAGACAAGAAGGGAGGTGCTTAGCCCACCTTGGGGAGGACAGGTTGGGCTTCCTAGAGTTAAGCGGAGCAGAGTCATCCAAGTGGAACACTGAAGAATGGTTAGGAATTAGTCCCATAGGATAGGAGCCCTAATGGATAGGGGTTGTTCCTATCTCCTGTGGGTAGGCGAGGAAGGAAAATATTCCCAGGATGAGCATGTTCAGGATGTTGGAAGTGAAGTCAGAATCCTATGTAAGGGAATTAAAGATGTTTGGTATTATTTGGTAGTAGAGTTAAAGTCAGAAGTGATTGGGAATAAAACTGGAAAAATAAAAAGGAACTAGGTTATAAAGACCCTTGTAAGTCATGTAAAGAAGTTTGAGCTGTATCCCATATGTAACATTATCAGATTTACATTCTAGAACAGTAGTCCCCAACCTTTTGGACACCAGGGACCAGTTTTGTGGAAGACATTTTTTCCTGTGGACCAGGGTGGGGGAAGGAGGGGTTGAGGGAGAATGGTTTGGGGATGAAACTGTTCCACCTCAGATCATCAGTCATTAGATTTTCATAAGGAGTGTGCGACCTAGATCTCTGGCATGCGTGGTTCACAATAGGGCTCGTGCTCTTATGAGAATCTAATGCCACTGCTGATCTGACAGGAGGCAGAGCTCAGGGGTAATGCTCACTTGTACACCACTCACCTCCTGCTGTGCAGCCCAGTCCCTAACAGGCCACAGACTGGTACCAGGGGTTAGATACCCCTGTTCTAGAAGGATCTAGAACTGTTTCAATGTAAGAGGCGGGGACACCTATTAGGAAGTGTCCCAATGCAGGAGAAAGATAATAATGGCCCCACCTGGAATAGTAGCTGTCGAGATGGGGAGAAGTGTTCCTATTTTAGATATAATAAGAAGTAAAATAATAGGACCTGATGGAATCATATATGTGGAAAAGTGGAAGCAAAAGATTGATTCAGATTTCTGCTTGGGAAAACTGAAAAATGGCAGTGGCATTTATTGCTAAAGGTAGCATGGGAAACGTGGAATATATGGGTGGGAGATGAGTATCATTTTGGATATTTTGAATTGGAATTTCTCATGAGACAACCAATTATTTTGGAAGAAAGTTAGGCATATAAGTTTGAATCTTAGCAGAGAAACATAAGCAGGGTTATGTGAATTGTCAACATAGAGCTGGCAACTATAGCCATGAGAGAAGATGAGTTCAACCAAGGTGAATGTCTACACACAGAAGAGGGCCAAATACAGAGCCTGAAATTTGAGGTATAAGTTGAGTAAAATGGGCCTGCCAATAATACCATGCCTTTGCCAAAAAGGTGGTAAGAATCCAGAGGTGGCATATAACGCGGGTAGCAGAGGAAGAGAACATTTCCAAAGGAAGGTGTGGGCGGCAGCATCTCATAGGGCTAATTAGTCCCATAAGGTTAAGACTCAAAGGGAAACCCCTGGGCTACAGACCTTGGGAAGACCAGTGAGGGTTGACATTTAAGAGTACCGGCAGATTGGAGTGGCTGCAGAAGGACTGAGAGCTGGGAAAATACAGAAAGCAAGTTAGAGAACTATTTTAACAAGTTTGATGATGAAGCGGAAAAGAGAGATGCAGAACAAGTAGAGAATGAAATATTAAAAAACGCTAATTTTTTTTTTTTTTTTTTTTTTTTTTTTTTTTTTTTTTTTTTTAAGGCAGAGTCTCGCTCTATTGCGAGGCTGGAGTGCAGTGGTGCGATCTCGGCTCACGGCAACCTCTGCCTCGCAAGTTCAAGCGATTCTCCTGCCTCAGCCTCCTGAGTAGCTGGGACTACAGGCGCCCACCACCGCGCCTGGCTAATTTTTGGATTTTTAGTTGAGACGGGGTTTTACCTTGTTGGCCAGGATGGTCTCAATCTCCTGACCTCATGATCCACCTGCCTCAACCTCCCAAAGTGCTGGGATTACAGACATGAGCCACCGCACCCGGTCAAAATGGTTAATTTTTTTAGAGACCTGAGCATGTTTTTAAATGCTGATGAGAAAGATCCAGTAGCAAAGAAAGGTATAAGACACAGAAGAAAGAATGATAATCAATTAATTTTTTAAAAAAGATAATTGTCCTAGATTTCTCTCTTTCTGGGTCCTTTTCTTCTGGACTTTGTCTCCACCACTTGCAGGCACTTCAGTAGCAAAGAAAGGTATAAGACACAGAAGAAAGAATGATAATCAGTTAATTTTTTAAAAAAGATAACTGTCCTAGATTTCTCTCTTTCTGGGTCCTTTTCTTCTGGACTTTGTGCCCACCACTTGCAGGCACTTTTCCTGAGCTTGCTGTGGGGGCTCCCCTGGGCTAGGTGGCTGCACACTAAAGCTGCACGTTCCATGACCACCTGGCCTGGACAGTCCTACCTAGCCACTGGCCACAGAGCTCATTGATCACATCTTTCTCATTCTGCACTTTGGAAAGGGCAATTCAGCATTTTTGTTTTGTTTTGTTTTGTTTCTTTGGAGATGGAGTCTCGCTCTGTCACCCAGGCTGGAATGCAGTGGTGCGATCTCGGCTCACTGCAACCTCTGCCTGCCAGGTTCAAGCAATTCTCCTGCCTCAGCCTCCCCAGTAGTTGGGACTACAGGTGCCTGTCACCATACCCAGCTAATTTTTTGTATTTTAGTAGAGACGGGGTTTCACCATACTAGGCAGGATGGTCTCAATCTCCTGACCTCGTGATCCATCTGCCTTGGCCTGCCAAAGTGCTGGGATTACAGGCGTGAGCCACCATGCCTGGCCCCAGCTTTTGTAACCTTGCAGTGTGAACTTGGAGAGAATGATGAATTGCCCAAGGAGAGCCACCATCCCAGAAAACAGAACAACCCCCTCCCTCCACTCCCAACACATCTCACCCCCCATGATCCCTCCTGTTTTTATCATTGGAAGGCAGCCCTACAGAAACCACACAGCAGCATCGAAGGACAGGACAAGAACATTTTGTTGTAAACAGGGTACAGATGCCAAAATGTGCTAAATCCATTTGTATATAATGAGTGAAGAACAGGAACAGTCGTCACTATGGTCTCTGAACATAGAAAGCAAAGAAAAGGAAGGAAGAAAGAAAGGGCTCTTCCCAACATGCATTTGTGTGGTTTGATTGTAATGGTTGTTTCTCATTCTGGTTGTTTATGAATAATAGTGATCTTTGTTTCCTTAAAGATGAGCTGAACAAAATGATGCATCTTGAAATGATCACTCATTCTGCAGGAAGGGAACATAAGTGAAACCTAAAAGCCTGTTCGGCTGCCTTTCTTCCAATCTCCTTTGTATTTACAGTATTTGCCAAAACATATTTAATCCTATAAAGCCCCAAGATGTACATTTTTTGGCTTATGTATAGACAGCCTTATTCTATTGGAAAAAGATGCTGTATGTCTTCCATTTCCAAAGCAAGCTTCTCAGAATGGCTGGGGAAGAGCTAGAGAAAAACCACAGAGAAGCGTCTACAGATCTGTACCAGATGGTCAGTCACATAGTGCGTGTCCTGGGAGAGGGTCATGAGAAGCTGAAAGAAATCCTGAAAAGCGGCAGTGGGCTGTATTCGCATGATGGCCACGGGACCTGCTGGAGGAGATCAAGGCTCTAGGAGGGACTCTGTCCTGAGGAGTGATCCAAATCCTAAAGACAGTGGTCTCTGCCTTGGAAAGGCCTCTGTACACCTCACATAGACCTGCCACCAACCCAGAGATTCAAATTCCTTAGGCTGATTAACACTGTTCAGATTCACCCAAAACAACAAGCAGACATTATCATGGCTACAATCTCCAAATCCTACCCTGCAGAAAATCACTTTAAGGTCTCTCTAAAAGGCTACTGCAGAGCGGGGCTCTTCTCAAGCCCTACTGAGTCTCTCTAGAGCTTCATTTTTGTTTGCTTTTTATTTTATTATTTTTAATCCAAGGTTGCAACTGCTTGGAGACGGGGGAGTCCACTGTCAATGTGGCAGAGTGACCTTGGGACGTAGACTTTACCCTTCCTTCCCTCATCTTCATGTACAGCTCTGTGTGCCCCCACTTCCCTTCTGTGTGACCTTGACCTTGAGAAACAAGGAGAGGGAACTCTTTGTCTCAAATTCCTCATCTGCAAAATAGGGAAATAATGCTTATAGGATTATGGTCAAGTTTAAGTGAGTTCATGTACCTCAGCCCTTAGCACCGTAACTACTGACCCACAAAGTGTTCAATAATATTATCAGCTATTACCCTTTTGGGTTTTTTTTAACATTGTTGTTTTTGCTATTTTCCTAAGGTGGTCTTCAGGCTCCTTGAAAGCAGAGATTTAATTTTGTTCTTATCAATCTCCATAGTGGCAAGCATGGTGTCTTATAAATTCACATTCCATAAAAGCTTGTACAAAAGAAAAGGAGGAGGATAAGGGGACAAGGAAGAAGGAAGGGGAAATAAATGAGAGAAGGGAGAGGATGGGCAATAAAATCAGCTCACATGTGCAATTGGGATAACAGTAGAGAGAGAAAACCCATCTTGACCCACCAAAGCAGAAAACAATCAATAAAACTAATACGACAAAGTCCCCTATGAAAGGGAAGCATACAAAGATAGAAATGTTCAGCTCACCTCTGTCTCTCACCAACTGTGAAACCCTGGACAAATCCCTTATCTCATTTAAGCTTCAGTTTCCATATCTCTAAATAAAGAAGACTGAGTGGCATGATTGCTAAGCTTCTTCTCACAAGCAGAGTAAATGTCTCTACTTTAATGTTAATGGAGTGGACCATGAGCCTCGCAGAGTTCACTCAAGGATGAGCAGGATAGGAAAAATGATGGTGGGGAGGTCCACAGGTTAAACACAGGGAATTAGAGTACAGTCAGCCCAACTCTAGGAAAACAGCAAACTGGTATATGCTGAACACTGATGATGTTCCAGGAACTGGGCAAGATTTGTTTATGTGTATTCTTTAGACCATTGAGTTGAAAAGTCCCCCTGAAAGAGGATGGTAGCAGAACTCAGACAATTTTTCAAAGCCTGTAACTTAGATGGGAAAGAAAGAGAAAAGAAAGAATACGAACTCGAACTTGACTGACACCTTGGAGATATAAGTGAAAAAGAAGATGCTGCTACAGGTATTCTATTATGGAATCATCACACAAGAGAGTGTCATGAGGTTATCATCAAGAAGGGGACTGTTGGTGAGGCACTTGTAAACTGAATTGAGCTGGAATACTTGGTAGAAATGGTTTACTGGTAAGTTTGCTGCCTAGAGCCAAGAATTAAAAAAGAAGAGTTTGATTACTGAAGTCATGCTTTCTTCCAAGAAGAATCCAATTACAATTCAAGCCTAGCCTTCACACTTGATTTTAACATCTCCCTGCCTCTTCCAACTCCTACCAGGGGCCAAAGGCACACTGTAAAATATACACACATCCACCTCTCTGGCCTTTTTTTTTTTTTTTTTTTTTTTGCTAGTCCTACTCTGTCACCCTTAGATGAACAGCGCCGAGGGTTTTTAGCACCAGGGACCAGTTTTCCATATGAAAATTTTTCTACAGACTTTGTGGGGGCAGTGGTTCAGGATGAAACTGTTCCACCTCAGATCATCGGTCATTAGATTCTCATAAGGAGTATGCAATCTAAGTCCCTCACATGTGCAGTTCACAATAGGGTTCATGCTCCTGTGAGAATCTAGTGGCATCACTGATCCGACAGGAGGTAGAGCTTAGGCAGTAAGGCTCACCGACCACTCACCTCCTGCTATGCAGTCTGGTTCCTAACAGGCCACGGACCGATACCGGTCCAGGGACTGGAGGTCGGGGACCCCTGTTCTAAGGTATGTTCCATATAAATATACCTCTGAGATATTGCAGATTTGGTTCCAGACCACTGCAATAAAGTGGATATCACAATAAAGCAAGTAACATGAACTTTTTTGTTTTCCAATGCATGCAAAAGTTAATTAAGAAAATTGTGTACACATGCCATGTTTAAAAACTACCATTCAACCCAGCAATCCCATTACTGGGTATATACCCAAGAGAAAACAAATCATTGAGCCAAAAGATACATGCACTCACATGTTCATTGCTGTACTATTCACAATAGCAAAGACATGGATTCAACCTAGGTGCCCCTCAACAGTAGGTTAGATAAAGAAAATGCAGTACATATATACCATGAAATACCACAAAGCCATAAAAAGAAATTAAATCTGAGGTGGGCAGACTGCTTGAGCCCAGGAGTTTGAGACCATCCTGGGCAACATGGTGAAATTCCATCTCTGCCAAAACAATAATAATAACATGAAAATTAGCTGGGCATGGTGGCACACACCTGTAGTCCCAGCTACCTGGGAGACTTGCTTAAGCCTGGGAGGTGGAGGCTGCAGTGAGCTGGGAGTGCACCACTGCACTCTAGCCTGGGTGACAGAGTGAGATCCTGTCTCAAAAAGAAAAAAACAATGAAATCATGTCCTTTACAGCAACATGGATCCGGCTAGAGCCCATTATCTTAAGTGAATTAATACAGGAAGTGAATTAATACAGGAATTAATAATAACCAAATATCTCCTGATCTCAGTTATAAGTGGAAACTAAATATTGTGTATTCATGAACATAAAGATGGCAACGATAGACACTGGAGACTACTTGGGGGGAGGGAGGGAGGGAGGGGCACAAGGGTCAAAAGACTGTTGGACACTATGTTCAGTACCTGGGTGACAGTATCATTTGTACCCCATACCTCAGCATCACCTAATATAAGGGGGGAATACACACACACACACACACACATACACACACACACACACACACCGCCAAGTAACAAACCTACACATATACCCCTCGGATCTAAAAATAAAAATTGAAAAATTAAAAAAAATTGGTGTACATATACCATGGAATACCACTCAGCCATAAAAAGGAGTAAAATAATGTCTTTTGCAGCAACTTGGATGGAATTGGAGGGCATTATCCTAAGTGAAATTACTCAGGAAGAGAAACCCAAATGATACATGGTCTTGTAAGCAAGAGCTGGCTATGGGCACACAAAGGCATACAGTGGTACAATGGACCCTGGAGACGCAGAAGAAAGGAAGGAGGGAGGGGGTAAGGGATGAAAAATCACCTATTGGCTACAACATGGACTATTCAGATGATGAGTAAACTAAAAGACCAGATTTCACCACCATACAATTTATCCATGTAACCAAAAACCACTTGTACCCCTCAAGCTATTGAAATAAAAATAATTTTTAAAGTTACGTTTATACTATACAGTAGTCTATTAAGCATTCAATATAATTATGTCTAAAAAATACATACCTTAATTTTAAAATACTTTATTGCTTAAAAACGCTAATGATCATCTGAGCCTTCAGTGAGTCATAACCTTTCTATTGGTGCTTGCCTCAATGCTGGCGGCTCCTGACTGATCAGGGTGCTGGATGTTGAAGGTTGGGGTCGTTGTGGCAATTTCAATAAGACAACAATGAAGTTTGCCACATTGATTGACTCTTCTTTTCATGAAAAATTTCGCTGTAGCATGCAATGCTGTTTGATAGCATTTTACCCACATTAGATCTTCCAAAATTGGAGTCAATCCTCTCAAACTCTGCCACTGTCCTATCAATAAAGTTTATGGAACATTCTAAATCCTTTGTTGTCATTTCAACAATGTTTTTACCATCTTCACCAAGAGTAGGTTCTATCTCAGGAAACCACTTTCTTTGCTCATCCATACGAACTAACTCCTCAGTCGTTCAAGTTTTATCATAAGGTTGTAGTAAACCGTCACTTCTTCAGGCTCCACTTCTAATTCTAGTTCTTTCACTAATTCTACCACATCTGTAGTTACTTTCTCCAGTAAAGTTTTCAGCCCCTCAAAGTCATCCGTGAGAGTTGGAATCAACTTCTTCCAAACTCTCGTTAACATTGATATTTTTGATCACCTCCCATGAATCATGAATGTTCTTAATGGCATCTATGGCATCTAGACTGGTGAATTCTTTTCAGAAGGTTTTTGATGGACTTTGCCCAGATTCAAAAGAGGATTCACGATCTATGGCAGCTGTAGCCTTATGAAATGTATTTCTTAAATAGTAAGACTTGAAAGTCAATTACTCCCTAATCTGTGGGCTGCAGAATGAATGTTTTGCTGGAGAGCATGAAAACAACATTATTCTTTGCGTATATCTTCATCAGAGCTCTTGGATGACCAGGTGCATTGTCAAAGAGTAATATTTTGAAAGGAATCTTTTTTCTTTTTTCTTTTTGAGACAGAGTCTCACTCCATCACCCAGGCTGGAGTGCAGTGGCATGATCTCAGCTCACCTTTACCTCCTGAGTTCAAGCGATTCTTGTGCCTCAGCCTCCCAAGTAGCTAGAATTACAGGCGTGCACTACCACACCCAGCTAATTTTTCTATTTTTAGTAGAGATGGACTTTCGCCATATTGGCTAGGCTGGTCTTGAACTCCTGACCTCAAGTGATCTGCCCACCTCAGCCTCTCAAAATGCTGGGATTACAGGTGTGAGCCACCACACCCAGCCAGGAATCTTTTTTTTTTTTTTTTCTATGCAATGGGTCTCAACAGCGGGCTTAAAGTATTCATTAAACTATGATGTAAACAGATGTGTTTTTATCCAGACTTTGTTGTTCCATTTATAAAGCACAGGCAGAGTACATTTAGACTAATTCTTAACGTCCCTGGAATTTTTGGAATGGTAAATGATTATTGGTTTTAACTTAAAAGTCACTAGGTGCATTAGTCCCTGACAAGAGAATCAGTCTGTCTTTGAAGCTTTGAAGCCAAGAATTGACTTCTCTTCTCTAGCTATGAAAATCCTAGATAGCATCTTCCTCCAATATAAGACTGTTCTGTCTACATTGAAAACCTGCTTTTTAGTGTAGCCACCTTCATCAACGATCTGAGCAGGGTCTTCTGGAGAACTTGCTGCAGCTTCTTGCTGCACTTGCTGCTTCACCTTGCACTATGTTATAGAGTCAGTTTCTTTCCTTAAACCTTATAAATAAATATCTGCTAGCTTCACATTTGTCTTCTGCAGCTTCTTCACCTCTCTCAGCCTTCATAGCTTTGAAGAGAGTTAGGGCCTTGCTCTGGATTAGACTTTGGCTTAAGGGAAGGATGTGGCTAGTTTGATATTCTGTGTAGACCACTAAAACTTTCTCCATATCAGCAATTAGGCTGTTTTGCTTTCTTGCCACTTTTGTGTTCTCTGGAGTAGCACTTTTAATGTCTTCAAGAATTTTTCTTTGCACTCACAACTTGGCTGTTTGGCACAAGAGGCATTCTTTTCTGCCTGTCTTGGCTTTTGACACGCCCTCCTTACTAAGTTTAGTCATTTCTAGCTTGTGATTTAAAGTGAGAGATGTGTGACTCTCCCGTCCATTGAACACTTAGAGGCCATTGTAAAATTATTAATTGGCCTAATTTAAATATCACTGGGTCTCAGGAAATAGAGAGGCCCAAAGAGAGTAAGAGAGAGGGGGAAAAAGCCAGTCAGCAGAGCAGTCAGAACACACATATTTATGGATTAAGCGCACCGTCTTAAATGGGCTCTGTTCGTGGTGCTCCCAAAGAATTACAATAGTAACATCAAAGATTCCTGATCATAGATATAATAATAACGAGAAAGTTAGAAATATTTCAAGAATTACCAAAACGTAACAGAGACATGAAGTCAGCACATGGCACATGCTAGCAGAAGAATAGTGCCAATAGACTTGCTGGACGTAGAGTTGCCACAAACTTCCAACTTATTTTTAAAAACACAATTATCTGTGAGGCGCCACAAGTGGAACACAATAAAGCAAGTTATGCCCATGTTCCTCCGTTTCTTCCCAGCCCCTTTGAACTGAAGATTCATTTGAACAGTCTGTCAGAAACCACCTTAAAATTAGCCGAGGGCACCACATCCTGCAGCCCAACCCAAGATCCTAGGAAATTCTTCATCAGCTGAAGCTCTAAGTCCCAGGCCCCTGCCAGGTAGAAGAGTGTTTCACACACTCTTCTCATGGGTATTATCATCTAGTCCGGGAGTGTGAACAAGTGCTGAGTGAATTAACTGGGCCAGAAAATTCTCACCTAGTTTTACAGGATCTTTGCCAGGCATCCAATAGCAGGGTCAGGGGCAGGCTTTCCAGTGATTCTCAGAGAAGGGTAACTCACTCTAGGAGGAGGAAGGCATGCTTGGAGACCATTGGCCTTCCTTCAATTTGTTGCCATCTTTGCTCACGCTCATCCCTCTTTCTGGAATATCCAGAATGTCCCACCTTCAGCTAGTTTTCACTCCTTATTTATCCCTTCAATCCCAGCCTAAGCATTCTCTCAGGGAAGACCCTGACCACCCAGTCTGAGACAAATTGCTTTCCAGTACTGTGTTTCTTTGTTTCAGAGAAACTGAAATACTCAGTTTACAAAAATGAAAAACTCAGTTTACAAATATGCATTCATCAATGTAATTATCTGATATCTGTCTCCTCTACTATAACGTAAGCTCCATAAGAACAAGCAGCTGTCTGTTCTTTCCCAATATCTCGCACAATGCCGGATGCATACACACTTAACAAATACTTGTTGAATGAATAAATGAGCTCAGAGAGACAAAGAAGAAAGTGCCTAGATCACCCTGAAACTGTACAGAGTCGACAGATATTCTGAGGTTGACTGCACCACCATCCTGGCCCCAGGATTTTGAGGTTGAAGCGATGATTGTGGTTACTTGGTCCACGCTCCAACTAGCAGGAAGCCTAAGCACTGCCGCAATGACTGCTATCTAGACACTACCCATTCGCTCGACCCCAAGACGCATGTTGAAATATTTATAACTTAATATCCAAAGGGCCAGGGAATCCTAAGAAGAACTGTCTAAAGATAAATAAAAATCCATTTAAAAATGCTATAAACCAGGTAAGTTGGGCCATATGACATAACATGACAACCACTCCTTAGAGAACGTCAAAGTAGACTATTAATGTGGAACAAAGGACTCCAACAACGCTAGCACTGCACATTCTGATCTTTCCCAGATATCCAACAAAGAAACAAGATGCCTGTGAATACTAAAACTTCCAAAAGCGTTTTTCTATTAGTTTTGATAGCAGATGAAGTGCTGTGCCAAAGGAAACACTTGATTCTCAGAACTCTTGAAATGGTGGCTGGATTGTGTGATTCATCAATAGCATAGCAAACCACAAAAGAGATAACACATTACCAAAGAATGAAAATAATACATAGTGCAAGATAAATGCTCACGGAATAATCTGTATAGAGCCTGAAGAATACTTAACACCCACCATTTAGTCATTCCTTCCAGCGACTGTTGTTGGCGGGGTAGTAAAATGTACTGGGCATTTTTGTGATTGACCGTTACATGGCTCTGCTGTTCTGATAGAAACTTTGAAAAGATGTTTTAGAAAGGAGGTACGTACTATGATGAAAGAGCACAGGTTTGGAATTATAATGAACTGGACTTTCATAATTCCAATTTCGGCTCTGCTGCTTACCAGTTTTGTGCTATTAGGCCTCCATTTCCTCATCTAGAAAATGAAAGTGATGTTACTTGCTTCACAGGGTTATAGCAGGAGTTGGTTAACTATGATTCTTGGGCCAAATCTGGCCCACCACTTGTTTTTGCAAATAAAGTTTCATTGAAACACAGCCACACCCATTCATTTTCATGTTGTCTGAAGCCATTTTCATGCTACAATAGCAGAGTAGTTATGACAGATCATAGGACCCACAAAGCCTAAAATATTACCTGCCTGACCTTAGGCAGAAAATGTTTGCCATCCCTTGCTATAGACTACGCATGTGCTGTTTTTCTGCCTAAAATAACATTTCCCTATTTCTCCTCACCTAGCTAATATCTTCTCACCCTTCGGAGTCATTTTTAGAGCAACTTTCGTTTACCTCCTAGATAAAGTTAAATCTGTTCCTCAAAGCTCCCATAGCAACACTTTGGATGAGACTCATCACATTTGTCAATACTATTCCCCATCTGCCTTCTTAACTAACCTGTTAACTCCATGACAGCAAAGATGATGTCTGCATCCTATATCCTTTCTTAGAAGATTCCAGTAAGTATTGCAGTTGATTTCTACACAATTTGACCCCTCCATACTACAACCCCATCTTTGGCAGACATTCTTGGCAGTGGTCAAAGTTTTATCTAATACAGAAAAATTCCAGTTCAAATGAAAGTTATTCAAATGGAGAAGCCTTCAAAGTCCCTATTGCAATTAACAACGGTGGATTGCGGCAATCAATCAATACTGTCACTGTGAATCTGCTTAAAGGCCTCTTTCTAGGACCTAACCAACGTTACCAACCAATACTTATGAAACACCTACTCTATAAAGACGTTATTTAGGTACTTTGGTGAATACAAAGAAATATAATCCATTCTGCCCATTTTATCCTAGGTTTACATTCTGAATTCAGACCATAAGCCTAAAATTTCATATTGAACTTCCCTGTGGAGAGCAGCATACTAAAGATTAGCAAACCATCTTCCAAGAAGCCCAACATCATCATTTTTTTAAATTTAAGAGCAGATTAAAACTTCCATGGTCTGGAATACTATATATAGTCATAAAAAAGGATGAGTTCATGTCCTTTGCAGGGACATGGATGAAACTGGAAACCATCCTTCTCAGCAAACTATCACAAGGACAGAAAATCAAACATCACATGTTCTCACTCATAGGTGGGAACTGAACAATGAGCACTTGGACACAGGGTGGGGAACATCACACACTGGGGCCTGTTGGGGGCTGGAGGCCTAGGGGAGGGATAACATTAGGAGAAATACCTAATGTAAATGATGAGTTAATGGGTGCAGCAAACCAACATGGCACTTGTATACCTATGTATCAAACCTGCACATTGTGCACATGTACCCTAGAACTTAAATAATAATAATAATAATTTTAAAAAGAACTTCCATGGTCAAGGACCAGATAAAAAAAAAGCCAGCCTGCTTTTAGGGGGCACTACATGTGAAAATATTTAATTTTGAGTGCCAGAATCATGTCCAGCGTGTCAAGGGGGAGACATGTAATAACTGAGACCGACTCACCAAAAAGAAGATTCACATCATCCATGTGACCCTCACTCTGGGAAAATTTCCACTGATCAAATAAGGAGCGGAACTGTCCACACAACTTAAGTTGCTCAATCAAGTCCACTTGCTCTCTCTCACTCTCTCTCTCTCTCTCTCTCCACTCCCCAAACACATACACAACCAAATGTGCATACTTTAAATAAATTATATGTTTCTTTGGTATGACTCCAACTCTGCTCTACACATCTCTTCCTTCCTCTTCTGGTTAGCTACCAATGCAGAACAAGTTATCCCAAAACTAGAGTCTCAAAGCAACACTATTATCATGTTCATGATTTTGTGAGTCCACAATTCAGGGAGAGCTTAGCTGGGGGTTCCGGCTGGGATCTCTCCTATATTGCAGCTGGATTTTGCCTGGGGCTGAAGTTGTCTGAAGGCTCAATAGGGCTGATGTCCAAAATATCTCACTCACATGGCTGGCAGTTGATGCTGGCAGTAGGCTGAGAGCTCAGCCAGGACTGTCACTCAAGTCACTCAGAGCATCCCCACGTGGCCTCTCCATGGGGACTGGGGTTCTCTCAGGATGGAAGCTGGATTCTGAGAGAGGAAGTCCAAGAAGCAGTGTCCAAGAGCAAGGGTTCCAATAGACCTGTTAGGAAGCTGCAGGTCTCCTCCTGGTCGAGCCTCTGAAGTCACACAGGACCACTCTGCACATCCTACTGAATGCAAGTAATCAATGCCAGCACAAACCCAAGGGGAGGGCAATTAGACCTCACCTCTCAATGGTAGAGAAAAATTGTGGGGGTTTTTTGTTTGTTTGTTTTCTTTTCTAGATGGAGTTTCACTCTGTTGCCAGGCTGGAGTGCAGTGGCGCAATCTTGGCTCACTGCAACCTCTGCCTCCCAGGTTCAAGCAATTCTCCTGCTCAGCCTCCCAAGTAACTGGGACTACAGGCATGTGCCACTATACCTAGCTAATTTTTGTATTTTTAGTAGAGATGGGGTTTCACCATGTTGGCCAGGATGGATTCGATCTCTTGACCTCATGATCAGCCCTCCTCGGCCTTCCAAAAGTGCTGGGATTGCAGGCGTGAGCCACCGTGCCGGCCATTTGTGGCATCTTTAATCAGCCACCTTCCACATGGATAACCCTGTTCCCACTCTCATCTTTCCTGGTCTCTTAAAATAATTTGTGACTAATTACCCCCCAACACATCCATATAAGAAAACCTAATTTATGTATATACCATCATAAGAGGATTTTTGATCAAAAATATCTAAATAATAATGTATCCAAACCACACTTAGAACTCAGCCAAAACCTCCACACCTGCAATGCCCATGCGTGCCCAATTCAGGCCTCAAAAAGAGACCCATGCTACAGTTATATCGCCAGCTGTAATCAGCTGGTTGCAGGGTACTTAGAAATTCATCTGTAGATTATACTGGCTGAATAATAACAGTAGCATATTATGTCTGCAGACATGGAATGAATGTGTGTGGAGAGTGTGTTATCATTTTCCAGGTGCTTTCACGTTTTAGTAGCAACAGCAGTCATGAGTCATAGGCCTCCCAAAAGCATAGCCTGAGATGAGGATTTGGTTGCAGAGTCTATCTGGGATGTGATCACAGGGAGCATTGTGAGGAAGACTGAGACAGGGAATAGAGGCAAACCAATAAGAGCACATCGGTGAGCAGCTACCACTGTGGGCAACTGGAGCTCAATCCCACTGCATGTCTCCGAGATGCTGCACGGAGCATATCTGAGGGTTCCCCACTGAGTGGGGAGGAGGCTGCCCCAACTCCCTCCCCATGTTTATTGGGGTAACTCATGGTACATTAAATCCTCGGCACTTCCAGTTATTAGTCTGCTCTCACACTGCTATGAAGAACTGCCCGAGACTGGGTAATTATAAAGAAAAGAGGTTTAATTGACTCACAGTTTCACATGGCTGGGGAGTCCTCAGGCAACTTACAATCATAGTGGAAGGTGAGGGAAAGCAAGGCACCGTCTTCACAAGGCAGCAGGAAGAGAAATGAATGCAGGAGGAATCACCAAACACAAAACCATCAGCTGCAATGAGATTCACTCACTGTCAGGAGAACAGCATGGGGGAAACTGGCCCCATGATTCACCTGGTCGCTCCCTTGACACCTGGGGATTATGGGGATTACAATCCAAGATGAGATTTTGGGTGGGGACACAAAGTCTAACCATTCACCCAGGTTTCCAGCCTGCCATACACACACACTGAGCACCCTCCCAAGGCAAGCTCCCCACCCGCCACAGAAGAAATACACAGATAGCTGTCAGTGTACGGACAATGGGATGAGGGGTGGGGGGACACCCACAGTGTCTGCTATGCTGTGTGAAGAATTCTGAACCTTATCTTTATTAATTCCCACAACAGTTCTGTTGTTGTATGTTGTTGCTATCTCCATTTCACAACTGAGGCTCAAAGAGACTAATTAACTCGTCCAAAGCCACACAGCAGATACTGGTTCTCCTAATTCCACCCTCTGTACTAAGCTGCATCTGAAGGCCCAGAGAGAGTAAGTGACTTGCCTGGAGCCACCCCATACCCATCCATGCCACAGTTAGAAATAAAAAGCATCATGACCTCCGGCTTGTCACCACACTGTGTCTTTTGGTCGTCTCTCACTGAGCTCCATGCCCTGCAAATACAATGTCACAAATAGCTTAACCAAAAATGTTTACATGCTTTTTGACTCAGCAAAGCAGACAATACATGCTGTAAGTCAAAACACGTGTCATCTGTACTATACATTAAGAACTGGGGCTGCTCTTGGTACCCCCAGCTGCATGGAAAGAACCCAGAAGGAATCTCCTCGGCAGAATCAGAATGTGCTTTGGATGCAGAGAAGAGAACGGTTACAGAGCACAGATTCAGCCAAGCAGAGATATCTCGAGGGCTTTGCCTTTCCTGGAATTCTACTTACAAGTCGTAGTACTGGCTCCACACAATGGAACTGCAACTGAAACAGAATTTCTAAGAGCAGCCTGAGTCAGGGGGATGAATGTTTACGAAGACAAGCCTGGACCCTGGACAAAGACTGGCATGGAGCTGTTGGGGGTTGTACAAGAGAGTCCTGCTGGACCAGAACAGAGTTGAACAGTTGTAAAACGAATGAGTAAACAACGGTGGAAAAGAACTAACATTTTTTATGCAGTGACTAAGTATTCAGTCAACTCCCCTGGACAGACCTCATATCACAGCCACTATAAAGGTGAGACTGTGATGATGAATCATTTGAATGGGTGACACAGCCAGTAAGATCAGAGTTTAGATTTAACCCTTCCCAGTGTGCTGGACTCCAAAATTCATTCCATTAGGCCTCATGATCTCCTTCATGTGTTTAATGAGCTCCTACTGTATACTAGATTAAGTAAGTCACACGGTGCACGCCTAGCAGATAGAACAGCACCTTGTTAAATGTTTGTACTCAGGGACTAGCACGGTGCCTGGCCCTGAGAAAATTCCTCTGGGGTGGCCAGGATTTCATAGGAGAACAAAACCTGCATGCAGAGGGAGATGTAAGTAACTGTCATTGGAGTGTTTTGTACAAAGGGTTTCCAGGCATGAGTAATCACTTGGGGGCTTCCACAGAGAAGCTGGATCTGAAAGGAGGTATGGGAATTGCTGTGCTTAGGAGAGAGGAACTCTCAGTAGAGGGACAGAGACCCAAACACAGGAACGGGCATGACATATGAGACAGCAAGTGGATGGACCCATCTGGCTAGCGTTTGTGGTTTGAGTAAAGGAGAAGCAGGAGAGAAAAGTAGAAAGGTTAGGTTTGTTTACACCTACCCTCGAATGTCAGGTCATAGATTTTGGAAGTTTTAGGAAATACCAATGAAACTGAACAGATGCTTCGTGTGTGCCAGACACTGTTCTCATCATCTGTAGCAGGATTTCTCAGCCTGGACACGACTGACCTTTTCAGCCAGATAATTCTTTTTTTGTGAAGCCCTGTGCATTTTGGAATGTTCAGTAGCATCCCTGGCCTCTGTCCACTAGATGCCAATAGAACCTTTCCTGCAGCTATGACAACTAAAACTGTCTCCTGACATTGCTAAATGTCCTCTACAAGGCAATATCACTCCTGGTTGAAAGCCACTCTCTACATATATTCAGTCATTCCATTTTTATGACTCTGTAAGGTAGTTACTATTAACTCTATTTTACAGGTGTGGAAACTGAGGCATGAAGAAGCTATGTAATGCGCGCAGGTTCAATGGGCTTATAAGCAGGACAGTCAAGAAACTCTGCCAGGACCGATTAATTTAGAGCCCATGACCTTACTCACTATGCTGTGTTTAACATGTCAAAATATTAAATTTTAAAAGTGCGGCTGGGCACATTGGTTCACGCCTGTAATCCCAGCACTTTGGGAGGCCGAGGTGGGCAGATCATGAGGTCAGGAGTTTGAGATCAGCCTGGCCAACATTGTGAAACTCCATCGCTACTAAAAATACAAAAATCAGCCAGGCGTGGGGGTGCGCACCTGTAATCCCAGATACTCCGGAGGCTAAGGCAGGAGAATTGCTTAAACCCAGGGGGCTGAGGTTGCAGACAGCCAAGATCGCGTCACTGCACTCCAGGCTGGGTGACACAGCAAGACTCCATCTCAAAAAAAAGAAAAAAAAGTGCAAAATGCAGTAAGCCCTGGGCTTACAATTATGTAAAATTTGTATGAAGTTGCATGACAACCCGTGACAGTGCACAAAAACATCATCAGCAGCAGCATCAAAGGTTTAAATCAGAGAGGTCGAATTATGGGAGCTTCATTTTTTCTTTAATGGTGTTAAAGTCATATTTTTAAATATAAAAGTATACACTTTCCATTTTTAAAATGTATTTCTAAATATAAGTGAAGCATTTGATGGACCCTAGGCAATACCACTAACCTTATTTCTCCACCCGTTTTCAAGATTAATTGACTAAAATCAGTTTGCTGCCACTCATTCTTTTGAGACTCAGCTCAGGCATTACCTCTTCCTGCAGGAAGTCCTCTCTAGCTACTCCACTTCTACCTCTGGAGTGGCTTCATGTGCGCATTCTTACTGCAGTCAGAATAGTATCCTAATTTCCTTAATTTCCCTAACACCCTAATTTCTTTTTTTTTCTTTTTCTCTATTATACTTTAAGTTCTGGGATACATGTGCAGAATGTGCAGGTTTGTTACATAGGTATACACGTGCCATGGTGGTTTGCTGCACCCATCAACCTGCCATCTACATTAGGTATTGCTCCTAATGCTATCCCTCCCCTAGCCTCCCACCCCCCAACAGGCCCCAGTGTGTGATGTTCCCCTCCCTGTGTCCATGTGTTCTCATTGTTCAACTCCCAGCACCCTAATTTAATTTCTTACTCACTATGCCTTTCTCCCACAAAACTGTGAGTTCTTTAATGCTAGAAAAAAAATTATTTCAATAATTTACTCTCCAGCTACCAACATGTCTGGCATAACAGTGAATGTGCTTGAATAAATGTTTGTCAAATGAATAAGCAAGCACAGTTTTGAGGAGTCCAGGGTCACAGGCCCAATTCACTGGACAGCACAGTCACTGAGCTCTGCTTCCACGCCCTGGCTGAGCCTCACACTCCAGCCTGAGGACAAAGCTCAATGAGTACCATGAACACAAGGGACATAGGGAAGGAGAATGAGGACGTGTCGATATCTTTCTCCCAACAGCCCTGCATGGGCTCTCATTCCATTAGATTCCACACATCTGCCTTTGGATAGTGTATTAGTCCATTGCACTGCTGTAAAGAACTACCTGAGACTGGGTAATTTATAAACAAAAAAAGTTTAATTGACTCACAGTTCCACATGGCTAGGGAGGCCTCAAGAAGCTTACGATCATGGCAGAAGACAAAGGGGAAGCAAGCACCTTCTTCACAAGACCTCAGGAGGGAGTGAGCGAGGGGGAAGCTGCCAAACACATTTAAACCATCAGATCTCATGAGAACACACTCATTGTCACAAGAACAGCATAGGGGGAAGAGGCTCCCATGATCCAATCACCTCCCACCAGGTCCCCCCCTCAACATGTGGGGCTTACAATGCAAGAGGAGATTTGGGTAGGGACACAGAGCCAAACCGTGTCAGATAGAAACAGAGAAAAAGCAGAAAAGTGAGACTAAAAGGGAAAAGAAAAATTCAACCCTTTGCTTAATACAATACCTGTATCTGTGAGGTCCTCTTCAAACATTCAGAGCAGTATGTCCTGTGTCTCTAATGCAGGGCACGTCAGGGTCAAGAAGTTGGCTGGCTGTTTCCAATTAAACAGCAACAAACTCTAACATCAAGTTCTACAGTGACAGATTCTATTTATCAAACAACTATAATTGATAGATAAGTAACAGCTCCTTTTTATCAAATTTATAATTCCCCAAATAATTACACTCTCTTTGTCTTTAATCCTCACAACAACCCTGTTATTATCCCAGCGTCAGGCATCCGTCTGTCTCAGTTCCTTTATCTATCAAATTGGGATAACAATGACTGCTTCGTAGATCTCCACAACCATTAAATGAATTTATCCACATAAAGAGCCTAGAACAGTACCCAGCATATAATAAGCACTCCATAAATGGTAGTTATTGTCTCCTATTCACAGATCAGGAAACTGACACAATCGGGATTCACACCTCTCTCTATCTTTGTCTGCCACTCTTCCCCCAGAATGATTTACCCATCAGGTTACGTACTAAAAGGGAAAATAGCAAAGGATTGTGTCCAAGGCAGCTGGCTTCAGGGCCCACCTGGCTCCCACGGACAGAACTAGATTAAGCGCTGGACACCCTTGACTCCCGTCCCCTGTGCTTTGGTGCCCTCTGCTGGTCTGAAAACTCCACTGTTGGGAATTGGTGCGTGCGTGGGGGCAGGAAGGAGAATAAACCAGTGTCCATCTGCTTTTTGCAATAAAACTGCCCTATACCTAGGTCCATCTATGCCTTGTTTTCTTATTTTTTATATAAAGGAACAGGAATGGCAGAGTTTCTAAGACTAAGCGAAACAAACCTTTTAAGGGAAGCATATGAAAAGTTAAAAAGAACTTGTGCTAACTGGCAGCCTGCTATAAGCAAGGGATTGCTATAGTTTCTCATTTAATCCAATTTAGGTCTGCAGGGCAGTGGTGTAAGCAAAAGAGCAGCAGACTATGAGGCAGAAGAGGAGTGGGGTTCTGGAGCACAGAAAGGGTGGTCATTGCATGCAGGAGTGCACACACACCTATTTTGATATACTAATAAATAGGTTCATTCCTTTTTAGGAACACCTGTGTTCTAATATGATTTGTGTTTGAAGTTTCCCAGCGAAATGCCTGGAGGGGTCTCAACAAGGTCAGAGGAGCATTCTAACAGAAGTGGAATTCACATCCATTATTTGAGAGTCCACCATGAGACAAGCACTTCATAGATGATATTTCATTTAAGACAATACGGAGGAATTTTCATTGCCATTTTGTAAAGTTCTGAGAACCTGAGTGACTTGCCCTCAATCACACAGCTGGTGCGTGGCAAAGCTGAGCTCCCCTGCACACCTCACCTCACTCACTTCTCGCACGTGGAGGGCTTCTCCTTCAGTGGGTACAGGCACACTGGACCTCAGAATTCCTGGCCACACTAGGGAGGGAGCAAATGCTGACCCACATTGTCAGTGTCTGAACCAGACAACACTCTCTCAGCTCCTAAGAGGCAGGCTTCACGGCTGCCAGTCAACGGGAAAGAGAAGAACACATCTTAGAAGGGGAAAAGCTTGATTCCGAGGATGAAATGAGATTGGCTTTCCTGGGGTGACTCGGTTGCTCTGAATCATCCAGTGAAAACAAGCACTTTGCCATCTGGTAATTACCTTGGGGCCGAGGTGTCAATCCCTTCTCCTTTATCCTGCCCTCCGTAGGAAAACTCTAGCCCCTGGGTGGTCCAGATGGTCAGAGCCTTTTGCACAATGAACAGAGGCCGCTGCTCCATATGTGACTCCTTTGCCACGGAAGTCCTCCCATGAAAAACTGCGAGCAGGAAGATTTCCCTTCTCGTAAATGCCTCGTTAGAGAGTCAGCAACTTCTGGGAAGGAACTATCTGTGCCCTATCCCCCACCTCCATCTCCTTTTAATTAAGGAGTCCAAAGTTCTGTGCTTCCCACCACTATGTTCATGCCTACATAGGAGCCTCATAGAACAATCACCCTTACCAGAAAAAAAGAGAGAATCTGTTAATAACAGGCTTTGTTCTGTCTCAGCGGTTTCTACCCTTCCTCCATTCCTTCTGACCCCTGACAGTAGCTGTCCAGAGAAACACCCCCTTGTTGAATTTAATACAGCAACTCGGGAATCTCCAACTCACTCCCACATCAGAGTCCCCAACAGCCATTGAGAAGGGTGAAATCCTTTAGAAGAGGCCAGAATTCACCACTAAGTTAGAGAGGGTTTGATTACCCTGATTCTCCAAATCACATAGCAGCTGGTACTTCTTTTTTTGTTTGTTTGCTTTTGAGACAGAGTCTCACTCTGTAGCCCAGACTGGAGTGCAGTGGCACAATCTTTGCTCACTGCAACCTCTGCCTCCCAAGTTCCAGCAATTCTCCCACCTCAGCCCCCGGAACAGCTGGGATTACAGGTGCACACCACCACACCCAGCTAATATTTTGTATTTTAGTAGAGACAGGATTTCACCATGTTGGCCAGGCTGGTCTCAAACTACTGAGCTCAGGCGATCTGCCTGCATCGACCTCCCAAAGTGCTGAAGTTACAGGCATGAGCCACTGTGCCCAGCCAGCAGCTGGTACTTCTAACATGCTCCTCCGAAGTCCTAGACAGCCTCCTGCCAATCGCTTTGACCCAAACTTCTTTCTACTCACATCGAAAATTGAGAGACAACATAATACAGTGAAAGGTAGAACAGAGTAATATTTAAGGGCTTCAGTTAGACAGGGGTTCATACTCCACTATTGATGACTTAGGATAGTCACCTAACCTTTATGAGCCTGTTTCTACTCCATATTAAAAAAATAAATAAAAGTAGCTATGTAAAATATTTTATTATGATGATTTACCCATTAATGTATTTTCATGGCAAATAATAAGTATTTAATAAAATTTTGTATAGTGCATTAATATTGATATTGATATCAATGTTGATTTTGTTGTTGATATATATAGATGTTAATATTACAAGGTCAGAGCAGTAGTCATATATGCCTCGGAGCCCAAAATATACAGTTGATCATCTATAGTAGGGACTTGAAACTTGCCCAGTATTGACATATGTGGTCAGATGACTCTTTGTTGTATGGAGTTGTCCTGAGTATTGTAGGACACTTAGCAGCATCCCTGGTCTCTACCCACTAGATACCCAACAGTACCTTCCCTCCAATTGCAACAACCAAAAATGTCTCTTGGCATTGCCAAATATCTCCTGGGTGGGGGGAATTGCCCATCACTGAGGACCCCTGCCCTACCATATCCTATGCTAGTCACTCAACTTCTTAACTTCAACTTTCTGTAGTGGCAAAGCAAAAAAAAAAAATAAATTCTATCAATCAAATGACTACTACGTGACAGATAATTTTAATGTTAGCTCATTTCATTCCCCACAATACTGTATGCTGTGCCCACTTATAGAGGAAGAAAATGAGAAATCCAAGCCCACGTAATTACAGAGGTGACTAGCAGTGAGTGAAGGCCAGGGAGTGTGACCGCCCGAGAAAAGAGAGGACAGAGGCTCATTCACAGGTTAGAGAGAAGCCAGAACAAAAGTGAAGGCCAAGACTCACAGAAAACAAACAAGAGATAATGACTGTGATGAAACTAAGAGATGAGACCAAAGGGTCTAGGCCTATCCGTAGTGCTTTAATGCAGGGTAAGGGGTCTGCAGGCTCTGGCCGGAAGCCGAGCTGGAGAAGCAAGTGACCAGCCCTGAGGTTCTGCAGAGTTGTTTAAACCTGAAACTGCAGAATCGCATCTTCACCCCCACAAAACGGATCTTTTTGAGTCAATAAAGATGCACACAGTCAGCTGGAGAAAAGAAAAACAGGTAGAAACTGAGCATAAATGTCAGATGAATGCCAGTGATCTTCCGCAAGGACTCTAGATCTAAGCCAGGTACCAATGGTTTGCCTGTTTGTATGGAATTTTCACCCTGAAATATGTTCTGCTGGAATAAAGCAGGTTGTAAACACTAGCCTATTCACTAAGACTGTTATTATTAGATGACTCACCAACCAGGAAAGAGAGGGAAGAGGAAACGACCAGTGTGACTGTCTGAGGAGGAAAGCCCTACTCCCTGAGCTCAGGGGAGAAAGGAGATGAAAGCAGGGATGCTTCATGCTGGTTGACTCACAGCGTCTTGAGTGCTAAGCCGAGCCAACTGTGTTACTGTCTGGGAATCAGGGCTCAGATGGAATAGTTCTGGGGCCTAGGTCTGCAATCGACTAGTTGGCAACCCTGGGTGGATCATTTTTCTACTCTGAGCTGCAATTTCTTTATCTGTCGAAGCCAGGTAATAGCACCTGCCTTGAGTAGCTGGTTAAGTAGCTAAGGTGTAAAGGAGAGAGTTGTGTGGAAAGCAGCCTTAATATCTACTCTGGTTGATGAAAAGAGTCTTGAGGACCTTCCTTTATCATTAAAACAGTAAGACTGGGACTCATGGGCCCGGCATCCAGAGTCCCAACTATGAAAGAACCAACTGGTCAACTACTCCATCTGATGAGAACCCACCGACACAAATTCTCTTATTGTCTTCTGGTTCTGAGAAAGTCCCTCTATCCCTTTGGTTTCTTGGATATTCATGATCCCAGAACAGTTGCTTAAGTACAATTCTATATTAAAGGAAGAAATAAACTGTAATTATAACTCAGCGCTCACTCCTTTCATGCCTTCAGAATCCCATTGCTGTCCAGTTCTAGTCTCCCCACCCTGATCCCCACCCCTGGCCAAAGACGTAGACACAGCAGGGGCTTCCACCAGCCTTACCAATATGCACTTTTAGGGACAGAGGAGAAAAACCAGTCTTCCCCTGGCTCCAGGAAATAGATCCAAGTATGTTCTCAAACATGGTGTTCAGAAAAATATGGTGTATTTGGTTAAGCACATCCCCCTTCCATCTCTGAATCCAGGAGTAGCCACGAGGGACATTTCATCCATATGTTTCTCATTCATTCAAATGTAACTCACTAAAGCACTGCTAAGAAGTACAAGGCCAAGACGAGTTTGCGTGCTATATCATTTATTAATTTTGCTTTTACTCCAGAAGCAGTAAATCATATTTTCCGGAGAGCAAGCGATATCAACCCTCAAAATATTTACACTTGAGCCAAGCACAGCACTTCCACACTGTACCATGGTTGATTCGTGCAGAAACACACACCCCAGCTGTGGGAGGGCAGGATTCTCTACTGAATAGCTTGAAATAAACATGTCCAAAAATTATGGTGGAATTTTACAGTTAAAAAAAGTATATTTCCATAAAACATACAAAGCACACAATATAAAATGTGACAATGTCATTTTGATTGTTGGAAATATACAGAAGATGCCATGATTCTCAAGTAGGTGAAGGAAATATATCAGAGTTGTTATGGAGTGTAACGTGTTTATGTTAATCAAAAGAGGAGTTGAAATTTGAAAAAACCTGCTATAAGAGAGAAATATTACCTGTCTTCCTTTAGAAATTTTGAATGTGTTTGATATTGATTTGTTTTCTGTTTCTTATTTTCATAGTTAAATCTGTTTGTTTGAATTAAAAGTGGAAAATTACTGATCCAAAAGTTTACCATTTTTAGCTAGTCAGTTTGAATGTCTTCCTATTTCTCCCTTTGCCATTTTTCAATAGTCTGATATCAGATTAGACCTCTAATCTCTGCTTAAGTATCAGTTTTCTTTTTCTTCCTTAACATTGAATGCCTTGGTTGGTAAAAGAAAAAGAACAGGAGCTTTGGAGCCAAGGAGAAGGATTCAAATTCAGCTCGACCACTCCCTGGCTTGGACAAGTTGTTCCATTTTTGAAACCTCGGCTGCTCTATTTGTCAAGTCCTTATCACCCTCTATCTTGCTTCTAGTGCTAGAAGCTCTGTCCATTTCTTACTACCCCTAACCATAAAGCTTCCCAATAAAAGAGGTAGATTAACCTGAAAATAGGTGAGAACGAAGGTTTGAGGGAAGGGCAATGAGCACAGACCTAATAGATCCAGGACATAAAAGCCAAATGTCCCCAGTTTTACATGGTCTGTCCCAGAGTTGATGCCTCTTAGGTTGTCCGTGCAGTGGCTTATTAAATAAGAGGAAATCAGGAAGCAAAAAAAAAAAAAAATCCTATTTTGGAATAGTAGAGAAAATAATCACACACACATATAAACACACGCAGATGTCCATGTTGTAATCCCCAGATCCTGTAAATATGCTACTTTACGTGGCAAAAGGTATTTGCAGCTGTGATGGAGAATCTTACATAAAGTGATTATCCTGGATTATCTACCTGGGTCCAATGTAAACAGAAGGGCCCTTATAAGTAAATGAGGGAGGAAGGGGAATGAGAGATTTGAAAGTATACTATTGCTGGCTTTGAAGACGGAGAAAGGGTCACCAGCCAAGGAATGCAAGTGACCTTAAGAAGTTGAAAAAAGCAAGAAAGTGGATTCTGCCTTAGAACCTCTAGACAGAACACCGCCCTTCCAACACCCGACTTCAGCTCCATGAGACCTATTTTGGACTTCCAACCTCAAAAGCTGTAAAAGAACTGTTGTTTTAAGTCACTAAGTTTGTATTAATAGAAATGTGTTACAACAGCAATGGGATACTAATGCAGTTGGTACTGAAAGCTGCATGCTGGGTGGTCAAGCTACATTGCATATGCATTCACCAACAGTCTAGGGGTATCAGAGGGAGCAGAAAAGCCTAAAGAGTCTGTCTCTCATGAGAAAAGCCTTCGAGACAGGACTGACAAGCTCTTCCCAATCTAGGTTCCTCTCTGTGTTAGTTATCAATCACTGAATATTAATTTACCCCCAAAACATAGCAGCTTAAGCCAGTACACATTCATCGTCACGCATTGTCTGTGGGCCAAGAATCTCATTTGCTTCAGGGCCTCTCACAAACTGCAGCGAAAGTGTCCACTGGGCAGAGTCATCTGAAGATTCGCCTGGGAAGCATCTACTTTCAAACTTATTCAGTGATTATAGGCAGGATTCAGTTCCTCCTGGGCTGTTGAATTGGCAGCCTCAGTTTTCAGCTGACTGTTGGCCAGAAGCCACTCCCAGCTTTTTGTCACTTGGGCCTCTGCAATATCATAGCCTGCTTTCTCAAATCTAACAAGAGTAAGCAAGAGTAAGCAAGAGTGAGAATTTGCCAGCAAAACACAAGTCACTGTCTTTTTTAACTTAGTCACAGAACTAACACCCAAGACCTTTACCATATTCTGTTCAGTAGAAGTAAATCACTGGCGCCACCAACAATCAATGAGAGGGGATCACACGAGGGCATAAATACCCAAAGAGAAACATCACTGGGACCATCATGAAGCCTGCCTACCACACTTTGTTTCTGGGGAAGCAAGCCATTCCACACTGCCCAGTTCCCCTGTGGCAGCCATTTGACCGACTTCTAACCAATATAACATGAATGGATCAATGTGCAACATTTCCAGAGTCATTTTTCCCTGCCACCAGCAGGATGCAGATAGGCATGATGACCTTGGAAGTCATATGTTGAAAATGGCTGAGCCAGGAGATGGAAGGAGCTTGAGAGGCTGAATCAGCAATTGAACCAGGGGTGATAGGAGGGCAGGAGTCAGGGTAAGAGAGGGCATCCCCTGATCAGAAATATCATTTTGGACCTTAAATCGAGGGGGGGAAACAAAAACACTTTCTATTGTGTCTGAGCCATACAAATTTGGAGGTGGTTTAATATTACCTAACATATGGCTCTAGAAGGCTATGAAGTAGAAAGGGCCATAAGGGATGAAGGAGCTGCATCATGCAGAATTGCAGACAGAGTCAGCATGATCCACATGGTCAAGGGCTGTGCTGCAGGCAGTGAACTTCTCCCAAGGATACACAGGCAGAATCTACACATAGCCTTTATCCAAATATTTAGAATAAAATATATCCAACAAAACTACATAAAATGGTTGGTGTGAATGTATTTCTTATGG
The DNA here is from genome assembly GCF_000951045.1 of Mandrillus leucophaeus. NCBI lineage: Eukaryota > Metazoa > Chordata > Mammalia > Primates > Cercopithecidae > Mandrillus > Mandrillus leucophaeus. The sequence continues at coordinate 4,805,442 of NW_012101288.1, forward strand.
AAAATGATGATGGGCAGAGTTTGTCATCTGACATAGAATTCCATCCAATATGTAGAAATTGTACACAGAACAAATGTACAATACATACAACATAGAGGTAAATTCTATTCAATATAGAACAGAAAAAAGTAACAATGCAGAGAAAAGCAAGATATTGAAGACAAACTAAGAGAAAATAAAATCCAGGAAGTCAGAGAAATTATGGAGAAGGTTTCAGATTGTTACCAACCATAAAAGCTGGGTTTGAATCAATTTCAACTAAATCTCCAAGGGACAACATAGCCCTAAACGGCATCTGGGCTTGATGTGACAGAGCTCCAACAGAGGAAAGAGGAACAAGAAAAGGGCTCAGGTTAATTCTAGGAACATGTGCATATACAGTCATCTGTGCTTAAGAAATGAGAAATATGGTAATAAGACTTAGCCCAGATTGACCCAGGGCGATGACTTCTTAAGCGTCCCTCCTGAAAAGCTCAGTGAATGAGCTTATGGTTAATAATCACAGAGTAAGAGAGAACCTCAGTGGACAGGGTTCATTCCAGGGAAAGTCCCTCAAGAATACATCAGCTCCTGACTGATTGACTCTGGTCCATCAATAGCTTTATTCATCTTAGCAACAATTTTGAACAGCATAAAACTTGACCATGTCATTCATCATCTTATGATCTCTGGCAAATACAAATGTTCATATCATACTTCAATCCTCCGTTTCACCTGAATTGTCACCTCATAACTTCTGGCTGATCCTCAGATTGAAACAGACCATGAAAGGAAAGACATCTGACACCCCAGAAACCATCAGATCCAACCAACAGACTGTTTGAAGGCAACTTCAAAAGATGAGTTTCAGATATTTTTCAACAAGCCATGCTGAGGTGGCAATTGTGTAGAGTCTGAAGGGAAAGCCATGGAAGGGGATTAATCATGGAAGGGTTCATTGTTCAACCAAATATATTTATTTTATCAGTCATCAAACTTTTGTTAATCATGCCCGTTATAGGAGGGAGCTGATGAAAGGCAGGAAGCATTGCTTATTTGAGTGAAAAATAACTCAATCAAAACAGAGTTCATCCACTGACCTCAGAAAGGCTGGCTCCCAAAGACTTAACAAGGAACCACAAGCTTGTTTTGGTGTGTATGCTGTCTAGTCCTTCTGTGTATTCTCTATTTTACCCAGAGACTAGAGATTAGACAGATAGGTAGGTAGATGATAGATAGATAGACAGATAGTTAGATAGATAATAAACCAGGGTGAGGAGGCTTCATCCTGTTAACACCTTAACTTCTCTTAAACAGAGAGTTTTATTACAATATATTTAGCTAAAATCATTACATTTAAAATCACTGTCACACCAGCATCACCCAGTTTACTAATATGCCCTGCACTTCTTCAACTACCCCCTTCCCTACTAACTTTTCCTGCTTGTTTTAGCTATGGGCAAAACATAGTCGTCTCTGCTGTCAACCTTCTTCACCCTTTTTGCACTACACCTGCAATCCATAAAAACACAATTGAAAATGGGTAAGGCATTCCATTTGTCTTTAGACATCGTCTGATATCATCTTGGTATGTCATCACACTGTTTCAGTTGGCAACTTACATCCTTCCTTTGTCTTAATGTCAGATTTCTGTTTTATTCACTTCATAGTACAAATGTCCTCTGTCTTAAGATGCCTCAAATCCATTTGGAAGAGATGATTGAACAATTGATTAAGTTTCTTCAAAAGATGGTCCTTGGAGAATGTTCTTTAGCCATCACAACTTTTTTTGGTGTGTTTCTTCAGTTTGGTCTAATAAGTTTTAGGTATCTGTTTTCTCTCTTCCTGTATCTCATATGTTTCCTTAAAGAGCATGAGTATTAAAGACCAGACCACTGCATCATGCCCCTGACCCTGGCCACAAGGTTTTTTCCATTCCAAGGGCCTTAATATAATAACAATTACATCTGGCATTCATGGGGCGTTTCATGTGTAAAAGGTTTGGGGCTTAGCATTTTTATGCAAATTACCCCATCTAATCCTCATCATGACCCTTTAAAGGAAGTGCTATTGTTATTATCACCCAACATTAAAGATAAGGGAACTAAGGCAAGAGAGGCTGAGTAAATTTTCAGATCTTAAAAGCTGGTCAGTGATGAAGCCAGGATCTAAAGAACCCTTGCTCTCAGCTGCCACACCACGTCGCCTTAAAAGAGGAGGAGTCAAAATGAGCCATCCCAGAATGTCCTCCCCTTCCCAGGCTAGCTTCTGCCATCACTGACCCTTTCCATGAGTGGAAAATGTTACATTTCACATACCCAGTGACCTTGTAGTTTCTCCTCCACCCCTCACCCCATCCAAACTAGTGATCCTGATACATGGGTTTTGTTCATTTGCCCTAGAACTTTTTTACGGTCCACTAGGTTTTTGTTTTTGTTGAAATATTCTATCACTGGTTACTTCAAAATATATCACATAGGAAAGTTAAGCATGGACATTCTATAATTATACGGATATTATTCTAAGTAGTTTGAAAACTTCAACTGTGATATCCAACTGGACAATAACAGTCTCTCCCTCCTTCCCTCGCATCCCACCTGCTTGAGGACACTGTTTTCAGTAAAAGGTCATGGCTAGGCCTGCTGTACTGAACACTCAAGGATGCCTGAGAGGACAATAAAAGAAAGAAATAAAAAGCCTTTTGGTTATATAACTATGATGTAGCAACAAATTATGAACCGGACCATTAGGTCCACATGACATTGGGTTACCCGGTCCCCAATCTTCTCCCCATCTTTAAAGGATGAAGGCACTAAGTGCCTGAGATCCTGTGGTGTGGTTGATCCCTCACTCTGCTGAGGAACTAAGGTGGTCCCTAGAAGCCACATCCTCTTACACCGTCACATGTCCTGGCTCTTGGACCACTGGTATGCTGTCTGGAATACAATGAAGTAAAAAGACTCTGGTCGTTGTGTTCGTCAACCTCAAACTCAGACCAGTCTTTACAATGCACCCAGCCCTGATGCATAAACACCCACACTTTTGTCAATATGATTCAGACTTACATACACATATATAGTCTTTTGTTTTTGTTTTCTCTCTAATTAAAATAGAATCACACTGAATAATAATTATCATTTTGTGAATATGATGTTAGGGCTGGCTTAAAGGTAATTATGCTAAATTTCTCATCCCTTGTTGGACTTTCATCTCATATTAGAACAGAGATTACAAACTGGCTCACTCAGTCCTCCAGCCCCTGTGTAGGATACCTTCCCATGCACTAGGCTAGAAAGCTAAAAACTATATTTTCCAAACCCCCTTGCAATTAGGGCTTTCCGCTGGCCCAGCTTCTCTCAAGCAAACATACCCCTGTGAGACCGGCAAGGCAGAAAAGGCCATTAAGAAGCAGAGCCTCACAGCTCCTCTTACTCTGTAGTAGACACATTTAGTTTTCCTACAGCCAATTTCTCAGGGATCCTGATGTCCACTGCCCAGCTATGTAGTCGCAAATGCAACAGAGAGGTCTATTTGTATCCTGCATACCCTTCAAAACTTCTTTACTGAGTTACCGCTCTCCATCACAAAGTTTTGCATCAATTTTCTTGATCTGGTCAGTTGCGTCTAACTTGACCTTTTTGAAGCTAAGTGCATTCTGGGGCCTATGGGCTCTGGAGTGTTCCTTTGCTAGGATTTCATCTCAGAAGCAATCACCTCTCCAAGAAGCAAGACACAGAGAGGAGTTGAATGCCAATGAGAAAAAACTAAATTTTCTTTATTAATCTCAAGGTCACCTTAGAGTTGATCCTGTTGAAGTTCAGATTTGCAAAAGAAACAAACTGCATAGTGGTCACTTAGACATCATTCATTTTTCACTCATTCAAAAATATTTAATGGGTGACTATGTTAGGCGCAAGGGATCCAATCCCTGCTCCCTAGGAGCTCACAGTTTAGTGAGAGAGACTTACAAGAAAACAGGAAATGCCGAGTGGGGGGAGCAGAGTGCAATGAGGGGGCACCCAGCCTAGTGCTGGGGGCTCAGAACAAGTTTTGCCTGAGGAAAGGACATTAAGCTGACACTGAAGACTACACAGCGGTAGCTGCAAAAGTTGAAGGAGGGCTAGAAAAATAGTTCTAGGTGGCCGGGCGTGGTGTATCATGCCTGTAACCCCAGCACTTTGGGAGGTTGAGGTGGGTGGATCATCTGAGGTCAGGAGTTCAAGACCAGCCTGGCCAACATGGCGAAACCTCGTCTCTACTAAAAATACAAAAATTAGCCAACCATGGTAGTGGGCACCTGTAATCCCAGCTACTTGGGAGGTTGAGGCAGGAGAATCGCTTGAACACGGGAGGCGGAGGTTGCAGTGAGCCAAGATCACACCGCTGCACTCCAGCCTGGACCACAGTGTAAGACTCCATCTCAAAAAAAAGAAAAGAAAAAAGAAAAATAGTTCTAGGCAGTGGGGATAACACATGCAAAGGCCCTGAGGTGAGAGGGTTAAGATAAAGACTCTCTTGGTGTCCAGTTCAAACTGTCCTGAGTATGAGTTGGATTATATTAAAGCCAAGGCCAACAGGTTCAGCACAGTCCAGATTACAGAACTTGTTTGACATACTTGGTTTAAACTTGATCTATTTCAACTTGAGTGAAGAATTTTCTGCAGAATATATTTTGGTAAGGAAAACAGCATTTATACGTGTAATATACAAGCAAATAAGAGAGCCAAGTACAAGGATGTGGGACGCCTGAAAGCAGGCAGGGAAGAAAATATGGCAGGAGAGATGAAAACTGCAAAACAGAGTTACTGGGAGTCAGTTTTGACAACCACGCAAGTTTACACATACTCCCAAACTTTTGGGGGTCGAGAGTCTGTGCACAGTTTAAGAGGAGCCAGAATGCCCACCGTGGCTTCGTAGATCTGCTGTGTGATGTTGCCCTAGGAGGGCAGGGGATCTGGTAAAAGTTCTCACTGCAGAACTTGCCTGCTACAGGATAGAAGGGCAGTATCTGAGAGAACAGGAAGGGTAAGATGTTTTCCCAGTAGGAAGAGGTGGTGCTGCCTCCCAGGTGTGGCTCGTGTGCCTCCAGAACCTCTCGAGGGCCCTGCTGGCTGCAGCCTGTTGTGAGTGAGTAGTCAAGGGAGGGAAACCCTCATCTGGAGCTCTGAGAAAGGAAAGCCAACACGGGGTGCTGATTGGGAGAATTTATGGCTCATCAGTTCTCCATTCTCTGTTAAGATCAACGTCGTCCCCCCGGCCCCGACCCACAGCTGACACAAAGACCTAGTCCATGCCACTGGTTTGAAGTGATGTAAAATTAAAAGGCCCTTTTTCAAAGATCTCATTCCAGAAAGCCAAAGCCAAGTAAAATACACAATTACTTCCAAGCTGAATGCCTCGCCTGGCAAGCTTTCTCTCTCTCCAGCTGTATGTTAGAGTTTCTTGTCTCAATGCATTAATTGACTTTTAAATCCAAACTTTATTGTTACTTCTATGGAGAAGTGCTTCCAAAATTTAAAAGAAAAAATTAAAAGCTTTCTCGCATACAGAACGCAGTCATAACTTGGGGTCTGAGAAGGTCAAAAATCAAAAGACTGTTTTCTTTTAACCCTTGGCAGTTCTGAACAGAAAGAGTAGGCTCTATTCCCTAGCTAGGATGTTTATCAAGAACAGCACATTTGCAGGGAAGTTGCTTTGGCTTTGAATTCCAGCTCTGTCACTTACCAACTGTGAGCTCTTAGAATCTCACTCCCTTTTCTGAGTCTCAATTTCCCTGTCTTTAATGGAGATGATAATAAGCCCTTCCTCTTGAAGTAGTTGTGAGGCTTAAATGAACAAAGCAGTGCTACCGCCAAGCACAGAACTCAACTCGCAGTAAGGGCTCAACACACAGTGGCTGGCTGTTTAGTTAATTGGTTATTTCTCTGCCATGGGGAAGCCCAGCCGACAAAAGCAGATGCAAGCAGAGCCTGGAAGGTCAGAGTTCTTATTGGATTCTGATTTCCATTGGCCACCAGCCTTCAGAGATGCCTCCCTGATGATGCTCAGGGAAAGGTAAATGAAAGAAAAGTCCAAGAGCAAATGAAAATAATATTAATGAATCAATAGACACTAGTCAGTGCTTTCCATACATACATTAATATATTCTTTCACTGCCTCAGCAAATCCCAAGCTCGCTTCCAAATGTTATAAAGATTAATACGAGGAAAGGACAAGAGCTTGGTGCCTTGCTGTGTGATTGCCCACCTGGGCTGCTTCTCTGTCCCTCCAACAGGGAGACATTCTGGCAGTGAGTAGCCGGGAATCTCAAAGGCTGTTGAGAAATTCTTATTTTCATTGCCTTTATTTCTATGTCAATTCAATCCTGGGAAGTTATCCTGATGTAAATCTTACCTCCCTCCCTCACCCATCTCTATCTCCTCCTGGAATATTGGTAAAGAGATGACAAAAGTTCCTGGGACAAAAATCATGTACAGATTTGAGGTGGGTTGTGAGGCTGAGCTCGTGGTTGTGGGGTTCATGAATGTAAGTAAGAGCCCTCAGATTCATTCTTTCTCATCCAATAACCATGGCTACCAAGAAACCAGAAGAGTGCCTAGCTTGGTACCCAGCATGTGATAGGCACTCAATAAACATTTCCTCAACTAAGCCGGACTGGAAAATGGTTTCCAAATGAGCTCTACTCATGCACACACACACACACACACACGCAGACACACACACACACACACAGTCTTATGCTTGCACCTGCTCCAATATATTATTTAAAAGGAATGAAACGCTAATATTGCTATAAAGAGGGTGAACCTCAAAAACGTTCTGCTAAGACATTATGCTAAGTGAAATGAGCCAGTCACAAAATGTCATATATTGTAGGATTACATTTCTATGAAATATCCAGAATAGGTAAATCCTTAGAGATAGAATGTAGGTTGGTGGTTGCCAAAGGCTAGGGGAGTTGGGAATAGAGAGTGACTATCCAGTGGGTACGGGTGTCCTTGGTGAGTGATGAGAATATTTTGGAACTAGATAGAGGCAGTGGTTGCACAACATTGGGAATGTTCTAAATGCCACTAATTTGTGCACTTTAGTGACCAATTGTATGTTTATGAATTCCACCTCAATTTTAAAAAATGAAGTCTCTTGCCTGTATTTTTAAGATCTTCTCTGAGTGTTCTTGGTCTGCCCAACCTTATTTCTTACCATCTCCCACCCTGCAGCCACACAGCTTCTGAATCCCTACCACATGTTACACGTGAAAAACAAACAGCTGTCCATCAGGGGTGGTACAGACCTGAACCTTATAGAAACTGGGGAGCTCACTTAAAAATGCAAAGCTATACAAAATCAAATACAAAAGTAAATATTTAATTCATGTGAAACAAGAATTTATGACAAAGTATAAATTTTAAAAAGCTAATACCATAAAACATTATAAAATCTACCCAAAATAAAAGCATGCCATCTTTATTAATTAATTGCTTGGCATGCATCCACAATAGATTTTTGTACATTTTTTAACTACATATGTTTTGATCACTTCTTTAATCACCTCAAATATTTTATAATGTTATATATAGAAGAAATAGAAAAATAATCCAGTCCTCTTGTAGTACAGCTGATAAAAATTTGTATTTTTATTGATAGTTTAGAAAAGTTCCTTTCAGCTTTACAACTCAGTATTGGTAATGTTATACAAATTATAGGATTGTTGCAAAATTTAAGGACACCTCTACTAAGTTTATTTCATATACAAATTATAAGATTGAAGAACTTTGAAGTTTTCTTGCATGTCATTTATATAGTGACTACATTCGAGTATTCTCACACAGTTTCTGTGCCAGGCACCCTGGAAGAATTTCAGTTGCCAGATTAGCTCTGTCCCTCAATATTGTGTTGGGACACTGGTGAGTCAGCCCAGTGGATAGAGGCAGTATTCCTGGAAGCCATCTCAGCTACAGAACAGCCAGTAAATATAAAAATATGCAGAAGTGACTTCAAACCACATAAATATTAATATACCACACTAAACACAGACCAAATGTAACTCCAACTCAGGTTCTCCCTAGCAGGATGCCAAGAATGCCTGTGACCCCTTAAGCAAGAGAAGGAAATATGACACCCTGAGGAGGCATGAAAGTGGAAAAAAAGAACAGTCCTAATCTAGCTTGCTGCAAATATCTTAACTTTGCAAATTTTAAAAAACAAATGACCATATGTGATATAGTTTGGATATTTGTCCCTGCCCAAATCTTATGTTGACTTGTAATTCGCAATGCTAGATAGGTGGGGCTCATAGGAGTGTGTTTGGATCCTGGGGCAGATCCCTCATGGCTTGGTGCTATCTTCCTGATAGTGAGTTCTCTGGAGATCAGGTTGTTTAAAAGTGTGTAGCATTCCCAGAAACCCCTTCTCTCTCTCTCTCTCTCTCTCTGCCCCCTGCTTTCACTGTGTGATATGCCTGCTCCCACTTTACCTTCTGCCATGAGTTAAAAAAAGCTCCCTGAGGCATGATGCCCCACCAGAACCCAAGCAATGTCAGTGCCATATATGTACAGCCTGCAGAACCATGAGCCATTTAAACCTCTTTTCTTTATAAATTTCCTAGTCTCAGGTATTTATTTGTAGCAACACAAGAATGGCTAATACAATGTGAACATTGCTGGAGCCCCTCCCTGCTTGCACAGGTGGGAGTACAGAGACAAGCTTCACTGGCTTGGCTATAGAGAGGGGGAACATGTTGCATCTTATCTTGTCTTTACTCTTTCTTAAAAATAAGTGTTTAATTTTTAAGAAAATAAAACATGCATATAGAAATTTAAAAGTCGAACAGTACTAAAGCTTATTATAAAAATAGCATAATTTGTCCCCCTCCTAACTTAGCCCAATTCCTGATCTTCACAAGCCCCTACTTTCAACTCTTATAGTTACTTTTTCTGGTGTGTATGTCATTATTTCAAAGTAATATGTTTTTTCTCATGTCTTTGGAATTACCCACTTTAGAAATTATCTGTTTGCTTCCTGTTGTTGGAAATGAAAATTTTATTCTCTTTCACCAATAACTCACCCTGTTTCTTCATCCTTCCCCTACCCCATACCAATGGTTTCTCACCAAACCTAGAATAGAATCCAAGCTACTTTCTCTGGATGACAAGGCCCTGCTTGATCTGACCTGTGCCTTCCTCTCTGACCTCATCACCCACCACTCTCCCCTTTGCCCACTACCACCCAACCACATTTGCTTCTTCTGGTATCTCAGAAATGCCAAGCTTGTTCCTGCCTTGAGGCATCTGCTTATTAACTTTCTCCATTGTCGTATCGTCCCATTCGCATTCCCAAACATTTGTTTCTCTACACCTTATTGTATTTCAGTTGCATTCTTTTCTTTTACTCTCTTCCATTTTGTTATAAGTTGACCCCAATTGTTTTATTTGAACAAGTCAACATCCTCATTCATTCATTTAATAAATATATTATCTGGGCCTTAAACTAGATGCACAGGATATAGTTAATTAATAAGAGAGGTACCGTGTTTATTCACACAGGCCTTACAATCTTGTGGGGAAAGGCAACAGAAAGAGGAATTAGCATGAGGTGTGATGAGCATCATGATATGAGAAATTCACAGGAAGAGTAGAAATAGTCTTATCCAGTCCAAGATACCAGTGAAGGTATTCCAGAAGAAGTGGCATTTATACTGAGACTTGAAGAATGAACAGAGCAGCCCAGTTGAGTGGGTGGGGAAGAGCATTCCAGGGAAAAGCAAGTTCAAAGATGTAGAGGAATAAGATAGAGAGTGGTGCAATCGAGGTACTGAAACAGGTCCAGTTAAATTTTCAGTCCGAATTTCTGCCTAGGGAAATGAGACATCTGCTGTTCCCAGCTTACCTCTGGCAGCAATAATTTATTATTGCTGAGCTTTCAGTATGTAACGGCCTTCATTATTCATACACTATGAAATAAAGTAGAAGACATCACTAGTTGCCAAGAATATACATCTGCAAGGATGAGACCTAAATCCAACTGAAATCATGATCCTACAAATTAATCATCCTGACTACTTGCCTTTATGAAAGAAACCATCATATTGGCTACTCCAGACAGTGGGTCAACCTAGTAGTTTTGACTACCAGGAATTCTACCTATGATGCAAGAATACCAAAATACTGATAGTAGTAGAAGATACCAAATTCTGAGTACTTACATACCATTTTTCTCATCTTCACTGTAACTCTACAAGGTAGGGGTTATGATTCCTTCTGTATACTTGAGGAAACTTGGCTCAGAGGAGTTAAGCAATTTCCTTAAGGTCACATTGCCAAAAATAACCAAGTTCAAATGTTCTTATTCAAAGCCCAGTGCTGTGTCCAAGGTACCACACTGGCAAAGTGGGCCTTCTAGACCCTTCCATTAATCTTTCTTAAGATACCTTTATGATCCCTTTCTAAGTAGAGAGTGCCTTCATTCTGATCCTTCTTGCTATATTTTAGGTAATTCTCCAAGATCTAAAGGTGTTTTTTATTTTGTTTTCTATTTATTTTCTCCCTTCCATCAAAACTTACCTGTCCTGATCCTTCCCTTAGGACCCTGCCAGTAAAAGCAGTGTGTATAGTAGAATAAGGGTCAGAAAACTAGTCTGGATACCTGAATTTGTTCCTTTCTAGACATTTAATCTCCACATCTATAAAATAAATTATTGCACATATTTAGATGGGATCATAGATATAAAAGCTCTAGAGAAATCACTGTGAGAAAGCTGATAGGATGAGCTCATTCAAATAAAGTTTTAGTAGCCGCTCATGATTTAATGAGGTTTGCATTTGAAGTGAGGACCTTCAATGCCTTAAGAGAATAACTCAAACTAGCATTTCAGATCTTCAACAAGCCATAGTAGAAGATACTGCTTGGAATAGGATTACGGCATCAAAGGGGTTTGAGATCAGCCTGGACCGTACAGTAAGACCCTGTTTCTATTAAAAAATAATGAGTCCGGTGCAGTATCACATGCCTGTATTCCCAACCACTCAGGAGGTTAAGGAGGGAGGATCACTGAGGCCAGGATTTCTAGGCCACAGTAAGTTATGGTACCACTGCACTCCTGCCTCAAAAAAAAAAAGGAAACAAATTTTTTTCTAAGCAGAGAAGTATGTTTATTTAAAATTTTTTAAGGATAATCACTCCCAAGTCATGGTAGAGGATAAAAGAAAGGAAAGCCTGTTGACCAAAAGACCAATGAAGCCTCTACCACAGGAGTCCAACCGAATTCATTGCGTTCTAGTTCCTATATATATATATATGATGGAATACTACTCAGCCATAAAAAAGAATGAATTAATGGCATTCGCAGTGACCTGGATGGGACTGGAGACTACTGTTCTAAGTGAAGTAACTCAGGAATGGAAAACCAAACACCGTATATTCTCACTCATAAGTGAGCTAAGCTATGGGGATGCAAAGGCATAAGAATGACACAATAGACTTTGGGGACTCAAGGGGAAAGGGTGGGAAGTGGGTGAAGGATAAAAGACTACAAATAGGGTGCAGTGTATACTGCTCGGGTGACGGGTGCACCAAAATCTCACCAATCACCACTAAGGAAGTTATTCATGTCACCAAATACCACCTATTCCCCAAAAACCTATGGAAATAAAATTTTTTTTTAAAGAGAGAGAGGAAGAAAGACTGTTGGCTAAGCATTCAGATGTCGCTGATGTAATCCATGAACAAGATCTAATGGTCACTTGGAATGGAAAGAGAAAAGAGAAGAAAAGAGTTGCAGGTATCTCTAAGGCTTGGGAGACTAAATGGATGATGAACCCATTAGCAGAGATTGGCATCTACCGGTAGTTTATTATCCTGAAGCCTTACTGAACTCGGTGTGTTTTATTGCTCCTACAATGACCCTGTGCGCTTACTAATGCCTTTCCCCCTTACTCATTCTTGCCATCTTCTGTTCACTTCCCCACCCCTTTCCTTATACACACATAGAAAACTCATGTGAAATTCTCTCTCTCTCCCCTCCCTCCCCCCGCTACTAGCAACTCAGCCGCACAGTGCCTTACTCATGTGCATTGACTCTAAACCTGTAACCGTCCACCTCAGTTCACAGAGAGGTTCAAGGACAGCTGCCCAAGAATCGGCCAGAGGAACTTATTAAAAATTTAAGTTTTCGTTGGCCACTCCTGTGGATTCTGATTCAGTGGGCTTGAGAGGTCACTGTGGCTTGGCGACCACTGTGAAAAATGACTTGTTTCACTAGGTAGGAACAGCAGGTAACAGAAACATGTCAAAGATGCTCATGGAAGGCGAGGCCATCCCCGTTTAAATGCTTCTAAACATCCTCTGGTAACACAAAGCATTTGAAAATGCAGGGCTTGGTGTTTGATGAGAAACAGGATGCTGTTGCACTGATGCCTTTCTAGTCTTTACTTTAAATGTGATCTTTTATCAGAGGCACATATGTTTTCAATACCTTCACATGTGGCTGCAGTTAGACCAGGAAACAAATTCCCTACTAGTTGAAAGGTTTGGCCTCTCTTTCACGCCCACTGAGCATCAATTTCTATCCTCTGTTGGAAAGACCCCAGGGAAATAATTAATCAGCCTGCCTGCTTGCAACACTTCCAGAGCTTGGGTCACAAGAAGTGCACTGTTCCCAACAGATGGCAGAGCAACAGGCTGGAGACCCTCTCCCTCCTCCAGCCGCCACCGCCTCTGTGGTCAGCAGTGCCTGCCTGGTTACTTACATAAACCTTCTCCCAGCACAGCCCTGTGACTCTAAGGAGAAATCCTTCCTCCACACATCCCTAGGGCTTTTCTCTGATCCTCCTGGGTAATCCATGTTTTAGTTCAAGGTCTTGGCCAAGGAAGTATGGTGGGCAATTTCATTTACAGCCTGGAATTAGGCACAGAGTTGTCTTCAGGTGGTCGGGCCCCATTAGCTGCCTCAGTCTAATCTATTAACAGATGACTGGCACCTAAGAGCTCCTGAAGCAGGAGCACCCAGACCCAGGCCCTGCTGGAAATCAAAGGAGGCCTCAGATGTTCCCATGTGTTTAAGATCTCAGGATATTTAAAAAATGAAGAATCGCCAAAATGAGGTGGTATATTTAAAGTTGCATGAGGGATGCCTCCTTCTTTCAATCCTTTCAGTATGCCTGCCCGTATAAGCTCATTTGGAATGACTATCAAAAGTCTAAATTCAATACCCTTTGTCAGTCACATAAATGCAAGGCCTAGATCAAGTAGTTCTCCTCTCAAGCCCACCTCTCACCATCCTAGAGCTCACGTAGAGCATCTAAGAAGCCCTATCACCGGGAAATTGGTGGTAGAAGAAGAGAAGGCATTCGGTAGAAGACCTGGGCTTGATTAGGTGTTCAGCTGGGAACTCCAAGCCTATCCTAAAGTGATCTGTCTTTCATTCCCTTTTTCTTTTTAAACAAACGAAAAAAAAAGAGTCTAAGATATATTTTTCATTATAAGCTATTGTAAAATGGCCTGTGTTCAGCACCTCTTGTGTTTGGTGCTCTATCAGCAGTTCAAGAGCCTGGGGCTGCCTCTTCAGGCAGAGATTAGCATTTAAGTTTGTTCCCCTGCCCTCTTTTCTCATCATCTCACCCCTTACTGGTGGAAGTCCCGTGTGCCAAGTGGGGTACGGTGATTATTGTTATTCCTATTGTAGAGATGAGGAACCTAAGCTTCAAGAGTGTGCATAACTTACCGAGGCCACAGAGCTTGCAGGTAGCCAAACCAGAATTCACACCCAGGCCTGCCTGCCTCTCAGCCAGTGCCCCACAACTGCCAGAGCTATGGCTATGGCCATGGCCTCCTAACTGGCCTTCTTGCCTTCTACCTTGCCACCCCAACTTCACTCAATATATTATTTACACTGGAGCTAGAGTGACTTTTTTTAATTAACAGATAAAATGGTATGTATTTACCATATACAGCATGATGTTTTGAAAGATATATACATTGTGGAAAGACTACATCTAGCTAAATATAGCTATATACTGCCTCATAAAGTTATCATTTTTGTGATGAGAACACTTCACATTTATAGAATGACTTTTCTAAAAGCAAATCAAATCATGTCTCTCCTGTGTTTAAAAGCCTACTGTAAAATAGATGCAATAAAAAATGATAAAGGGGATATCACCACCATCCCCACAGAAATACAAACTACCATCACAGAATACTATAAATAACTCTATGCAAATAAACTAGAAAACCTAGAAGAAATGGATAATTTCCTGGACACTTACACTCTCCCAAGACTAAACCAGGAAGAAGCTGAATCCCTGAATAGACCAATAGTAGGCTGTGAAATT
>NW_012101288.1:4826430-4828405 GCF_000951045.1 Mandrillus leucophaeus
AAAAAAAAAAAAAAAAAAATCACTCAGCAAGCTGGTAAAAAAAAAAAATGCAGATGCCCATCTAGACCCCTCTCATTCTGATTCAGCTTCTGCATTTTTTTGCTGAGGCAAAACATTACTAGGTTCAGGCATTTATGTTATTGACATATATGCTATATGTACATATATGTATTATACAACATGTATGTTATCGACAGTCACACCTGATGGTCCTAAGGCAGATGTTGTAGAATGAATTGAGTGTATCAAAGGCCCCAGTTCTTTGCCCTCCTTAGAGCCACAGCATTGGCCATATGAATTTATAGTTCCTCCCACTAACATCTTTGAAAAAGGACTGACCTTGGCACTAGCTCTGACCAACAGTATATTAACAAATGCGGCACAAGCAGAAACGTTAAACCACACTTGAGTGATTGGGCTTGCTCCCTTCTGGGCTCTTGCATCATGTTTGGGTTAGCTTGGTGAAAGATGGAAAACACTGAGTCACCCAGTCATCTCAGCTGAAGCCATCCTAGATTAGCTGACATGCAGCCAACCCCCAGACCTGGGAATAAATCCAATCAATATCAGCAGAAGACACCTGGACAACAATCCCAAACATGTCAGCAAGAAATGCTTACTGTTGTATGCTGCTGAGGTTGTACGGGTTCTTACGGGACATTATTGTGGCAATATAGCATTGATCCATGATCCAAAAATCAAAGAAAACACTGATCTTATAGTATCAAGTCCAAGCTTGTCAGAAGAGAATGCAAAGCCTTCATATTCTAACCACACACATTTCTCTTCCTTCTTGGCCCAACACTACTTACATACCCCTGTGCTCCAGCCATGCCAAAATACTGTCAGTTTGCCAAATGAACAGGGCTATTTCATATTTCCATGCCTTTTCTCATGCTGTCCCCTTTGCTTGAAATGCCCTTCCACTCATGAGTCTCTTCATCTTTCACAGGTATTCCCTGAACATAAAACTTGCACCATCCCTATGGCTAATGCATAGCCCTACTGTTAAGTTTAACTCTTGGTGTAATATTCACTTACATAAACACAAACTTTTTATATAGGTGTACATATGAAACAGAAACTGGGTCATATGTATCATTGTGTCACTGGCGCTCAATAAAAGATCATTTGATGAACAGTTAAATGCAGAAGATGCAGAGAATTGGGAGAGAGCTGGCAAGGGCCACCAAGAAGTATGGTTGGCCATGGGGTTGAGTTGGAAAAGCATTAACTCAGAACCAATTTTGTCATAAACTTCAACTAATCCAGAGAGATGATCCACAGAGTAGTTTGGATCCATGAGAGCTGAGTCTATGGCCTGCTGCTTCCAAGCTATGGATCTTGGGCAAGTTTTTAATCTCTCTGAACCCTTTTATTTGTTGGATTTGTTGGATTGTTCATTTGTTAGATTGCTCTGAAAATTAAATGAGATAATGAATATAAAGCCTTTTTCAATCATGTTAAGTGTAGATGTTGGTGTTTTTATTGTTATATCAAGCTACCACTTTCAGAATAAAACAATTCTATAAAAAGCCTTTGGATGTGTAACAGTACAAGAAGATAAAAAACAATTTGCTTTTTCTTCGATGTTGACCAAGTTCTCTAATTGTCTGAACATATCTCTTGCTTCTCATCTGGCTGGCAGCCTCTCCACAGCCCAATGGAACCAGGACAATCTGTCCTCCCAGAGCCTTAACCTGGCCTCTCCAGGACCCCAAGACCAGAGTTCAGTGTGGAAAAGTGACTCCTCAGCCATAAATCCAAGTACCTCTGCTCCTACATGTGAGGTTAAAGAATGTTCCCCCTAATGATTTTATTTAAAAATATAGGCCGGTCGCGGTGGCTCAAGCCTGTAATCCCAGCACTTTAGGAGGCTGAGACGGGCGGATCACGAGGTCAGGAGATCGAGACCATCCTGGCCAACACGGTGAAACCCCGTCTCTACTAAAAAATACAAAAAACTAGCCGGGCG
>NW_012101288.1:4828520-4854711 GCF_000951045.1 Mandrillus leucophaeus
ATATATATATATATATACACATATATATATACACACACACACACACAATATGCACTTCTGTTTTCCAGAGATATTGTAGAATAGACATACAGAAATACCCCTCCCAACAAAAGACCTAAAGTTCTAGAAAAATATTTGAAATTATCTTTATTTTAAAACTGTGCTGGGCACAGTTGCTCACACTTGTAATCTCAGCACTTTGGGAGGCCAAGCTGGGCAGATCACTTGAGTCCAGGAGTTCAAGACCAGTCTGGGCAACATGGTAAAACCACGTCTCTACAAAAAATTCAGAAAGTTAGCCAGGCATTGTGGTGTACACCTGTGGTCCCAGCTACTTGGGATGCTGAGGTGGGAGGATAGCTTGAGCCCGAGAGGCAGAAGTTGCAGTGAGCCAAGATGGTGCCACTGCACTCCAGCCTCAGTGACAGTGCAATACTCAGTCTTGGAAAAAAAAAAAAAAAAAAAGTATGGCTTTGTTGACAATAATGTGAGGATTTCTATCAGAATTCACAAACAGTAAGAAAATACAGTTCTAAGCAGTAAACACCAAAGTTGGGGTGTTCACTCTGCTCTGAAGGCACCTGCCAATCCCTGATTGCTAAATCTACCTCAAAAGTAAATTCTCCTTAGGTAAATGCACTGTAAGCACAGGCCTCAGAGAATTTCCACAGAAAAAGTTCCAAGATGCATGAGCTCACAAAAAAAAATTTAAAAGAAAAAGAAAAACACGCAAGAAAAAGTCATCATGAGAGAAAGTCAATAAAATTAACAGCCTGCAATTTAGACCTTGCAGCCTCAAAGACTCCAGATAATGTAACTACTGTTAACAAGATATAGCATAAATGTCTCAGTTTTTATGGAAAAAGTACATTGCTTGAGGGCAGGGAGTTTTGTGTGCGTGTATGTATATTGTTGTATATGTTTTGTATGTTGGTGTGACCTCATAGTGACTGGAAGATCATTGGTCCATGGCAGGCCTTCAGTACTTATATATATTAAATATAGGAATGATAAGGAAACAAGAAAATATCAAAATTGAGAGGCAGATGTAAAAGCAACAACTACAAGTAAAACTTCCAGAAATTAAAATAATTGAAGTTAAAATATAATGAATTTCATTCTAGTGGGAGGTATGGCTAAAAGGGAGACTTGAAATAAAGCATTGAAGAGAGAAAAGACTAAGAGAAAAAGATCCAAATAGGAGAAAATGCATAGTAGAGAAAAATATTATTGAAATGAAAGTCACCTGGGGGCGGTGGCTCATGCCTGTAATCCCAGCACTTTGGGAGGCCAAGGCAGGAAGATCACTTGAGGTCAGGAGTGTGAGACCAGCTTGGCCAACATGGTGAAACCCTGTCTCTACTAAAAATACAAAGAAATTAGCCAGGTGTGGTGGCATGTGCCTGTAATCCCAGCTACTCAGGAGGCTGATGCAGGAGAATGGCTTGAACCAAGGAGGTGGAGGTCGCAGTGAGCCGAGATCACGCCACTGCATTCCAGCCTGGGCAACAGAGCGAGACTCCATCTCAAAAATTAAATAAATAAATAAATAAACAAACTCGAAAGTCATCATTTTGAAATATGAGAATTGTTTGAGAAAGGCTAGTTACTAAAAATATGTGGACTGAAAAGGAGAAGTATTGAAAGGAAAAAATATATAATGTTAGTAAAAACAAGATTTGTCATTTGTCAAAACAGGATTGAAGAGAACGCACAATAGACAATATTCTATGATACATTCCCAAGGGAATTATGATATTATATGGGAACGCCTGCCTGCCCATCATGTCAGATGATTGATGTCATGTCTCTCAGAAAAAAACACTGGTTAATTTTCATAAATACAACAAGCAGCTTAATATGACATTCAAGACCCTTTGCAATCTGAACCCTAAGTTTTCATTGCTGTATAGAGTATTGAGATGATTATTTTATGGCTGGGCCACAGTGCCCAGATATTTGGTCAGTTCTGAGTTGGTCCAATAATGGTGGACTCTGAGTCTAGCAGATCATCCATAATGCGGGTGGGCCTCATCCAATCAGCTGAAGGCTTTAATAGCACAAAGACTGACCTTCTCTGAGCAAAAAGGAATTCTGCCTGCAGACAGTCTTTGGACTTGAACTGCTGTTCTTCCATGGGTCTCCAGCCTGCCAGCCTACCCTGCAAATTTAGGACTTATGAAGCCTCCAAAATCTTGTGAGCCAATCCTTAAAATAAATCTCTCTACTAATATATGCACATCTTGTTGGTTTTGTTTCTCTCGAAGACCCTAACACGGGTATTGATAAGATCATGGGTCCTGTAATCAGAAATATGGGTTCAAGACCTGGATCCAACATCTACCAATTATATATGTTGGAAAAGTTATTTTCTCTCTCTAAGCCTCAGTTTCCTCTTCTTTAAAATGGTAATAACAATAGCCTCCTCAATTCTCAAGCCACAGATTGCATGGCATGTAATCTGGTATCTCTATCCATTTGCTTCTGCTACTTCCTTGCCTGTCATCATTTTTCCTTATCTAATGTCTACTTAGATAAATGTTACTTTTCCTTCCATATCTATGGTGGTTTTAAAAACATGTCTACAAATTATTTTATATTCCTTCCTTCAAGTTTAATTCCTCTCCTCTCCAGTATAGGCAGAACTTAGTAGGTTGCTTCCAATGAATGGAATGTGACAGAAGTAACATCCCTTCCCAGATAGAACATCCCTTCCCAGATTAGGTTATACAGTTACTGCCGTTTCCATCTTGGTCTCTCTCTCATCACTTAGAATGGGAGAAGTCAGCTGCCTGGCCATGAGCAGACACCTGGAGAGGCCCATGGCAAGGAACTGAAGCCCCCTGCCTACAGCCATGTGACTGAACTTGGAAGGACATTCTCCAACCCATTCATGACTTCAACCCCAACCAACAACTTCACTGTAACCTCGAGAGGCCCTGAGGCAAGATCACCCAGGTAAGGTACTCATGGGGGCTTGAGCCTAAAAACTGTCTGAGATAACAAACATTTTTCGTTTTAAGCAAAGAAAAAAATTCAATGGATAGGCCATCAGGGGATGAATGGATAAACACAGTGAGGTATATACACACAATGGAGTATTGCATAGCCAAAAGAAGAAATGAAATACTGACACACACTACCACAGAGATGAACCTCAATAGCATGATGCTAGTGAAAGAAGCCAGACACAAAAAGTTATATATTGTGTGATTCCATTTATATGAAATTCCCGTAATAGGTAAATCCGTAAAAACAGAATGCATACAAGTGATTGCCGGGGAATGGGGAGAAAGGGAAATGGGGAGCGAGTTCTTAACGGTAACAGGGCCTCCTTTGGGACTGAACGTTTTTAATGTTTTAGAACTAGATAAAGGTGGTGGCCTGTATCTAACTAGGGTGGTTTATTGAGAATTACCAAATACCACCCTAAAATGATATAAATAGCACCCTAAAATGTTTAATGCTATATTATATGAATTTCACCTCAATTGTTTTCAATGCAATAATTATCTATTTGGTTAGTGAATAGAGAACTATTAGTGAATTCAAAATAGATAACTAGTAGTGAATTGAAAATACATGCATGAAGAAATTACCTAGAACGCAGAACAGAGGGAGAAAAAGTTGGGAAAAGTGAGCCAGGGGTTAAGAAGTTTGGACAACAGAATGAGAACATCTGACAAATATCTTATCAAAGCTCCAGAAGAAGAAAATAAAGACAAATAAAAATCTTACAGAAAATGTGATAAAAATAAAAACTTACTTCTTTTTTATTCTAATCACAACTGCTTTCATTGCTTATATTCTAGGATGTATTTACCATCTCATGCCCTATGCTTTTTATATATTATAAGCATAGTTCATGCTATTACATGGTTCTCTTAATCATCATTTTACTAGTATATAACATTCTATTATATGGTTTTATAATAATTTAATAAACTGTTCTATTGTTTAGACCAAGGGTCAGCAAACTACAATCCATGAGGCAAATCTGGCCTATCACCTTTTTTCATATGTCTTCCAGGCTAAAAACAGCTTTGACGTTTTTAAATGGTTGGAAAGGACATCAAAAGAATAACATTCCATGGTGTGAAAATTATATGAAATTCTAACTTAAGCTTTTTAAAACAGAGTTTTATTGAATTACAGCCATGCTCATTCATTTACGTATTATCTATGGCTTCTTGTACAATATAATAGAAAACCTGAGTATTAGAGAAAGATGCTGGATAATTCAAAAAGCCTAAAATATTTACCATCTTGCCTTTGCAGAAAAAGCTTGCCAACTTCTGGTTTCTACAATTCCAATTTTTCACCACTAGAAAACAATACTCCCATGACACCTTCATGAATAACTCTCTCCTTCTTTCCGATTATTTTCTTGGGATAAACTCCCAGAAGCGAGTGTGAGTCAGAGAGTATGAGTACTTTTCTGGCTCTCTATATGTCATGCCAAATTGCCTTCCACAAGGATTGTACCAATTTTCACTGGCCCCAGAGGTGTTTGAGAATGCCAGTTGCCGTGCACAGTACTTTGAAGACACAGTACTTAACCCTGGAATGTTCTGAAACCTTAGCCCCTCCCATTCTTAGAAGTGGCCACATGTATGACTGTGCATTTTATCACAATCTATCCCGCAGACAGTTGCTTTGTGAAAGAATGTACCCACCACTTGAAATTCTCAGGACTGAGGCTTGTCATTTTCATTTTCTGAGATAACAAATACTTCTTTGCATCATCATTATCTTTAATAGGACCAATTCAGGAGTAGGCTCATAAACTCAGTTTCTAGATGCAAATTAATAAAGTCTCTTCATTCTAAAATGAGCATGACTTAGGAAAAAAAGTCAAATGTTCATCAACCTTTTACATTTCCATTCTATGTGTTTCTCTGCCCTGGACTGAATTGTATGAGTCCCCCCAAAATTCCTATGAGGAAGCCTTACCCCCCAATATGATGGTGTTACGGAGTGAGACCTTTGAGAGGTAATTAGGTTCAGATGAGGTCATCAGGGTGCAGCCCCAATGATGCAATTAGTGCCCTTCTAAGCAGGGACATTAGAGGGCTCTTATTCTCTCTGCCATGCAAGGACACACTGCCTGCAGGCCAGGGAGAGGGCCCTCACTGGGAAACAAATCAACTGGCACCTTGATCTTGGACTTCCCAGCCTCTAGACCTGTGAGAAATAAATGTGTATTGTTTAAGCCACATGGTCAGGTATTTTATTATAGCAGCCTGAACTGACTAAGACATTCCCCAACACTCATTTTTAACACAAAGAAGCAAATGTTCAATGTGATATAGTTATTGTACAAAATCACTTGGCTAATCAATACTACATGTATGACAGGAATCTCCTTCAAGAGTTTCTGCCATTGTCCTCTGTAGTTCATCAGAGTAGGAAACAATACTGAATAAATCAAGCTCCCCAGGTAGATTTTCCTTGGTTTTGCACAAAGATACGTTAACCTAATAGTGATCACATTTGAAGGACTGAAGTTCTGATTAGCCTCAATTTTATGGATTTGTAACCACCCAACAGGTTTTCCTTGTCTGCTGCCCAGTTAGAGCCGATTTATCAAGACAGAGTAATTGCAATAGAGAAAGAGTTTCATTCACGCAGAGCCAGCTGAACGGGAAGCAGAGTTTTATTATTCAAATCAGTCTCCCCAAGAATTCAAATACTGGGGATTTCTAAGAATAGTTTGGTGGTAAGGGACCAAGGAGTGGGGAATGCTGATTGGTTGGGACAGGGGTTAAATCATAGGGCATCAAAGTCGGTTCCTCTTGCTGTATTCAGTTCCTGGGTGGGATCACAGAACTGGTCGGCCCGGGTTACCAGTCTGGGTGGTGCCAGCTGGTGCATCAGAAAATATCTCAAGCACCAACTGGGTTTTACAATAGTGATGTTTTCCCTGGGAGCAATTGGCATGGTTTGGAATCTTGTGGCCTCTAGCTGCGTGTCTCTTAAACCATGATTTCTAATCTTCTGGCTAATTTGTTAGTCTTACAAAGGCAGTCTGGTCCCCGGGCAAAAGCGGGTTTGTTTTGGAAAAGGGCTGTTATCATCCTTGTTTCAACATTAAACTATAAACTAAGTTCCTCCCAAAGTTAGTTTGGGCTATGCCCAGGAATGAACAAGGGCAGGTTGCCGGTTAGAAGCAAGATGGAGTCGATGAAGCCAGATCCCTTTCACTGTAATTTTTGCAAAGGTGGTTTCATATCCGCATACTATACTTGAGCAGTCATAAATGTACAGACAAGAAACTGTTCTTCAACGATAAGAAAGCAATAACCTCTCACTTTAAATCCTTGCAGTCACTGGCATAGCATATCCAAAATGATGAGGAGGGCACAAAGAGGGGGAGCAGTAAGGAGCAGGCAATCCAAATTACTTGAATATGCAGCACGTGTCCCCTGTGAGATGGTGCTCATAATTTTTTTCTTTTCATCATCTATATTGAAGACAATTGACAATTTTGTTTGTCACAGAATGGTAGAAGCAATCGCTTAATTTTTTCAACTCATGTAGCTAGGCTTGTCATGTCCTTCTGACAATTCTGCCACATTTCCAAAAGTCGCGAATGCTTTTCTAGCAGGAAAATGAGTGCGTTTTCCTCCCTACCCCACCTCCACAGGCCTGCTGTCACTAGGCTCATTCCCACAGACCACCTTGACAAGCTCTGGAAACAAATCAAAGGGAAGACACCCCTGACCCCGGCCCCCAGCGCTTGCCAGCACATATCCTGCCAGCTTCCGCAGGCTGGCATGAGCAATCACAGGCATGTTTCTGCTTTAGCGACCCCTGACTCCTGCATGAATCTCCTCTGAAATTTGTCCAGGAAAAAGAGCCGGAACTATAGACTTAACTTCTGTCCCCACTGTACAGATTTCATTAGAAAATCCACTTGAAAAAACCTCCCCTCCCCCCGATCAATCTGTACACAAAGGCAGCAATTGAGCCTCAAGCCTGGAAATCAAAGCATGGATTATTGAATATCAAAGCTCACCACGGGGTACCCCAGCCCTCCAGCCTACTCCTCTCCTCCCTTCCTAGGCTTCCCTACTTTTCCTCTGACAGCTTCTACCTGGATGCCCTAACCTCCCTCCTGGATTGTTTTCTCACTCATAATTAAGTTCAGAATGCATCTGGTTCACCAAGGATCCTTGGTAACAATCAACAAGTGCTTACTGAGCACCTACTATGTGCCAGGCAATCTGTCTATCTCTGAGGATTTAAAAATAATAAACCCAGCCCTTGCTTATAGTCTAGAGAGTGAGAAAGAAATAGAAAAAAAAAAAAGCAAAATGGTATATACAGTTATAGTGCAACCTAATAAGGGCTATAACAAATGTCTAAGTTGTATTTGTTTTTCCTAACTAACTGCATATGTGATCCAAAGACTTGGGTTTTCAAGATCTAAAAAGAAGCCTTCAAATCTCAGCTCTGCTGTATAATATTGGGGAAAATTACTTAGTTTCTCTAGGCCTCTATTTCCTCATCTCTGAAATGGACATTAAAATGATACCAAGTTCAAAGAATCTGTGTGAAACTTAAATGAGATAATATCTGTGCTTGCCACCTGTAAATCCTAAAGAACCTATGGAGGAGGTTTAGGAACCTCCAGCTTTGTGCAGAATCTGCACAAAGCCCTACTCAGAATGTCTGTTACATTGAACAGAAAGGGGAAGACAAGAACGTGGTCCAGAAACGGAGAAGAGGCTGAGACTTCCCTTCTTCACCCTGGAAAGGTAAAGTCCTATGTCAGTCCTATGGATGAAGGTCTGGCAGTCTGTTTCACACAGCAAGTAAAAAGGCAGAAGTGTGTGTACCAGAGGCCCTAGGTTAAGCCTAAGCTGTTCTCTTGTCATAGGTCTGGTTATGCCTAATGGATGGATTGCGGCGAGGAGGAGCCACGAGTCTATTTCGTGACTTGTACAGCAAGAGAGCCAGGAGCTAGGAACAAGTTGAGTCCACATAGGCCCCCATCCCCAGGACAGAGGAGAGTCTGAGGCTACCCAGGAGCCTTTTCTGTATTGGGCTGCCACCTCAGCCCCCTGGACCTGCCACCTGAACCTTACAGAGAGGGGGCTTTAAGAAACAAAAGAGCCACTTCCACAATAAATCTCACTGAGCTACAACACGAGGCGGTCCTACACTGAGACAGAAGCAACGGTAGGAGACCCAAAAGTGGAGGAGGGGTTTCCCGAATCCACTGAGGAGCATGGCAAGCCTTCTGCAGCCCAGCCTTGGCAGTGCTCAGCGATCTGGGGCTCCCAGTCATGGCTTGGTGGTGAGGCAACATAGCCTCAGAGGCCTGGGCTGAGGACATCATCTCAGGAATCCAGAGCCCGAACCAGAGCAGGAGACCAGGAAAAGGGCAGGTGGCATGGCGACAGAACTGAGCTTCTAATGTTATGCCCAGACTGTTTGTTCCCCAAAGAAGACCACCAGAGTCCAGAGTCAAAGCCAAGCGGCAAGGATCTTTACTACAAGTTCGAACCTGGTCCCTCCATTCCACAGTATACAAGAGGGCCCCGAACAATGCGAGCGTTTGCTTTTTATAGCCCGAAAGTTGCAGGGGAACAAAGAAATTCTTTTGGCTCCCGCGCTTTCAGTAACCTTGAATGGCTGTCCCCTTATCGGAGACTTTCCAGGTGGTGTTTGTACTGGGCTCAGGGAGTTTGAGAGATATATGGCGGTATGTGGTGGGATGGGAGGATGGGATGTGTTTGTACTAGGCTCAGGGAGTTTTGAGCCCGGGGCTGAGGAATGTGCCCAGCTCCTTTCACTAACCACACAGGAGCCACCACCAGAGGTTTCCAGAGACTGGGAGAGAACTCTCAGGGGACCTGGTGGGAGGGAATCAGAGCCACAAAAAAGCAAAATCCCTGCTGTTACTGTGACTTTGTTTTTGTGCCCTCAGGTTGGAGCAGCCTGCAACACCCAAATGGCTGCTATTTACTCTTAGGTGTGTTAAAAGTATATTCCTGAGAGCAAATCTGTTGTCAAGTAAATTCCATCTGGGGAGTAAAGGAAAAGCCAAAGAAACCCTGCGCCTCATCTCCCTGCCTTGCCGAGGGTGTTTCACGGGGGAGGCTAAAGGTCAGGAGTCCATTGCAGTGACAGACGAAGGACACCCAGAGGTGGACGTGGGCAGGAAGGGAGCAGGAGAAAGGATGTCCTGAGATAGGAGTGGGGCTGTGCAGGAAGAGAACATGGAAACTGTTAACTGGCAAAGAAGTGCAGGGCAAGGGCCTGGATATACTTGCTATTCCAAAACTACCCTGAAGAAATCCAACTTTATGTCTTTAATTAGGACAGTGGAGCAGACAGCCTGTAGGGCGAGTGGATAGCCACACCACAAAGCATAAGGTCTCTCTGTCCATTGCTGAAGGACGTGAGGCATTGCTCTTGTGGCCGAGATGATGATTAGGCTCCTGCTGGCTGGCTCCCGCCGGAAACACAGATCTGAAGGAACACACATCACAACCTCCAAAGTCAAACATCTGGGTCTTCTGAAGAAGACAGGCTGCCAAGAAGAGTTAGCTGGGAAGCTTTAATAGAGCAAAAAGCTGAAAAGCCCAGCTGTGGAGCCGAGCGTCCAGTTAGCTCTGATTCTTGCTTGAAGCCTGTTCAAACAGACGCCCTTTCATTCTTGATGTAGAAAGGAAAGCTTTGCTCGAACTTTCCACCATTAATTTATCTGCACTGTAGAAAAGAGGAAGTCTTTCTTTCCCTGACAAAAACAAAACATTCTTCCTCGTATTTGTGGAATAATGGAGCCCAGATCAGGCAAAGGCTCACCGTGGGCCTGGGATTGGAAACCAGGTACTCACAGATGAGTCTACGCTGCTCACTGCTGAGTAGCTTCCCCTGAAATATTTTCCTTTACTCCCAGAACAAAGCCCTCTTCCTCTGAAATAGCAATTCCACAGAGCCCAAAGGCCCAGGGAGCAACTGGCCTTATCCACTTCATTTCCCCACTGCCTCGGCACTGTGTCTGCACAAAGCCCCGCCCACAATGTCTGTTACATTGAACAGAAAGGGAAAGACAAGAAAATGCTCCAGAAATAGAGGAGACGCTGAGCCTTCCCTTCTTCACCCTGGGAAGGTAAAGTCCTATGTCAGCAGTCAGCAAAGTGTTACTGTTAAGTACTTAGCAAGTGCGAAGGCAGAGCTGTGTGCAGCAGGGGCCCTCGGTTGAGCCTAAGCTGTTCTCTTGCAGGTCTGGTTATGCCTGGAGGAGGGAGGGGGATGGGTAGCCACAGATCTATTTCCGGAGACTTGGGGATTCAGCATGTTCCCCAAAAGAGCCAGGAGCCAGGCATACACATTGGATCCACACAGATCCCACCCCCAGGTCAGAGGAGATTCTGAGGCTACCCAGGGGCCTTTGTGTGTTGGGCTGCCTCTTACTGTAAGAGGACAAAGCGAATATGTTAGGTTTCATGGGCCAAAAAGCAAAATCAAAGATATTATCATATGTGTACATAACAAGAAAGAAAACATATTTTTATAATTTTTTCCAATCATTTAAAAATGTAGAAACCATTCTTAGCTCCTGAGCACCACATAAGAACAGGCAGCAGGCCAGATTTAGCCTACAGCTCAGTTTGCCACCTCTGGCCTATGTCCTCAGCTACTTCACTGAGGTCCATCTGCCTTTTCATGTTTAAATGTCTGACTTACTGAGTTTTATTTGATCAAGGCAGAGTAGAATAAGATGCAACGACTTGACATCAATTTAATTTCCACATCATTAAATGCTCTTGTTCAACCTATGTTCAAACAACCAACACACACAGAATGAAAGTTAGCTCCTTATCCACCCTAGCTGAGCCTCATTTAAAAGGCATGTAGAATGTTTGGAAAACCACAGAGTTTTCACCTAAGGAAGGATATCAAATTTTTTTAAGTTCCTGAGTCATGATCAAATATCAGGGGAAAGGAATTATCCAGAACCACGTCCATAAACTATTAGAATAAACAATAATGACTACATAGAGTGATGATGCTCTTTAGAATAATATTCACTTGAGTTCAAGAGCCAGCTCTGCCTCTCATCACCTGTGTTACCATGGGCAAGTTACTTAACGTCTCTGAACCTCACTATCTTCTCTGGTACAAAGAAAATGGCCTGTAATCCCAGCACTTTGGGAGGCCAAGTGGGCAGATCACCTGAGGCCGGGAGTTTGAGATCAGCCTGGCCAACATGGTGAAACCTCATCTCTATTAAAAATACAAAAATTAGCTTGGCATGGCAGCTGGCGCCTGTAATCCCAGCTATTTAGGAGGCTGAGGCAGGAGAATCACTTGAACTCAGGAGGTGGAGGTTGCAGTGAGCCAAGATCTCATCATTGCACTCCAGCCCGGGTGACAAGATTGAAACTCCACCTCAAAGAAAAAAAACGAAAAATAGCAAAGCCTATTCTCCTTCAGGACTAAAAATAACATGGGAAAAGCAGAAGATCCATGGATGTTTACAGAATGATAGCTATTATTACAGTACATTTTTGGCGGTGAGGACACTGGGTACTATATGGCCTATCTCTTGACAGGTTACACCTTCCATGATGGAATGTGAAAAGTGGTTGAACAGCCCCACACTCCCCACAAAATATATTCCTCCACGAGCATCCTATGGTATCACAAACTTCTGTTTTTCTCAATCTTTTGGGAAAAGGTATTTAAAACAAACTTTAGCTAAGCATCATTGATATTAATGCTATCTAAATAAGAACTTTATTTATACAATTTCATGTAATCCTTGCTGCAACCCTGGAAGGTGATCAAGGCAGATGTTGTCTCTAGTTCACAAATCAGAAAAACAAACAAAAACTTGAACTTGGAGTCAGAGAATCTAAGGTTGAATCTCACGTGTGTCAAGTTTTGCAACATAAAACTCGAGCTTGTTATTTTACCTCTTTTAGCCTCAGTTTTCTCATCTGCTAAATGAATTTCTGGCGTTATGAGAGATTTTTATTTGAAATGTCTGCCACAGCATCTGGAACATGGCAGGGGTCAATACATACTAGTTTAAACTGTATTGCCAAATGACAAAATCAGACTACAATAGAGTGCATTGACATACACTTCTTCAGGCCATTGGTGATAAGAAATGTATCAGACAAAATGACCTAAAAGTCTCATTGTCTTTGCAAAAATGATCCTCAGGGGTCTGGTAAATTCTTTCCATCTCTGAATGCACAAAATTGCTGCCAAATCCCAGAGTCTGCTGATCTATTTGGAATGCTTTGGTCAGACTAGTAAAGACAGTCTTGGATTCTCAATACTTTCCCCTTTTTCCAGTCAATCTGAAGAGCTGATGCTTCTCTATCACACTACCCAGTGTGTCTCACTCCATTAGTGAGTGACCTGCAACTCAGGGAAGATGCATAGAACAAATACCTGATCTCCTTCCAGTAATGCCTTAAAGGAATGCTTGGTTAAAAATTACCTATTTAGCAAAATGTTCATGAGCACCTACTACATACCAGGCATGTGCTAGACACAACAGATACAAAAATGCATAGGACCAAGCCATGCCCACAGCCTAGTGGGCAAGGTACAGTACAATGTGGTAATGGTTATAATAAAAGGAGGATAGATTGAAGTGCTATGAATATAACTAACTTTTCCATGGAGACTTAAAGAAGATTTCACATAGAAGAAAGCATTGACCTTAGTTGTTGACATGGTTTGGCTGTGTCCCCACCCAAAATCTCATCTTGAATTGTAACCCCCATAATCCCCACGTGTCAAGGGCAGGACCAGGTGGAGGTAATCGGATCATGAGGGCAGTTTCCCCTATGCTGTTCTCGTGATAGTGAGTGAGTTGTCACAAGATCTGATGGTTTTATAAGTGCCTGACGTTTCCTGTGCTTGCACTCACTCCATCCTGCCACCTTGTGAAGAAAGTGCCTGCTTCTTGTTTGCCTTCTGCCATGATTGTAAGTTTCTTAAGGCCTCCTGAGCAATGCAGAACTGTGAGTCAATTAAACCTCTTTCCTTTATAAATTACCCAGTCTCAGGTATTTCTTTGATATGGACTAATACAGTTGCAAAGGAGGAATAAAAACTTTTGAGGTGAAGCAGAGGGTCTCCAAGGACAGCAAACAATGCTAATGAAGGCTCAAAATGTTTAGTGAGATGACACTGGGAAAAGTCAGTGCCTACTACTTGATTTGAGAACCAGGTGATTTTGGCTGCAAGTAACAGAAAACTGTAGCTCACAATGGTGTAAATGATAAGGACATACTCCTTGATGTCTGAAAGTGCACACTGAGTAATCCTGAGTGGATTAATTCAGCTGCTCAGCAGCCTCTGGTTTTAGTAGCTCTCAGTAGCTTATGCTGTATAATAAACAGAACAATTTTGAAATGTCCATTGCTTAGAATAGCATGTATTTATTTCTTGTTCATGAAAGTTTTCAACTGGGCTTGACTGGGCTCTGCTGGACTCAGCTAGGCTTGATCAGGCTCAGCGAGTCTCAGCTTAATTCAACATTTATTTCTTCTCATTTTGGGGCCTGGGCTGCAGGAGATGACACTGGAGCATGCTATTGTCAAAGAAGCAAGAGGCCAACCATACCACACAACCACACTTAAATCTTCTGCTCAGGATAGGCAAATGAAATATCTGTTTACAGCCACTGGCACAAGCATGTCACCTGGCCCATGCCAAAGTCAGCAGTGTGGGTCAGTGTGGCAAAGGTGGGGCAGGATCTAAGAACTGTAAAATAGTAATGATGATGATGATGATAATACAATATGTTACTGCTGTTCTGTTCACGTGTTAGAACCTAATACCCAATGTAATAGTATTAAGGGGTGGGCCTGCTGGAAGGTAATTAAGTTATGAAGGCTCCCCCCTCACAAATGGGATGAGAGCCTTTATAAAAGAGGTTGAAGGGAGCTGCATTTTCTCTTCCACCATGTGAGGCTGCAGCAAAAAGGCACCATCTATGAGGAAGAGGCCCTCACCAGACACTGAATCTGCTGATGTCTTGATCGTGGACTCCCCAGCCTCCAGAACTAAGAGAAGTAAATTTCTGTAAAACAACTACCATCATCAAAAATCTTGACTCCCTCTGCCTCTCTTCTCAGCCATGCACAGAACTGGATTCATCCTGAGGCTGTTGATAGAAACTGGGACTATAGTCTTCCTGGTTCACCTCCAGCACAGAATGGAATTCTTGGTTTGGGTCTGATAGAACCATTTTAGGTGATGTCATTTTAGGTCCCTGAATCAGTGACAGCCACCAGGGACTGTCATGTTCTGATTGGCAGAGACTAATTAGGACCTATCCGTGGAGCGGGGATGAGGCTAGCCTCCCTGGAGTCTCTGAGAAGTGAGTAGATATGCAAGGGAATCAGAATTCTGTTAGGAAGAAAGATGTTAAAAATAATGAATTCTGGGTCAGCAGCTTGCAATGTGCCACATGTAAGCATGTTAATGACACAAAGTTTAATTCTGTAGGATGCAAGGAGACTACAGAGCACTGACATGACAAGATCTGATTTTAGGAGGTGTCACTCTCTGCTCATTTTTCTCCCACCTCTCTGATCACCTCTCAGTGTCCAAGGTAGACTCTACTCTATCTCTACTTATAGATGTTTCTACTTTTCCAAGTTTCTATCTTGAGGCCTCTGCTCCTCTTTCTAATATTTCAACTAGCATCTTATGCTAATGATTCTAAATCAATACTGCTAATACTGACTTCCCACTAAAGCTCCAAGCATCTGTTTATAACTGGTCAGTGGTCTTCTCCACTTCCCTCTTGTCTTTGTTATCGGCACCAGATTTGCCTGGATGCGGAATCCTGGGAGTTTCCCTCGACTTTCTTCCCTTGGACCTCACAATTGATCAGTTATTATGTGCTGTCTTTTATGCCCCCTAATATCTGTGTCTGTGCTTGATTACTCAAGTGATGCCTCAGTGGTCTCCCTCCTCCTTGTTTTAATCCACTTGGAGCCATTCTCCACCCTGCAAACAGGGGGATCTTTCTAAAATACAAGTCTCATCTTGACACTTCCCTGCCTAAATGTCCTGTCATCATGTTCACATCACAGTCCACATCTCTGAGCATGGCATTTAAGGCCCTTCATGCTCTTGCTCCTGTACTCCTCTTTATCCTCATCTCCCATTGTCCCCTCCCCTCAACAATCTGGCCATGCTAAACCATGGCAGCCCATGCTTCTGGCACCTGCGTGCTTTCATTCATGCGTTCCCCAGCCCCTTGTCTTCCTGGCTCACTTCTACTCAAGCAACGGCCCTGGCTCCAGGGTCACCACTTCTGTGCTCTTATTATTCCTTTTGCTCTTCCTCTTCATAGAAATCACCCAAAAGTGTTGCAATTGTATGCTCACTTGCCTATTCCCCTCAGTAAACTCTACTTGAAGGCAGGGACTTTAGCTTCACCATCTCTGCATCCTTAGCACCTAATGTAGGATCTAGTACATGTTTGTCACATGAATGAATGAGACCTAGAGAGATCAATTTATTCTTTTAAAGTTATTCATTCATTCATTCAATATTAGTTGAGTGTATATTCGATGCCAGGTATTATTCTGTGTATTAAGGATGTAACATTGAACAATACTGCTATCACAAAGCAGACTTTCTGGGGGAGAAAGGGAGTTACACTCTTGTAGAGTTTACACTAATACAAAGAGGCAAAGATAGAAATGGAATTAAAAAATAGAATGTCCAGTCCATTCACTCGTTTCCTCATTCATTTAGTTAAAGAGCAAATGCCTGCCAGCCATTTTATTCTTTTCATTACACACACACACACACACACACACACACACACACACCCCAAATACTGGTTTAGCATCTGTGTCTTCTCTCCCTACCCCAGCCACCACCCCCAACCCTGACAAAATTATAAGCAATGTGAATTACGTAGTAAATATTTGTTGAATTCATAATATTTGGACAGATGGTTAACTATGAAAGGCTGGGAAGCAAGGGACAGAGTCTGCCCCTTCAATATGTTCTGATAGGTCTCAATTTGTGAAGAATAAGTTAGAAAGAAAAGTAAAACTCAAACTATAACTGCCATTCTTCACACACACTTGTTTAGAGAACGGTGGAGCCATTTCCTGGGTCAGATTCTCTTCCATCAAGTAGGGCACCTGTGAATTTTGCAAAGCTTTGGCCACCTCATTCCCGAGCCCTGGAGCCAGTCGCATCCTCCGACATTCCCTCTCAGAGACAAGAGCCACAAAGAACCTGATGAGCCAATGAGTCTCCTTTCACACGGAATGCAAGGATTCCTCTGCGCCTGGAATGGTGCATCCAGCCAGCACCAAGGGAGCTGAAAGTTCCCCATGGGGCCCCTCAGACTCTAGTGAACTCTTTCCAAGGAAAAATTCTTGACGTTCCATCTTCTCTCTGGAAATTCTGGCACAAATTCTGCCTGTCCCCAGTGGAGACATGCACGCCATTGTGATCTCGCAGAGTCCCATCCGGGGTTTTAAATCCCTCTTATGTGGGAGCAGAATGACCGGGCTATTCTCCCAGCCTGAGCCCTCTTCTGTGAAACTGATGGAAAATTTATATCAAATTCCGACTTTCTCCCAAGGGCTCTTCTGTTTCCCGTCAGGACTGCTCTGTCCTTATTCTCTGATTAAGGGACACATAGCTATGGCTTATGGGGTGCAGGTAGCCCCAACAATGAGCCCATGTATTTCTTAGAGTCAACAACTTTTAAAACTGAAAAGAACCTAAACGTAAAGATTCACAACTGCTCCTTATACAACAGATAAGAAAACTGAACCTCAGGTATGCTAGTCAGCTCAGGACACCGTCACAAAATACCACAGGTTGGGCGGCTTAACAGAAATTTATTTTCTCACAGTTCTGGAAGGTAAAAGTCCAAGTTTTCAACAGTCTTAGTTCCTTCTGTTGTCTCTCCCCATGGCCTCACATGGCCTGTCCCCAAGGCACATGCATCCCTGAGGTCCCTTTTTTGTGTCCAATTTCCTCTTCTTGAAAGGGCATCAGCCCTACTAGGTTAAGTCCTACCCTCATGGCCTCATTTTACTTTAATTACCTCTTTAAAGGGCGTATATCCAAATACAGTCATATTCTGTATTAGGTTAGCGTGGTGGAGGAGTTAGGGCTTCAACATATGAATGGTGGTGGGGACACAACTTGGCCCATAACCCTACGAAGCTCATAGATTTCCCCAGGCCATCCCACAACTGTCTGAATCTCAACATCCAAGTCTCAGAGAGACTCTCTCTCACCATCAAATTCAATGTTACACCCTCTCACACATGCTTTCCCCAAAACCCTGTTTTGTTTTCTTCATAACCCTCACCATTTTTCACCCTGAGAGAAGCTACATGTAAGGCTTTAGAAGAAAACCCAAACTCCTTATCTTAGCCAACAAAGCCCCAATCAGATGGAGTCCCTGCTACCCTCCCCAGTATCAGCTCCATCACACTCTCCCTCTCCTGCTACCTTCCAAACACCCTGGCCTGCCTTCTGTTCCTTGAAAGAACAGGCTAACCTCTTTCCCACATGGCGGCCTTTGCACTTGCTGTTCTCTCAGCACAACATGCCCTTTCCTTGCACAGTTTCTTGCCATTCAAATTTAATCTTAACTATCACC
The DNA here is from genome assembly GCF_000951045.1 of Mandrillus leucophaeus. Lineage (NCBI taxonomy): Eukaryota > Metazoa > Chordata > Mammalia > Primates > Cercopithecidae > Mandrillus > Mandrillus leucophaeus. The sequence continues at coordinate 4,846,156 of NW_012101288.1, forward strand.
CCTTCAGAAAGGCCTTCCATGACCAGTCAACCTAAAGCCACCACCTGGTTACATGTAATTGTGCCAACACACCTGAACTTTCTGCACAGCGGTCATCATCTCCTGACACTTTCCTTGTCACTAATTTGTTTACTTGTTAATGTCCAACTCTGCCGCTCCTCTGCCCTCTGCCCCACACCTAGAATGGAAGCAACAGGAGAGCAGGGGCTTTCTCTGTCTTGCTCAGAACCATATCCTCTGTGTTTCCAACTGTGCCTGGCCCCTTGTAAGTACATTAGTACATCTAATAATTCAGAAATATTCTTTTAAAAATGATACAGTGCATGAACGAATGATGAGCTAGGCCAGATTGTCTCAATTGCCATACTGTTGACAGTCTGGGTTAGGGTTACAGACTGCAGGTTTGTGTCCCCAAAATTCATGAGTTGAAACTCTAACCCCCAATGGGATGGTATTTGGAGGTGGGGCTTTTAGAGGTAATTAGGTTTAGATGAGATGATCATGAGTGAGATTAGTCTCCCCCGTGGACACAAGGGGAAGGCAGCTGTCTACAAGCCATGAAGTAGCCCTTTCTAGACACCAAACCTGCCAGCACCCTCACTCCCAGCCTCCAGACCATGATAAATAAATATCATTGTTTGAGCCACTTGTCTGTGGTATTCTATTACAGCAGCCCAAACTGACTAAGACAGCCAGATTGCTCCCTGTTGTGGGCGCTGTCCTGAACTTTGTAAGATATTTAGCAGCATTCCTGGCCTCTGCCCACTAGATGTCAGTGACACCCACTCCCCAGTTATGATAACCAAAAATGTCTCCAAACACTGCCAAATGTTCCCTGGTGGGAGAAAAGTCACCTCAGTTGAGAACCATGCATTAGACCGTGAGCTCCCAGATAGGAGGAACTGTATCAGAAGCCATCAGATACCTAGTATGTACACGTAATAGGTGCTCAATAAATATTTATTGAAGACAGAAACATTGAAGTTTCACAGTGGCTATAAAAACAGACTGGTCCAGACCCATTCCTTCAACAGGATTTGGCCACTTACTATTTACAGGACCTTAAATAATTCACTTAACTTCTCTAAACCTCTGCTTCCTCATTTGTTAAGCAGAAATATCAAAAAATTCCTACATTGTGATCCCACTTTCTAAACCATAAAGTATAATATAAAGGTACTATTAGTTATCTGTTGATTCCCAGGCTGTGCATTTTTACTACCTCTTGTCAGCTCTTGCCTGAAGTAACTTCAAAAGAGCATATTACCTCCTAATTACTAAGACCCTGCTTTAATATTTACCTGGTCCCTCTTGTCTCCAGAAGTTGGGGGCACTTCCTAAATTTTGTAAAGTTATGCCTCTCCCTCTCTTCTCCTTTTCTTTAATTTCAGACTCACAAACAAGGTCTCTGTCTCAAACGACTCTTAGGAAAAGGTTTGCCCTGGACAACTTTGTCACAGGGAGACCTGAGTTATTTGTGATGTCCCTGCTTCACAGTCTTCAGAAACAGTATTTTTCACCTTAAATATTAAGCTGCATCCATGACCTATTAATGTCCCGACCTTTCCTCAAGAAGATGCCACAGAGAATTAGCCTTTTTCTCTCTCATCCAATAATGGCATCTTGTTTTCATCTGTAGCATAGCACATTTCATCACATCTTGTATCAGAAAAGCAGATGGATCTTTACTTATAACTAGACTGTGAGCTTCTTGGGGAAAGGGTGGGATCCAAGGGTGTCGGGGTAAGAGATTATAACCTATGCCCTGCCTCCTTCCATCACCGAATCCCAGAAGGAAAAAAAAATAACTATCAGAAACATAATCCCCTAGGAATCATTAAAGTACATGAAATCTGCTTTTGAGATTAGGAAAGACAAATCATATTTCTATGAATTCTAAAACAGTACAATTTACAGTATGCATTCTTTTTAATCAAAGCAAGAAAAAAAAGCATGCAAAAAGATAAACTCTGAGCGCCATCTCATGGGGAAATCCACCACTGCCCCATCAGTGCCACTCACACAGGGATGAGGGCCCTATGCAGTCCACACCCCTCTCAATCCACCCCAACTCCATCCCCTTGTCAGTCTAAGCCAGGGCAGCAGCCTCAGCAGCAGCAGCACGCAAGGTCTAAGGTGGATGTTGCTGCCTGCAGTCTGGATTCCACCACACCAGGATGAACTTGGGCTCACCATGTGGCCCCGAAAACAAAAAAACCCTCAACCCAACCCCCAACAAAAAACCCGGCCAATCCCCAAAACCGGGGCCCAACCCCAATTCCCCCTAGAGCTTAACACTTCCCTGAACCTGAGCTTTCTGAATGAGAAACCTATAGCCAAGGTAGCTTACACTGCCTTCCTCCTGGCTCAGAGCCTGCTGTGAAGAGGCCAATTGCCCCAAGCCCGAGAGTATTGCCAGCCTCCTGGACCCTCCCACTCAAGGGAGGCCTCACTTTCGGATTGGACCTCCCCGCCCAAACACATACCCGCCCAAACACACAGGAACGTGCCCCATCCTTTGGACACTGGTGTTAGGCCCCTAGGCTGCTCCAAGGGGCATTTGCTCCTGCCAATTAGTTTTCCCAGCATAGCCTGCTATCTTTAGCTTTCTCTCCACCCAGGACCATGCTGTTATAATCCCAACATGCCTCACACCTAAGCTCATATACGTTTCAGCACATCGACCAAAGTCAAAGACCCCCAGCATGCCACACAGTGGTCCTGTAGCCAGTTCATGGTGATAGGTGGGGGACACAAGACCAGCAAGTCAAATTGCATCATGTAGTGTCTGATGATGCTATCTGATACATAATCATGAATAAGGATGCTGAAGACCACAAACACAAACATCTATCAGAATCAGGAATATAAGTAAATGAATGGCATGGGTCATGTGTTAGGCAATCCAGGTTGGAGCCAACTGCCATGCATACCCACTAGGATAGTTATTTGTATGTGTCCATTTGTCTGAGCCGTGGTGCACAGATACTTGGTCAAGCATTATCCTAGATATTTCTGTGAAGGTGTTTTCTTGGGCAAGATGAACATTTAAATCAGTGGACTTTGAGGGAAGCAGATTACTGTCCATAATGCAAGTGGGCTTTGTCCAGTTAGTCAAACAAAGACTGACCTCCACCAAGCAAGAAGAAACTCTGCAGCACAATGCCTTTGGACTCTGACTGCAACTCTTCCCTGATCTAGAGCCTGGCAGCCTACCTTGTAGATTTTCACTTGCACCTCCACAATCATGTGATCATGTGAGCCAGTTTCTTAAAATAAATCAATCTATATATGTGTGTGTGTGTCTCATACATACTATATATATCTTATTGGTTCTACTTCTCTGGAGAACATTGACTTATACACCCATCTCAACAGACCAGCTATTACTATTCAGATCAACTAATTCTAGTGGCCAAACAAAAACATTTTTAGAACACTGCCAACCTCTGGGCAATCAGTTGGGATCTTTCAATGAGAACTATCAAACCAATAAGACATATCAAACCAGGAGCTGTTCTTAGTCAAAACTGCAGCATCTCTGCTGATCCAACTTAGGGACATCAAATTCTCCAGCCCCCATGCCACCCCAATATCCATGTTCCTTCTCTCCCCTTCCTCAGCCCCCATGCCACCTCCATATCCACATTCCTTCTCTCCCCTTCCTCAGCCCCCATGCCACCTCCATATCCACATTCCTTTTCTACCCTTCCTCTAACCATAGTTCTCTCCACTCTATCCTCAGCACTAGTTCAAAAAGGAAAATGGATAGTATAATATTTATACATACCAGGAGCATAATCATCACAATAATCCTGTGTAATAGACACAAGGATCCTTCCCAGTTTACAGATAAAGAACAGGCTGAGAGAAGTTCAGTAATTTCCCCAAGATCACACAGTAAGCAGAAGTATGGGAGATCAGAGCCTGGACCATCTGAGACCAAAACTCAGAGTCTACCAAGTTGGCTTAGTGAAGATCTTCCTAAAAATATTCATTTTCAGAAATAGCCTGTTTTACTCATCTCCAATAAAAGATGACGAGAAAACAGCTCCTGCCACAAGCCATAGGGGCCATCAGGGTTCATCACATCACACAGGCAATAAACATGTAAAACTCATTGGAGTTCTCCAGCAGAATAACAACTTTATCACCACAGGGTAACCTGAACATCCTCCATACAGCTGCAGTCAGAGCAGTAAATCGAAAACTGAAAGCTGATTCTGACACACCCCTGTTTAAAACCTTCCTGAGACTTGGGCACCTCCTGTCTCTTGTCAGTAATTGCCCTGAGAGGCAGAGTGAGGCTGCATCTTCAGATGGGGACTAGGTAACCACACTGGAGGGGGAAGGAGGTAACCCAAGGGCTGGGAACCTGCTGAGCCAGGTAAACCATGGTAGTTGGGAAGATTTGAAGGAGAAGTGGGGACAGCCATATTCCTACAGTGTCCTTGCTAGTTAGGAGGATGAATGTGACCTGGCTTCTCTGTGCCCTTCCCAGCTTGCATGTGTAACATGTCATCAGGTCTTCTCAGGGAGATAGAGCCACTAAGCTTCCCCTTGCATTTTCCTCAAATGCAGGTAAAGAGAGGTTCTCCACCTCTGCATCGATTTTGTTTCTGACTGTAGGTGAAAGGGTTACTCTCACCCAAGCCATTTCTCAACCTGGCCTCATAGGGGACATCAAGAGGCCTCCAGGCTGGCTTCAGAGTGATTTTTGGCAAGAGTAGGACTAAGAGAGGCCAGGCTTTCTGCCAAATTCTGTTCTTGTGAAAAATCAGTTAGCCCATTCTGACCAGACATATAAAATAGACTGTAATAAATGTCTCCTGAAAATGTTGGGGGAACTTTTCCATCTCTACATGCTAAGATTATAAGAGAGTCATTGAAGCACAGAATTAGTCATGCAAGCTATGGAAACCAAATATCTAATCAAGCCAAAGGAAAAAAAAAGGAAAGAAAAGAAATGCCTTAAAGTTCTGTTCTCTTCGTCTATGTTCCTTTCTGGTAGTTGCAAAGATCAAAGATTACTTTCATAAATCTGTTTGATATGTTGAGATGAGACGGCTGCAGAATCTAATTGCTTGGAAAAGATAATTTGGTGGATATAGTCAGTAGCAAGTGCAGCCTACATTATACAATTAATTTCACCCCCAGAGGGATACCTGGGAATGGGGATGTGGGCACTAAAATGGCTCCAAATTCTTTGAAACAGGAGACCAGGTGCCTTGAGGTGAAGTAAATTATTTAGGAGAGCATAGCCAGCTATGAGTGAAATGAGGTATCCATACTCTATCCATACTCTAGGGCCATTTTTATCATCCATACATCAGCAATCTTCAAACTGAGCTACATCCTCATAAAGACCTCCCTAGGCATATGTGGGCACAAATATAACGAGTTCCAAATCTACAATTATCAAAGGTGCATTATTTTATAAAATTGATCTGTGTGAGAAAGCACCTTGAGCCAACAAGCCAGGTCTTTTCTCCCTCCTTTCATTCTGCAAAAACAAAACAAAACAAAACAAAACAAAACAAAACTTCTCAGCCATATGAGTATGCAGCAAGCCCAAGGTGCCAAACAAAGAGATGATTCAAAATTTTGATATCTGCAGAGCATTCATTAATAAGAAAATATAATCCTCACCCATGTTTATCATGAAAAAAAGCATTTCCAATAAAAAGATTTTACTTTCATGACTTGTAATTGTTTATTAAAATGTACAGTATATACACATGTCATTTTGAATAATTATAATGATTCAATCCAAAAGAAATTCATTTTACAACTTGAAGCCTCGGAGTCACAGGAAACAAGTTTTGTTTCAACTTTTAAACATATTTTCTTTTGCAGAAACGTTTTGATCAATAGAAGACCCTCCAAACATAAAAATAAGTTACAATAAGAGAAAATTCTGTCATGGGGATAAAGTGAAAATATGATTTTCATGGTTTGAAAAACATGTAATGTAGAATTTCCTACTACTAAATAAAAGCCCATTCATGTGATTTTTTAAAAATTAGATAGTGAATGACAAGTGACTATGACATCTTTATGCCACTAGATTAATTTTAAAGAGTGATGCATTATTTTATATTAAAACATTCAATATTTATAACATGTGAGACATTTCATCCTTTGATACTATTTAAATTTATGAAGAAAAAATTCATAAGTCAATTTAAGAAACACATAAGGGAGTACCTAATTCTTCATAATACATTTATGGTATCTAGAAGCAAGAACTTTGAGGACCAGTGCTTCTTACTTTCTTTTGGGATGAGCAATAGAATTGATGATCAAGAAAAAACAGCTCTGTACTTGGAACTCTAACCTGTTATTGGGCCAATATGTTAGCTGAGTAGTGTGTTAGTAAGCAGAGATTGCCTTGATGCTCAGCAAACCCATTTCTTCTTCCTGGAAACACTGTTAACATTTCCAACGCTCTGCATTTGGATGAGGCCATGTGATTGGTTTTAGCCCAAGGAAGGTGAGGAAAAAGTGATGTGTCCTTCCAGGCCAAAGTGGTTAAGAACAATATCAATACACCTTCTCCGTGCTTCTGTCTTCTCATCTGTCAGCCGATGACACCAGAGCAAACTAGAAACAATGTGTTAAACATGGTGGAGCACAAGGTAGGTGGATTCCTGAGTGACCGCCTGGAGGAGCTGCCTAGAAGAACCTCCTGACAAAGAATAACTGCAATAAAATTGACGTAAGCAAGAAATACGTGTACACACGTGCGTGTGTGTGTGTGTGTGTGTGTGTACATGAAACCATTAATTATCCTCACTTACACATCTACTAATACCCTATGATTTGATTCAGAAGTGTGCCCTTGCTACATTGGAAGGTGTTCCCTTATCACGCATGGATGGCTTCATTTAAACCACCACTTCCATTTTGATCAGTCTGAATTTCACATGAACATCAAAACCATGGCTGTAATTAATTCAGTTAACTTGTATATTGTCCAAACTGGTGCTACTTAAGTAATCAAACATTCATGTTAGTTTATAACTAAAGCGTAAGCTTTGTTCTTTGAAGACCCCAAACATGAAGATAGGAAGTGTTCTGATCTCTAAACTCCAGGAAGTCTAATCCAGGTATTCATCTTTTTAACATTATATTATTGTAGCAAATCTATGCAGGTTGTATTCACAGTGTGACAGTAGTAGTATTCTCTCTGCCTACAACATAAAGTCCAAACATTTTAGCATAGTGTGATGGTTAATTTCATGTGTCACCTTGAATGGGCCACAAAATGCCCAGATATCTGATGAAATATTATTTCTGGAGGTGTCCATGAGGGTGTTGGAAGAGATTAGCATCTGAATTGGTGAACTGAGAAAAGCAGATGGCTCTTCCCAGTGTGGGTGTGGCCATCACCGAATCCTCTGAGAGCCTGAATAGAACCAAAAGGCAGAGGAAGGCTGGACTCACTCTCCGCCTGACTGTTGGGCAGGAACATCGATCTCCTGCTGCCCTTGGTGCCCCTGGCTCTCAGGCCCTCAGACCCAGGCTGGAATCTACACCATCAAATCTCTGGCTCTTAGGCCTGCAAACTACACCACCAGCTTTCCTGGATCTCCAGTTTATAGGCAGATCATGGGACTCTCAGCCTCCCTAGTCATATGAGCCAATACCTTATAATTTATCTCATAGATAGATAGATAGATAGATAGATAGATAGATAGATAGATAGATAGATGATAGATAGATACTCAGATATCTACTATTTGTTCTGTTTCTCTGGAGAACCCTGACTCGTACATGTGGCACTCAAGATTCTTTACAATCTCATCCCAATGTGCCTTTCCAGCATTATTTCTCAAGACTACATTTATGCTTTTTGTGTTCCAGCAAAAATTAAATTTTGCTATTTTATTATCTTCAGTATAACTATGATTGTTAGGCAACATTTCTAATGAGCCTAAACCCATTATGCCAAACATATTAGTATTTCCCAAACTAATATTATAGGAAAGCTTTCAGGAAATACTAATTCCAGGGAAAAAAATAAATCCAACTTCTTTCCTGCTCATATAAATTTGTTTGCTTATTTAAGAAAATTAAATAGATGTCAGTTTGCCTTTAAAAAAGGTTCTCAATATGCTAATATTTAATCAAAATCTCTGGCATTTCCCCAAACTTATTGCTTTTAGGGTCCTTTTCCCCAGCATGTATATTGATATCTACAGAGCTCAGCTCGATTTCTCAGCGGCTTCTGAGATGCCCCAGGACACCTCTCCAGGCCCTTCTTCATGCTGTTCCTTTCTGGGCAAATGGCCCTCCATTCTCTCAACCTCTGTCTCCACCGGTCTGGGTCTAAAGCTTCCCCAGTCTTCAAGGTTCAACTCTCTACCTCTGCCATACAGTTTTCCTTGGAGTCCCCACCTCTCTGCTCGGCTTCCCACTGCTTCTCTATTAGTGTCCTCCTCAGATTCTACCTTGTTTAACTCTACCATTCACATTTTACCTCCCTCACTAACTGGTAAGGTCTTTAAAGCAAAAACCAAATATTAGTTCTTTGTCAGTGCACTGGCACACAAC
>NW_012101288.1:4854761-4943542 GCF_000951045.1 Mandrillus leucophaeus
TGCTTCTGTCTTCTCATCTGTCAGCCGATGACACCAGAGCAAACTAGAAACAATGTGTTAAACATGGTGGAGCACAAGGTAGGTGGATTCCTGAGTGACCGCCTGGAGGAGCTGCCTAGAAGAACCTCCTGACAAAGAATAACTGCAATAAAATTGACGTAAGCAAGAAATACGTGTACACACGTGCGTGTGTGTGTGTGTGTGTGTGTGTACATGAAACCATTAATTATCCTCACTTACACATCTACTAATACCCTATGATTTGATTCAGAAGTGTGCCCTTGCTACATTGGAAGGTGTTCCCTTATCACGCATGGATGGCTTCATTTAAACCACCACTTCCATTTTGATCAGTCTGAATTTCACATGAACATCAAAACCATGGCTGTAATTAATTCAGTTAACTTGTATATTGTCCAAACTGGTGCTACTTAAGTAATCAAACATTCATGTTAGTTTATAACTAAAGCGTAAGCTTTGTTCTTTGAAGACCCCAAACATGAAGATAGGAAGTGTTCTGATCTCTAAACTCCAGGAAGTCTAATCCAGGTATTCATCTTTTTAACATTATATTATTGTAGCAAATCTATGCAGGTTGTATTCACAGTGTGACAGTAGTAGTATTCTCTCTGCCTACAACATAAAGTCCAAACATTTTAGCATAGTGTGATGGTTAATTTCATGTGTCACCTTGAATGGGCCACAAAATGCCCAGATATCTGATGAAATATTATTTCTGGAGGTGTCCATGAGGGTGTTGGAAGAGATTAGCATCTGAATTGGTGAACTGAGAAAAGCAGATGGCTCTTCCCAGTGTGGGTGTGGCCATCACCGAATCCTCTGAGAGCCTGAATAGAACCAAAAGGCAGAGGAAGGCTGGACTCACTCTCCGCCTGACTGTTGGGCAGGAACATCGATCTCCTGCTGCCCTTGGTGCCCCTGGCTCTCAGGCCCTCAGACCCAGGCTGGAATCTACACCATCAAATCTCTGGCTCTTAGGCCTGCAAACTACACCACCAGCTTTCCTGGATCTCCAGTTTATAGGCAGATCATGGGACTCTCAGCCTCCCTAGTCATATGAGCCAATACCTTATAATTTATCTCATAGATAGATAGATAGATAGATAGATAGATAGATAGATAGATAGATAGATGATAGATAGATACTCAGATATCTACTATTTGTTCTGTTTCTCTGGAGAACCCTGACTCGTACATGTGGCACTCAAGATTCTTTACAATCTCATCCCAATGTGCCTTTCCAGCATTATTTCTCAAGACTACATTTATGCTTTTTGTGTTCCAGCAAAAATTAAATTTTGCTATTTTATTATCTTCAGTATAACTATGATTGTTAGGCAACATTTCTAATGAGCCTAAACCCATTATGCCAAACATATTAGTATTTCCCAAACTAATATTATAGGAAAGCTTTCAGGAAATACTAATTCCAGGGAAAAAAATAAATCCAACTTCTTTCCTGCTCATATAAATTTGTTTGCTTATTTAAGAAAATTAAATAGATGTCAGTTTGCCTTTAAAAAAGGTTCTCAATATGCTAATATTTAATCAAAATCTCTGGCATTTCCCCAAACTTATTGCTTTTAGGGTCCTTTTCCCCAGCATGTATATTGATATCTACAGAGCTCAGCTCGATTTCTCAGCGGCTTCTGAGATGCCCCAGGACACCTCTCCAGGCCCTTCTTCATGCTGTTCCTTTCTGGGCAAATGGCCCTCCATTCTCTCAACCTCTGTCTCCACCGGTCTGGGTCTAAAGCTTCCCCAGTCTTCAAGGTTCAACTCTCTACCTCTGCCATACAGTTTTCCTTGGAGTCCCCACCTCTCTGCTCGGCTTCCCACTGCTTCTCTATTAGTGTCCTCCTCAGATTCTACCTTGTTTAACTCTACCATTCACATTTTACCTCCCTCACTAACTGGTAAGGTCTTTAAAGCAAAAACCAAATATTAGTTCTTTGTCAGTGCACTGGCACACAACATTATGACATAGTATATGCTGAATAATTTTTTTTTTTTTTGCTATAATGATGGACAATTCAAAGCATAAATCAACCAAGCTGAACTTCTAGTGATCTAACACATATGGCTTGGCTTTTGCATTTATTGAGTGACCCTAAAAATTTTGCAATATTCAATGTAGACTGGTATGCCATGTCAAGGCCAAGTTTCCTTAAGCAATCACTGGCAAGTGATGCTGTGGGATATAGGTGAAAAAATAATGTCATTGCCTCATTATTTTAGCTTAATATATTTCTGGCTAAGAAGTAATTTCATGAGTCACCAACTTCTTTTCTATGGCACCAGTAGCTACCTTACACAATATAATAATGAAAAACTGTCATTTGAAGCAGCAACAAAGGAAAGATCAAGTTCTGACCCATGCTGAGATTTTGGAACAGTTGGGCTTTCTGCAAGCCAGGCTGACATTGTGGGGAATGTTTGTTCTGGCCCTGACTACCAAGTCTTCAAAAAGAAGAGCTCACATTTTCCCCTGCCCTTCAATCAGTGTAATGGTTTAACAGACGTTCTAATTCAATAACCCAGTTGGTATTTATTGAGCCCAGCACAATCACCTGTGTTTATCAGTTGCTTTTTAAGAAAGGTAGTTCCAAAAAAAATAGTTATGTGAAGAGATATGCAAAAGACCCCTGGGGCAAAGTCTATTTGTCTATAATAACCTTGTTCCTGTTCCTTATTAGAAACAACACTCCAGTTTTATTGGGGGCAGGAATGCACTCAGCTAAAATTCCAAGTTTCCTCACCTCCTTCTTAATTAGACATAGCCATGAGACAAATTTTGGCTAATCATGGGTAGCAGAGCATGAGGGCCTTCCAGGAGGATTACTTAAAAAGAGCAGACTCAGCCAGGAAGTTTCATCCCTTTCGCCCTTCTTCCCACCCTCTGTCATGTTACCTGAGGTGCTGTGTAACAGTTGAAGCTCTGACAGTAGTCCTGAGCCATGAGGTAATCTTGAGATGGAAGCCTTGAAGCAGAAAGATAGAAGGATGCTGGCTTCTTAATGATCCTATAAGGCTATGCCTACTCCAGCTTTCTTTTACATAAGAAGATAAAACCTCTAAAACAAATTGTTGCTTAAAGGTTTCTATTATAAAGAGTCTGTCTTAGTCTATCCAAGCTGCCATAACAAAATACCACAGACTGGGTGGCTTAAGCAACAGAAGGCTAGAATTCTAAGGGCAGGGTGCCAACATGGCCAGGTGCTCACAAGGGCCCCATTTTCCTGCCATGCAAAGAGCTGCCTCCTCCTCACTGTGTCCCTGTGTCCTCACATAGCAGAAAGAGAAAACAGGTCTCTCTCTTTGCTTTTTTTTTTTTTTTTTTTTTTTTGCGGACTCTCACTCTGTTGCCAGACTGGAGGGCAGTGGTATGATCTCGCTCACTGCAAGCTCCACCTCCTGGGCTCAAGAAATTCTTCTGCCTCAGCCTCCCGAGCAGCTGGAGTGACTATAGGTGTATGCCACCACGCCCAGCTAATTTTTTTCTTTTTTTTTTTTTTTTTTGTATTTTAGTAGAGACAGTGTTTCACAATGTTGCCCAGGCTGGTCTCGAACTCCTGAGCTCAGGCAATCCACCCATCTCAGCCTCCCAAAGTGCTAGGATTACAGGCTTGAGCCACTTGTGCCCGGCCTCATTTCTTCTTCTTGTAAGGCCACAAATACTAATAGATTAAGAGCCCACACTTATGACCTCATTTAACCTTAATTATCTCCTAAAAGCCCTGTCTCCAAATGCAATCACATTAGGGTTAGGGCTTCCACATGAATTTGGGGGCAAACAAAATTCAATCGACCTCAGAGCCCATCCACATCAGAACGTGGCAGGTTTATGGTCCACTACATTAAAGTAAACCTCAGACAAATACTGTCTTGTCCAGAAAGTTAACTCAACCCTCCCTGTGCATTCTGTCTACTTACAATTGTTCTTTTCCCTTGTTCAGGGGTTGCTCATTTCTCCCCTTAACTGCATCATACCCCTTCATTTAGGCAACCACCTGGATTTACCTGCTTGCTTCTAGATCCTAGTCTCCTAGCTGTCAGCTTTATTCACAGTTCTCTCTACATGCTGCTGTATATTTGGAATCTCTTGATATCTCAGATGAGAAAAACTGTCTAACATAGCCTCTAACATTGCACAAACCCTACCGGCAAAGCTGGAACTGTGGCCTAAATACCGCTCTACAGGGAAAAAAATCTAGATGTCTGCGGATCGACAGGTAGATGCCAAGGCTTCCACGTACAATTGTACAAGTTGTGCACTGCACCATTCTAAGTGGTGCCATTCACATCACAAGCGATCACTCATCTCACTCATCTATGCATGATCTATGCTGTGTAAGTAGCCTGGTACCCACTGCTAAGCAGGCAGAAGTCAGAGTGCAACCAGCCGTGCTGCTGCATCCTCTGGACCACTGAGAAAGGAGGAAAAGAGAGCAGAGATGAATTATCAGTATCTACCACGGCCTGTCTAACATAGCCTCTAACACTGCACAATAACTGAGAATAACACAATAACTGATAACTGAGAATGGGAGGAGTGAATATAATTAGCATGCAGGTATGAACAATTGTAAGGTAGGATATGGAAGAAAATCATTGTCATTCTTACTGATAATAACAATTGTTTGTCATTATCAGAGCACATCATCTAAGTTTTCTCACTTAACACAATCTCCTTTATAGAAATTATTATTCATAGAATTTAATAGATGAGGAAATGAAGACTCAGAGTTAGACGACTTTCCTAAAATTTATTGGCCCAGAAGAGGAAGAACAGTGCTTAAACCCAGGGTTTCCTCTTCCCAGACTGTGTTCTCTCTACCATGTGCTCACACACCAATGGTTTGGGAGCTAAGTATATTCTCATCCTCATTTTACTCTTAAGGAAAATTAGAAAAACAGGTAGTTCCATGCATTTGTCCAAGGAAAATGTGAGAATCTGACCTTTGAGCTGAAATCTGACTCTGGATCCTGGGCTTGTTTCACCACCAGCATGTTACGTTTCTCAAAGAAGGTCACGCCCACTTGACCTTCTGCTAATACACTTGACCCCAATTCCAGTGCTGCTTTTTTTTCCACTATGGAAAGAGCATCCTATAAATAGGTGAACTATAAAGAACACAAGAGCCTAGTACAGATGAGAAATGTGATTTAGACACATCAGAGCCCACCAGCCCACCTTCCATTCTCAGGCTAGCCATGTTTGCTCGGTGTGCACTGGCTGCTCAGCACAACTGCAGGCACAAGATCTATGCCACTGAGAAAAACACTTTACCAGGGAGACCAGAGCCAACCAATGCAGTTTGGGGCCAACTTTAATTAGCCAATAAATGCTGCCTGGAGGACCATGTTGCAACCAACTTGTAAGACATTATCCTGTTCAGGGGAAAAGAGGGCAGAGAAGCAATGCCTGCTATGGGGACATTGATGATTGAGAATGGGGAGGGGTGGGTATTGTTAGCCTACAGGCTTGATGACCCAAGCACGTAAGGATGGAATGATTTCCAGGGCACAGAAACTAAAAGCAGAGTGCAAGACTCAGGACTATCTCTAGGAAGGATTGTACAATTACATAGTAGCCAGAAAATCACTCCCTTCTTCTCTCCTCTGTCTGCTCCCTGTACCTCCAAACAGTCACAGACTTACACACACACACACACACACACACACACACACGCACACACTCCTACGAAGCCCGGTCAAATGGAGGTTAGGAAGACATCAAAGAACAAACAACATAACACAATGGTTATGTGTAGGAGGAGATGTGTTTGAATAGGAAACTAGGGTGGTCCTACCAGCTTTGCCTTTGTTAGGAGCTTATTAGAGGAAGATAATTTTAGAACTGAAACATTGATATTAGACTTGACAGAGATAGAATCTGGGGTAGGCCAGGAGAGCAAGATCAGACTTTGAGATCTAAGAAGCACCTGAAGATTGAACAGCAGGGTCAGAGCTATCACTCACAAACAGCACTAATTGCTCCAGTCAAAATTTTACCACTTTCTCTTAACATGTGCTTACAAGGCTGAAGCAAGTACCCAGACCACATATCTGGGTAAGGAGAGCGGACAAGCAAAGGGGGTTTCAGAAAAAAAAAAATGTGGGAAATGTTTTTGCCTAGATCAGTTTTTGTGTTTGTTTGTTTGGTTGTTCGGTTGGTTGGTTTGGTTTGGTTTGGTTTTTTTTGGTCCAGGTCTCTGTCTTAGCAGTTCTTGTCTTGGGAACACGGCCTTTGACACCAGAGACTTTTGAAAATTCATAGTGCAACTTCATTTACCCACCAGCCATCCCTAGCAGAAAACTGAGGTCCAGAAAGGTGATGTGGCTTGTCCAAGGATATACCAGCAATTCATGTCAGAACCACAAGCAGAGAACTTAAGTTACATGAGTAGAAGCCTGTCTTTTAAATACTTATAGAAGCCTCTCTTTTCAATACTTTTTTTTGAGATGGAGTCTTGCTCTTGTTGCCCAGGCTGAAGTGCATTGGCACAATCTTGGCTCACTGCAACCTCCACCTCCCAGGTTCAAGTGATTCTCCTGCCTCAGCCTCATCAGTAGCTGGGGTTACAGGTGCCTGCCACCACAGCTAATTTTTGTATTTTTAGTAGAGACGGGGTTTCGCCATGTTGGCCAGGCTGGTCTCGAACTCTTGACCTTGTGATCCTCCCACCTTGGCCTCCCAAAGTGCTAGGATTACAGGCATGAGCCACCGCGCCCACCCAATACATTTTAAATACTAGCGTCAAAGCCACTTATTTTCCCCTGACAGCTGCCACCTGCCCCCTAGAGTCACCATCCAGCTTCTCAAGACTGCTCAGCATGTGTGGAGTTTCCTGGGGACCACTGTATCAGACAGGATTAGGTTTGCCTGCGTATAACAGAGAAGCTAAGAGTAAGTGTGCATATTGCTCGCTAATGAAAAAGAAGTCAACAGTACGTAGTCTAGGGATGGCATATGAGCAACACAAAGTTGTCTGGGACTCAGGCTCCTACTATTGTGCCAGACTACCAACTCCGGAGGGTAGCTCAGATTATCATGATCCGAGATGCTCTGCTAGAGCTCCAACCTACACTTATGGCAGTAGAGGGGAGGTAAAGTTTAAAAAGAAAAAAAGGTATACCTATTCCTTTTAAGAACATTTCCTGTGTTCACTCACAGCCCTTATCTCATTGGTCAAAACTGAAGTCAATCGAAAGCTTTCATCCCAGTTGCAAAGACAAACGGGGGAGTAGTCATTTAATTTTTGGCAATATGCCATCTCCTTAATAATGAGAGGCAAACAAAGCTCGAGAAACAATGTGGGTTTCTGCCATACCCAGGGCCAGTCTCTAGGTGACAGGAAATGGATAAGAGAAGACAAATGAGTAAGTCAGAGAAGACTCATGCCCTGATGCCATTTGAAACCAGAAGGCCATGAGTTAGCACAAAGGAGAAAGGAGAGAGTTTTGCATGGAGGCAATCTCGTAGACAAAGGCCTAAAGGAGGGGATATTAAAAATTAATATAATAGGAGAAATAGTTACTGGGCCAATGGTAATGGAGAACAGCCTAAGGAACCAGGTATACAGGTAGAATGGGAGAGGCATTTGATAACCTATCAAGACCTAACCTCTTAGTTTTTAGCATTTCAACATTTATTGCACGCCTACTGTGTGACAAAACCTACACCTACTTGAGTAAGAAAGAATGAAATAAACCAGGTGTGGTGGCTTACGCCTGTAATCCCAGGACTTTGGGAGGCCAAAGCAGGAAGATCACCTGAGGTCAGGAGTTCGAGACCAGCTTGGCCAACATGGTGAAACCCTATCTCTACTGAAAATACAAAAATTAGCCTAGTGTGGTGGCATTTGCCTGTAATCCCAGCTATTTAGGAGGCTGAGGCAGGAGAATTGCTTGAATCTGGGAGGCCGAGGTTGCAGTGAGCCAAGATCACGCCATTGCACTCCAGCCTAGGAGACAAGAGTGAAACTCTGTCCCCCCCACCAAAAAAAAGAAAGAATGAAAGAATGAAATAGCCACTAAACTCATGAACCTTAGACTCCAGAAGAAAAATAAAACACATAAACCATTGCAGTGAAGAGTGATGGAGATGATCCTAGAGAAAGTTCCATGCTAGGGAAGCAAAAAGAAGAGGCACTTAACACACACTTAGAAGGTCGAGGAAGGCAGAGGCCACCTGTAGAAAATGCAACCAAAAAAAAAAACAAAAAAACAAAAACAAAAAAAGCCATTAGCACAGGGTTAAGGAAGAGGCTGCTGGTCTGCTCTGGCAGATTCAAATCCTAGCTCCACTTCTTAATAACTGTGTATCCTGGTAAGGCATTTATTATCTCTGTACCCCAACCTCCTGATCTATAAGGTAGGGATCCTAATGGTGATAGTAGCACCTATTTGCTAGGATTGCTAAAAAGATCAAAGGAAATACTCCACATGAAGTCCTTAGCATGACATCTGGCATCAAAATAAGTGTTCTGGTTAGATGAGCTGTGAATAAGAAGATTATTACTAATGCTAAGTAGGAACTTGTGGAGAATAAGAAAAAAGGGATCCAAACAGAAGAAACAACTTCTTCAAAAGGCCCGAGTCACAGAGAATCAGAAGGAAGGAGTACAGGTTCTTCCTGAGAGAGAAAGCTGAGGAGGTGAGCATAACAGGTCATGAGAGAGTTTCGAGCCAGGTAAAGGCATCTGGGTCTTAACCAAGAGCAATATAAGACATCATTAGAGCAGGGAAACTGACATAATCAGTCTTCCAGCTTAGAAAGATCACTCTAACTACCATGGTGTGAATAGATTGACCAGAGGCAACCTGGAAGGCCAGGTGCTGATCAGGAGACAGTCATGGTATACCTGATGACAGATATTGTACCAGACATAATTATTAATAAAAGCTACTTTTATTCTTTAAAATGTCCTTATTTGGAGAATAAATTATGGCACCACTGAATAACATTCATATATACAACCCTATTAGGACAACAGGCAGAAAACTGGGACTCTTCCACTAACCAAGCCATATCATCACTCATCTTTCTGACACACACACACACACACACACACACAAGAATCCCCTATCCACAATGGTAAGTAGTCTCACTGGGATGGTCAGTGCAAGTGCCAGACAGTGAACCCATGATTCAAGGTAGGATGACTGAACTCAGGTCTTTGAACTTGACCAGAAGTGACCGAAAAACCCTAAACACCAGAAAGAGCACATTCAGTCCAGCATCATCTCCCAGTTATACCATCAAAGCATCCTGATTCCTAGACCCGTGGCACCATTGTTTCTGTTCTTTTATAAACCTACTTCTCCCTTCTCACCAATTCTGTGAGTTACCTGATGCCATTACAATAGATTTCTTTTGTGCTGTTAAAAATCCTAATTGATCGAATTACAATCAGCTTTATTCCACCTCTGACATTCACTAACTCTGTGTCTTTGGCCTTAGTTTTCTCATCTATAAAAATAATATAATGCATACTGTCTTAGTCTGTTTTGTGTTACTGTAACAGAAAAACACAGACTGCTTGATTTATTTTTTAAAAAGAAATTTATTTCTTACTCTTCTGGAAGCTGGGAAGTCCAAGGTCAAGGAGCCACATCTGGCAAGGGCCTTCTTGCTGCATCATCCATGGCAGGAAATCAAAGGGCAAGAGAGGGCGGGAGAGCAAGATATCACACTTGGAGCTGCAGGCCCCTTTATAATCAGCATTAACCGATTTATGAAGATGGAACATGAACACCTCCCATTAGGCCCCACCTCCCAATACTGTTGCACTGAGGATTAAGTTTCCAACACATGCTTTTGTGGGAATATATTAAACCATAGCATATACCTTATAAAATTGTTTTAGAAATAAACAAGACAATATATGCCAAGCACCTGGCTCAGTACCTGGTTCAAGAGTAAGACATCAGCTATTAACTTTTTTCCAACCTTGCTTTTGGCTAATATTATGTAGATTTGCTTTTGATATTTCAAACCAGTATTTAGAAAAAGGGTAATCATTGGAATGACTTTATTTATTTTATTTATTTTTAAGGCAGAGTCTTGCTCTGTCGCCCAGGCTGGAGTGCACTGGTGTGGTCTCGGCTCACTGCAACCTCAGCCTCTCAGGTTCAAGCAATTCTCCTGCCTCAGCCTCCCAAGTAGCTGGGATTACAGGTGCCCACCAGCACACTCAGCTAATTTTTTGTATTTTTAGTAGAGATGGGGTTTCACCATGTTGGCCAGGCTTATCTTGATCTCCTGACCTCAAGTGATCCACCTGTCTCAGCTTCCCGATATGCTGGGATTACAGGCATGAGCCACTGCACCTGGCCGGAGTTAAGCCAAGATGCATCATGATGTCCAACTGAGATTCAGTTGTACTCCTGAAAAAGTATAAGGAAAATAATAGGTGAATGGAACATTATGTGTAATATTTCCTTCAGTAAGAATAGTCTAGGTTGTGCTGCAGTAACAAATAACCCCAAAAATCTCAGTGGCTTTTAACAACAAATGTCTATTTCTTGCTCACACTACATTTTCATTCTGAGCTGGGAGGGTGCTTGGCTCCTGTGCATCCTCACCTAGTGTGTCAGCCAGGGAAACAGAACTCATGGGGTATATACATAGAGAGAGATTTATTTTAGGAATTGGTTCACGTGGTTGTGAAGTTGAGAAGTCTCAGATCTGTAGGACACACCAGCAGGCTGGAAATTCATGTAGGGATTCTACGTTGCAGTCTTGAGAAGAATTTTTTTCTCTTTGGGAAAACTTGGTCTTTGTTCTTAAAGCCTTCAACTGATTAGATGAGGCCTATCCACATTATGGAGTACCACCTGCTCAAATTCTACTGATTTAAGTGTTAATCATATCTAAAAAGTACCTTCACAGAAACATCTGGACTGGTTCTTGACCAAACAACTGGACCCAATAGCCTCGCCAAGTTGACATAAAATTAACCATCACACCCCAGCTAAAGAATTAACTACCATCTCAAATGTTGCCTATCATTGTGACAAAAGGGAAAAGAACATGGCAAATCACACTGGCTCTTAACATTTCCTCCCAGAACTGATACTTTTCACTTTCACTCACTTTCACTCATAGTTCATTGACCACAGCAAGTCACACAGCCTAATATTAATGAGGTCAAAAAGTACAATCTTAGCAAGGGCCCAGAATAGAGCCAAAATATTTATGAATGGCCTTAATGAATACCACAATATCATAATCTCATTTTAATTTTTAAAAATCATGCCATCTCCCTTAGTCCTTCCCTTTTATACTGTGTTGGCAAAAGCCTTCTGTGTTCATAGTACACAGAGATTCCCTTGAAGGAAGATGGGACAAGGGAGAGTCATTGATAGAAGCATCTCTCATTAGGCTTCTTACCACAGGGCTCTCAGTCTCTGAGAGTCTAATCAGAGAGGAGCCCATGAGGTTTTGTATTGTCCACTGTGAAAAGCAGCAGCACCTTCTACACTGCATATCATTCCAGAGTTTGTCCTGTGCATTGAGAATCTATGAGACAGAGGATCGTATTTCTTGCAGAGAACAGGCAGAAATGGGGCAGATGGAAGAGGCATCTAAGTTATGACTTCTGAAAGGATTTTCAGACGTCTTTATTCTGCTCTGGGACTTGTGCCAGATTTCCCTCCTGTGTTCATCTAGGGGAATTTTCATAGACAATTTATATAAAACAAGGATCTGTCCCTTGGTGCACAGTCAGCTCAGGGAGTAGCCACTTTCCCACCTTCTGCTTCCAAAAAGTAGATTGGTCGATTTATTTTATCCTGCTGAGGCAGCCAAGCTGAATTAGCATCACTGGGTGCAAATAATCTAGGCTTCTTTTCAAAAAGAAAAGAAAAAAGTCATCTGGTTGCTAAAGGCATGCAAAAGTTGCACTAATTGCTTTCTAGTCAACCCCCTTCTTGGCAATAGACAGCCTGGGGAACCCGCTGAGAAGGGCATAGACAGATGTCAGTGCCCATGTGACACCCGGGCAATAAAGGTCTGCACTTCACAGATGTGCTGAAGATTGCATGAGCTAATGACACCTATGATGGATTTAGCACAGTGCCTGGCCACAGTCTTGCTCAGTGGATGACAAAAGTTCTTATGGGCAATTTTGCTCTGGAGCTGCATGTAGCTGCTCAGGGCTGGGCCCCTAGAGGCAGGTAATCCAGAGCTTGACTCCAAACTCAGCTACTCAGCAATCGTGGGACCCCAGGCAAGTTACTTAACCTCTCTACACTTCCATTTCCCAATTACACCATCAAAGCATCCTGATTCTTAGACCTGTGGCACCATTGTTTTATCTGTTCTTTTATAAACCTAGCTCTCCCTTCTCATCAATTCTGTGAGCTACTTGATGCCATTGCAATACATTCTTTTTCTGCTGTTAAAAATCCTCAATGTCATAGCAATACATCCCTTTTCTGCTGTTAAACATCACTTAAAGTGATTCCCTGCCCCCCAAAATAGAAATAAACATAGTGCACAGCACATAAGATTATTGTGAGGATGAAAATTTGACATAAACAAAGCACTTAGCAGAGCAACTACATTCGTGCGTAATCAGTTCTATTAGCCCCAGCTAAAAAGGGAGTCAGGACCCCAGCTCGATTGTGGTTCCTCTGCTCAGTTCTTTTCAAAACAGTACCATCTTTTTAAGGACAGTAGTCTTCAAATTCTGCCCGAGGAGCCTAGGTGCCTCTGAAGTGGGATGGGGAAAGTGAGACAGATAGGGCCTCACCCCTCCTGTCACCAGAAAAGTCCTGCTTTGATCTGTTCCAAAAACGAAGATGCTGCACACAGTTTTACTCTCCAAAGTGCTCCTGTGGGCTGGGCGTGGTGGCTCACACCTGTAATCCCAGCACTTTGGGAGGCTGAGGCAGATGGATCATGAAGTCAGGAGATCAAAACCATCTTGGCCAACACGGTGAAACCTCATCTCTACTAAAAATATAAAAACTTAGCCGGGCGTGGTGGCGGTCACCTGTAGTCCCAGCTACTTGGAAGGCTGAGGCAGGAGAATCTCTTAAACCCAGGAGGTGGAGGTTGCAGTGAGCCGATTGCACCACTGCACTCCAGCCTGGGTGACAGAGCGAAACTCCGTCTCAAAAAAAAAAAAAAAGTACTTCTGTGGAACAATATTTGAACATTTGTTCTTTGGTGTCACCAATCATCTTCTCATTCTTAAAATCATTAAAAATGAGATAAACAAAAATAACCATTTATTCTTGATTCTTTTATCCATTTATTCATTCTTTTTTTTTATTAGTGTGTACATTTTTTAACCAGGCCTCCAGGGTTACAGCCTTGAACAAACAACACAGTCCCTGGGGGCCTGCAGGTCATTTTCCAGGCAGACATAGACACAGAGACAGGCCATGGTAACCTAACTGTTAGAAGCCTCATGCTGGAGGCAAGTACATGATGCTGAAGGAAAAGACACCATCCAAAAGTCTTTGGGGGTCAAGAGAGATTTCTGGGGAGAATGGTGTAGAAACTGAAACCTAAAGGGCTGGTATGGAGGATGGGAGAAGAAGGGGGGCAATTTTTCTAGGTAGAGGCCCAAAGGTAAGAGAGAACATAATAAATTCTGGGATAATTGCCCAGCAATTGGGAAGGCCAACAGATAGGACAAAGAGAAGCCAAGTATCCCAAAACATAAGGATTTGAGACCCAGCTAAAGCCTCTCCTATCTGGATAGATGTTTCACTTGCAGCAGATCAGGATGTAAATTCACTTAATGATTCCAGTCAAGAACCCGGCATCCCAATATGTCCCCTCCAAGTTACAGTGTCCGGAATGGTTCTTGGTTGACTTAGTGAAGGAAAACTCTTTTGCTGCTTGGGCTCGAAGGCACACACTGGGAACAGGCAAGCATGGGCACCCCAGGAGAACCCTGCCTGAGAAAACACTGTCGTTGACGCAGCTTTCTCCTGCCTCTCAGCAGAGCTTGTGTCACTCGCTCCCCGGAGGGCAACTTCTTGAATAAAATCACTGAGCGGTGGAGAGGAGGTCTTTGCAAGACTTTTAAAGTTAAGCTCTTCCCCGGGCTGGGATTGGGAAATGTGAAATTTGCTGATTGAATTCAAACTTCTCCCAGCAGGTGCAACAAGTGTGAATGTTCTCAGATTGTGAACAAGGCCATGACTAATTCTCACTTCATGCATCCAGCCTCCAAGCCAAGAGTCACAAGGTTCACTTCTTCATGCATCCCTGTGAAAAGCAAATGCAATCCTCCCCTCTGGCAGGAGCCTGGGCATGAAGTCAAGGTGGAGAAGGGTCGTTATCTTAATGGTGTTGAGATCACAATTACAATAATAGTAATAAATAATATTTACTGAGCACGTACTCTGTACCAGGTACTGTTATAAGCACTTTGCATAAATTAAATTAATTCATCTCAGAAACCCTGAAGCCAATAATATTACTATCCCAATTTTACAAAAACAAAAAGATGTCCAGAAAGGTTACAGGTAGCTGGATAAGGAGATAGAAAACTACAGAGTTGGCAAAACCTGTAACACAAAATAAACAATATCCATACATTAAAATAGTGTCATTTTTGCTAGAACTGACTACAGGACCTCAGATCAATCACCACACATGGGCCTACCCTGAGAGCATGTGTTTTTGAAACATTGTCCCTACAGGTTCATTGATTTCTAAATAATGCTACTGCGATGGGGCCATGAATCCATGGCCAGGCCTCATTTGTAAGCAATCTCATCTCAAAGAGATCTTCACAAATGACTCCCTAGGTGCCTGATCTTCCCTCCTGCAAGGTCCAGATACCCAACAATGATTAATCAGTGAAATAAGAAGGAGATAGGGCTTCCATAGTGTCCAGAAGGCCAACCTGGACTGACTCTTCTTCCATTATCACACAGGCAGAAGCATCCTTTGTTAGTAGTGAAAATTTGGGGATCCAGGAGTAGAGTCAAAATCTACATCTCCTGGTACAGAGATGGCAGGTGATGGGGTAATGAGGCTGCTACAGAGGAGGGGTAGGAAGCAGGTGATTCAAGCAGTAAGGAAGGATAAAGGGTTATGTGGAATATAAGCTTCACCTACTCCTTTGGGTGTACGAAGCAGGATCTAGAGACATAACTGTGCTCTGCTATATATAGCTGTGTGACCTTGGACATGTCACTTCACCTCTCTGAGCCTCAGGTTTCCCATTTGTACCTTGGAGGTAATGCTTTCACCTAACGCCCCACCTCACAGGGTATGTAGGGAACATCTGTTGCTTATTCCCCCTTCTCCTGTCAACAACACAATTTGCTTTTTATCCAGCTTTGAATACCCAGCTTTGAAAGTTTCTCCATAGTCCCTGGGTCAAGGAGTGTGCATGTGCTCCAGGCTGGACCCATCTGACACCCTTACCCAGATTCCTGAGCAGGGAAATACAAAATTGAGAATAGTCAGGACCAAGGCAGGGCAAAGGCAGAGCCTGAAGAGATGACCCTTTTGTTCCTGCTCCCCCATCTCAGCCCTGGAGAGCTCCAGGTCCTGCCATTATGTGACCCATCTGCATTGTTCAAAAAAATCTCTCGATACTTAGATGAGCCAGGGTCACCCAGAATGCTGGCTGACACAAAGGTATCGAATGAGGACGTGATGTGAGGAAATGTGCTTAGACAACATAAAAGATGTGTACAAATGCCAGGTGGTATTCTCCTGAACATTAAACACTATTGGCCACCCAAGGGTCTTATTAAACGATTGTTGAAGCAGGACTGTTGAGTGTGCTTTTTGTTCTTGGACACAACCTTTAAGAGATTCTTCTGGCCTTTTGTCCTCATGGACAGAGCTACTCACTATGGTTCTTTTACATCCCCAGCAGGTCACAGGGCACCAAGTCACTAGAATGTGTCATCGTTATCACACGATGCTCAAAGCCTTGTCTCTTTTCCCCCTCTGATTTACTTCCTTTATTTCAGATGCTTATTCCTTGATAGACTAATTTCAAATGAAAAGCCATGGGAAGCAAGGCAATATTTTTGCCCTCAGTTCACACCAAAAATCTGTAAGAGAAAGACAAGTGATGACCAGATGCCCTTAGGACTTTGCAACTCGCCAGCTTTGTGACAAAGCAAGTTATTACCTCTCTGAACCATGGTTTACTGCCTGTCAAATGCTGGTGTTAAATGAGAAAATCTCTAAGGACTCCTTTAGGGCTGAAATTCTCTGAAATGATTTAGCCCCACCTGGGTTTAATGCCAATCCATCTCCTGTGCTCCATCTTTAATGCAAAGAGACCATGGCACCTCCCTCTGTCAGGACCACTTCAGGTCTATATAAGTGTTCCTAAAACTTCTTTAAACCCCAGAACAATAAATCTGTTTCATTAAAAACATCTATAGCATTCTTCCTCAAGGAAAATATCAGATCTTAAAAAGAAATAAAACGTCTACAACAAAAACTAAATCAAACAATTTAATTAGACATCACAGAAAAGAAAAAATAACTGTATCAGATTTTATTACAGAAAATATAAAACTGAGAATTTTCCCAAATGCTTGCAGCATGCTTGCAAGCTGTTCAAAGAAAAAAAGAAAAAGTGTTCCACAGTGCCATATTAAAGCATAATAATAAAATAAAACTACCCAACGTTGCACACATACATCCATCTCTGTAAGGTGAGTTGTCAAAATAGATCCTTCGTGTCTCAACAAGTGAGATTGCCCTTGTGAGAACCAGTTCTTTTTGCTGCAGAAATGGAAGCACTAAACTTTGAATGGCCTCTTGTTGAAATATCAAAGTGGTTAAGGCCCCCTGCGCTTTGGGGGGAGGAGAAGAGATCTGGAAAAGATTAAGTATCTTTCATTTACTAGATCTTGATTTCAGGGCTTCCCATGTGAAACCAGAGCAGCCTCATCACCAGCCTGGCAGCCCTTCAAAATTCATCTTTTCTGCTCCTAAGACAAATCCATATGTCAGCACCAGCAGAAGCGGCAGAGATCCCAAGAACTGAGCAGTCCTGGACCCACAAGAGTGGAATTTGCTCCAAAAGCCCTGATTGTAAAAGCTGCCATCAGGCAAGGAGAAAGCAGAACCAGAGCCCAGCAGGGGCCCGTGGGCACTCCCCTCTGAGGTTGGCCAGAGCCCTGCAGACAGACCCCTCCTGAGGGCTGTTGCAGGGATCCCGTTACCTTAGGAGGGCAGGAGAGGTTTTTTGTTTGCATTTGGATCCCTCTAGTGGAGTAACGAAAGTACACTGTCTTGGTCTCCTGAAGAAGGCATGAGGAGAGATGGAACCCCCCTCAGGGAAGTTAAAACCAGCTGCCAAAACTTGTGGCTGCCTTTGCCTCTCCTTCCCGGGAGTATGCAAACAACTCTGCAGCCAAGCAACCAATCAACATGTAATTCACACCTACTGTCTACCCAGCATTGAAGGGCAGGGGAAGTGCAGGAGAGATTGGCATCATCTCTGTCTCTTGAGGTGCACATAATATGATGGGAGGGATGATGCAATGATTAGCAAACACTAGATCTCACATTTAATAAGTGCCAAACTTACACATGAAGTCATGTCATGTAACAGTCCCTAGAGAAAGCCTCGAAATCAGACTGCCTGTGTTCCTCTGCCTACCAGCTCAGTGACTTTGGGCTTTTTCATTCAATAGATATAAACTGAGCACCTAATATATAGCAAGTACAGGTCTGGGCAATAAGTATACAGCCAAAGAGTCCAAAAAATATCTTCCCTTTGGAACCATATACTCTTTATTGGCGGAAAAAAATAAAAGGTTGTTCAAAGCACCTATCCCATAATATTTGAGGTTAAATAAAATAACCTTAGCACTTAGGCCTGGCACATGAAAAAAAATCTCTGTAATGTTAGCTTTTGTTATCATTCTGATTGACCCTAGAGCCTTTATTTTGCTTCAGGGTCCTTCCAAAGTTGTACATCAAAGAGACAGCCATCCTGGGCTAGAGTCAAACAACTCAACTCCTAACTAGTGAACCGCAAACATCCAGGGGCCTCCAATGTTCTGATAAGTAAAATAGGGTTCGTTGGAGAAGATGCTCTTAGTGCAGCTCTGATGGGTCAAGTTCTTAGACTTTTACTGGGCCACATTGAGTGGTTGAGGAGTTTCCTGTGTGTAAATAGGTCATGCATATGTCTGTCTGTCTGGCCCACTTAATCCCAATGTCCCCTCCATTTGTACTGCCTAAGAGTCCTGCTCATATTGTTTCTCTCTTCATATAAGCGTGCTGGACGTGGCTCCTGCCCCCATAAGAGTAGACATATGGTATAGGATTCCATGATATGGATTTGGGCTTGTACAGAGGTGGGAAACCCCATGAGGCCTGAAGCCTAGTGTGTCCTCTAATAGACCTTTTGCTGGAGAACACTATAGGAGAATAGGAGACACTGTCCCAGTCAATGACAAATTCTCACCATTTGGATATTTCTTATCTTCAAAACCTCAAGGGGAAGAGGAGTAATTGAATTGGCAGAGCAAGATCTGGCATTTCGGGGTCCTCTACCCAAATCCTCTTTTATGCATTTAAACCCCACGCATTTCTATCCCTGAGAAAGGATTCAGTATCTCTCTATTATTGGGTCTCTTTGAGCCATGATACTCTAAGACCCAAGGTTGAGACAGAGGTTGGCCTGTGGCAAGAGAAAGCAGAAGAAAATAGTGACTGGAGAGCACGACTATTTTTTAGGATATTAATTATTTTAACTTGCATTAATGTGGATAGTTTTCTGAATATGCTTAATAAAAAATAAAACATGAGGCAAAGAGTAAAATGTGATCTACCTTTGAAATCAGAAATCTAAGTTCAAGATCCAGTTCTCCTTTTGTGATAGACAATGGAATTACTCCCCAGTGACTCCAGTTCCCCTTCCAGGCACATGGGGAAAAGGTCCTTCCCTTCTGCCTTGAAGTTAGGTCAGGCCATGTGGTTTCTTTAGTCAAAATGAAGTGTGAGTGTAAGAAATCTGATTTACTATCCAGTGGAAGCATTTAAGAACCAGCGTGTGGTTCTCTATGTTCTCTTTTTTCTTCTGCAGTAACTCTGGAAGCACTTGTTAATATAAGATTGAAAAGCCTGGAATTCTCCAAACCCAGAGTGAACTTTGCACAAAAATTAACTTTTATGTTATTAAGCCACTGAGTTTTTTAGGGTAGTTTGTTACTAAGCACAACCTAGCCTATTATGACTGATACAACCTCTTACTAACTGTATCATTTCAAGTAAGTTACTTAACCTCTTTCAGGTTCAGTTTACTCATTTGTAAATGGGGGTAATAAAAGTTCCCAGCATTAGGTGAGGATTAAATGTTACAATGTATCTTTGAGGACTTACTAAACTATAAAGTATTGTACACATTAAATAATTCAATTCAATGTCTGTTAACTGAGTGTCTCCTACTGTCTAGGCACCATGGGAAACACTAGAAAAGCAGAGATAAATGAGTAAGGCCTCTACCTTACAAGAGTTCATACACCTGGCACAAATCACTACACTTGTTCTCTGAGCATCGAAGGTGAAAAGACACAGTCTTAGGAAGCTCACAGTTAAGAGGGAAAAGCAGACAGCTAAGAGGAATCTTTCTCTCTTACCAAAGAATAAAAGGGAAGAAGTGAACAGTATCATTCTGTCTGTTTTATTCAAACCTACAAAAAAAATGCCCACATGACCTAGCAGCTGTCTGCAAAAAAAAAGAAAGAAAGCAAAAAGAAAAAGAAAAATGCAAATGATCTATTTCAATTAATCTTTGAACTCCATTGTCTACTTTCACCTTGATCTCATTGCCTATTTTTCTCAGTATATATCTCTAACCTGGAGCTCTCTGAGAGGCTCCTGACAGGCAGCTCTGTCAGCTTGACACTTCCACTTGGATGCGTAAGAGAACCTATAGTTCAGGAAATCTAACATCAAACTTAGCATTTCCTCTCGGCAATGCCAGCTCTTCTTCCCCATCTCTTCCCATGTACCCCAGTCTCTGACGTTGGGAACATTACTGTCATCTTTAACTCTTCATCTTCCTCACCCCAAGTCCCAGTAAATTTCCAGATCCTAAAGACTCCACCTCCAAAATCTCTTGCAGTCAATGTTTTCCTTTCTATGGCTACCACTATTCCTATACTATTGCAAAAGTGAAAATGTTCCCCTTTAATCCATTCTACATTATTCTTTAAGTGCAGCTATGATCATCTGTTCTAAAATCTTTAATAACTTTCCATTTCTAAATTAATTCAGACTACTCACTCAACTTGAAGTCTGTCCATATCCTGAAAATATTTTGACAAATATTTGTTAAGCACCTTCTATGTGCTAAACCTACCCACTGTCCAAGCTCTGAGGATGCAGAGAGAAGTAAGATCAGTCCCTACCCTTTAAGAGCCTCTTGTCTGGATGAGGAACTATGGTGCCCAAGAAACACATCTCTTAGATCTTCTTTGAGAGAACCTGCTATAGGGAAGACAACTGGCAGACCCATCCATGACCTCCAGGAATGCCAAGGCCACATTTCCCCTAAGACTGCTCCTGGCCTATGACTGAGCATAGCCAGTCATTAAATCCAGTTTTCTCCTGCCCAAGGTGAGGTTTTTCTGATGGGCAACTACGGCTCAGCAACTCTCCATTGGCCTGGCTAAGAAACTCTCAAGATCATGCCACAATTTTCTCTGTTTTTTTCTACCCAGTCTGGCCTGCTCTCTCTTCACAGGTGTAAGATCAGCATTGAGGTCTGAAGGTCTGGGCTACTCATGCTCTTTTCCCCTTTATCCTTCACTGGCATTCTTCCAATAAATCAATCCCATAACTAATTTCATCTCTATATCTGCTTCTTGGAAGACCCAAACTGACACAGAGTCAATCATATAAATGTGGAATTTCAGTTTGGCATGGTGAATACTGTGTGACACAAGTAGCCACAGAGAGATCTGGGAGCATAGACAAAGAGCACCTCAAACGGAATCCAGGGAAGGGGGGCTTCAGGGGACGTTAGGGCATGAGACTAGGCTGCTCTGTGAAAGATGCAAGGTTCATTTCATTTGCCTCCACTTTCCTAAAAGTACTTTACATACATATGTGGAGCCTGAATTTTTGTCCCACATACCCACAAACTTATTTTATCATTGTTGGTTCAATTCTCCACACTTAAAAGATAGAAGACTGAGGTTTTTTGTTTTGTTTTGTTTTTTTGATACAGAGTCTCGCTCCTTTGCCAGGCTGGAGTGCAGTGGCGTAATCTCTGCTCACTGCAAGCTCCGCCTCCCAGGTTCATGCCATTCTCCTGCTTCGGCCTCCCAAGTAGCTGGTACTATAGGTGCCCACCACCATGCCCAGCTAATTTTTTGTATTGTAGTAGAGACAGGGTTTCACCATGTTAGCCAGGATGGTCTCGATCTCCTGACCTCGTGATCCGCCTGCCTCAGCCTCCCAAAGTGCTGGAATTACAGGCGTGAGCCACCGCACCTGACCAGAAGGCTGAGGTTTCTTGTGACAACCAAATGAACTCTCCTCCTTGGGGATCTCCTGAGACCACTCGTGTGTAGTTTACATTTTGTTTATAGAAGTCTCTGAAATGGTTTAGAACAAAACACAGGTTGGCTAAGTAAACTAAGTGGACAAAACCAACCTGATGCAGGCAGTGGAATTGAATGGGGCAGGCATTCCCTGGAAGAACCAAGAAAAGCATGACTTCCTGAGGATAGAATGTTCCCAAGATGAAGAGGGGTAGATATGGTTGAAACATGCCCAGTTTGTGCTTCTCACAGATGCCAATCGGGTGAGTCACTCTATCTTTCCTGGAGTGGAGAAAGGTCAGAAGTCAAACTAAGCTTCTTCAACACAGAAGAAAACGTAAGACATAGGGGAGAAATGTTCTCTAACATTCTTTAGCTTTTTGCTGTCAACTCGATCATCTTTATTGTTTAGTCCAAGGTCAACCTTAGTGGCCATGGTCCTCACAGGACTTCACCAAAATATGTCTGCATCTCCAATACAAATTACAAATGCCACTTCTGGACCACTAAAGAGTGGTTTAGACATTACTTCCTGAAGGCTCTGACATGCATCAGAACAGAATCAAAATTCAGTCAATGACAGGATGACTCCATACCTAAGGCTGCAAATTCACTCCCTAATACATTTCCCATATCACAGTATGTACGACCATATTGTCCAATGTAGTGTAGCAATGAGATTCAGCTATGAGATTAAATGACAACAGTAAAATGATCCAATAATGAACAATAATGAACTGCATGAAGACATGTACACAATAGAATGACTATAACCCAGAAACATTCGCTTATCAAATTCTTAAAGAAGAATATACAGTATGCCACAAAAGTAAATCCTCCTAAAAGTTAAAGTCTAAAGATGTTCAAAGCTGAAGGAACTAATGTCCAAAAGCAATGTATTTTGTCCTTATGTATTAAAAGCCCCAAATCCATAGTCCTTAAGTGCAATTAAAGCAAACTTCTATGTGACCACCAAATAAAAGGTGAAACTCTTAAGTTGAATTATTCTTTAATATCATCACTAAAACAGTGCAGGAGAAAAATACATATGTGAAACTAAAGTAAATATTTTGTCTGCCTGGCTAAGAAGGACTAGCTTTTCCCTAGTTAACTAAATAGTCTAACCAATGGCTAACTGGATGGCTAAAGGGACAGTGGCAGAATTGCTAATGTTTTAAAGACTGAAAATAAAAAAAGAAAACACTTTTACACTAAACTATACAGACTGTGATTTTATATTGAGTCGGGAGTATCTTCTGGTTGGGCCAGAAGCCGCTCTAGAATCTTGCTGTGATGAGAGAATCATCTCTGTGTCTGTGGCAATAAAAGGCCCAGGAGGCAGGGATTGCAGCTGATACGCCCTGTGAGCCTTTCCATACTGGACTGAGAGTACAGCATGTTCAGGAGCCTTCTCTTCTCACTTTCCATTACGCAGGGCATGTATATTTCCAGCACCTGACAGTGCCAGTCGCTGAAAAGACATTGAATACTATAGTGTTTCATAAATTCATGAAATTAATAGGCATTTGCTGTTATGGAACAAAACCAGCCAGCATCCACAGCAAGGTAAGAACAGTCAACCAAATGGTACATGGTATTTCTGTTTATTCTTCTCTCGTTAAGGAGAATTATTCTAGGTACTGCTTCTCCTTTGATTACAATCACTAGCAAATGAAGCCAGGCTGCATGGCTCAGCTCCTGGTATACATGAGACATGCAGGGTTATTTGGGTTGGATTCTGATTTCACAAATCTTATCACAAGCAATAAGCATGATTAAAAATTTTAGTCATCTAGAAAGCTAAAGCTACTTGTTTTTCTCTTTCTGAAGCTTCTGGGGTGAGGGAAAACAAATGTTTTATATCAATAACCAAGAAAATAAAGTCAGAAGTTTTTGCAATTGCCTGATCCACCCCTCAGGCCACTTCTTCAGTTCCTGCCCTTCCCCGTCTCTCTTGCCGTCTGGGTAGCTTCCTTCACACTGGTTTTCTCTTCTGCCCCGGCACCTGCCAGATAAGAAGCAGATGCTCATCTTGGCTAGCCCTACTTGGCCACAGCAGGCATTCTGGTCTCTCTGCTGCCTGCATCCTGTGCATGCCCAGGCATTGTGTCAGAACTCCAAGCGCTAAAGCACAGCCTTCCCAAGTCAGTCAGATGCAGTCGGCCCTCCAAAAGATCAGTCATGACATTCTGCTCCCTCTTGTCTTCTCCAGCCAGGAATCCCTGTTCACATTCCACACTGTCCCCTACCCTAGTGCCCTAAGATCATGATGCTCCTCCTTCATCACTTCAGATAAGCCCTGAGATTGCTGCAACCCAGGGCCAATGCATCTGTCTTGTGACCTCTCTGGCTGGGCTGCTTGCTTGAAGAAGGCAAGGTAAACTTGCCTGGGGAGGGAAGCTAGTGGGATCATATCCTCTCAGCCATTGGCACCAATTCCCAGGGTCTCAGGAGCTCCACACACCCCTACAAACTCGAGTTGCCTCTCCTCCTGAACCTCATCCTTCTCTTCCTTCTCTTGCCATCTGCCTCCTGCCATCCTTTGCCCAGCTGTCCTACCCTCTCCTCCAATCCCAGTACTGTCT
This sequence comes from Mandrillus leucophaeus, assembly GCF_000951045.1. Taxonomy (NCBI): domain Eukaryota; kingdom Metazoa; phylum Chordata; class Mammalia; order Primates; family Cercopithecidae; genus Mandrillus; species Mandrillus leucophaeus. The sequence goes on from NW_012101288.1 coordinate 4,878,878, forward strand.
CTACTTCTTCAATGCCCAGCCTTGACTTGGTAACCCTTCCCTGATAATCCCACAATAGTTTGGACTTCTGTCTTATCAGGTTCCTGCAAACTGAGATTGAGGTGGAAATCCACATGCAGGAAGTTTATTGATGGGTCCTCTCAGGATCAATATGCAAAAGACCAAAAAAAGCGGGACTAGGCAGAGGGAGAAGCTGACTGTGATACAGTCACATAGAAATCTCATTCCAATCCTATGGGGAGTTATGGATCTGAGATGGCCATTCAGAGTGTCCCACTTTGAAACACACTGCCCTTGAGGAGAGGACATGCTCCTGGGTGAGGCTGCTTTCTTCTAACTAGGGCAATTCCTAGAGAGAAACTCAACTGACACCCATCTGCAGCCAACACTCCCAGCAACTGGAGGACAGAATGCCTGAATCATAAAGGGAGATCTGGATAGCACAGCACAGCATCCTCTGCACACTGACAGCATTACAATGCAGAATCTTTGTTCTTTCATTTATCAAGAGGACAAAGCCCTGGAGATACATCAGTAGGCAGCTGTCACTACACTGTGAGCCTTTCAAGGACAGAAACCATCTCTTTTCTCTCTGCACCTGATATGTAATGATCACACAATAAACAATTGCTGAATGAATTCATGATGTGATTGCAGAGGGCCTGATAAATAACTCTTCTTTCCCCCATCCAAGTCCAAAATAATTTGAGAGACAGACAAATCAGACCTATGGAGGCCAAATGTCACCTTTATTACTAGCAAGAGGTGCTGCTGGAGAATATGGATTCCATTTGTGGGAACATATAAGAAATAAATAATAGGAAATCTCAAAGTTAGAAAGACTTTTCCACCTAGTCCTAAGAGGTATGGGAAAACCACAGACCTACCCCAAGTACGTGGGAGGGCAGAAAAGAGCCATCTTCCCTGGGACTCTAAGTAGAGGAAAAAGCTGAATTGAGAATAATGCTCAGTCTGTTCTCCCACAATTTACCGTGAGAGATAAGTCATCCTCCTCCCCTGCAAAGGGAATGGAAGAGGAAGAGCAGAGCATTAGCCTAGTGGCACCCCCTCCATGAATATGGATGCACCAGGATCAGGGAAGCTTTTTACCCCTAATAAATATGCACTGGCCAGACCAGCTGAGAGCTGTCCAGTTCCTGATTCCAATTATTACTAAAGCCAGGTCCACCCACAACCCTGTCATTTGCCTGAGCCAATGTTGCCCTCTTGTTCCCCCTGAGAGCAAGTGCTAACAGGATTCTCCCACAGCCTTGACTTCTTACCTAATATAAATATAAAAACCTAAGAAAAAGTTAAACGTATTAATAGAGATTCACAGTGTGAGTAATTCAGGCTTAAGTCACTGGTGGTAAATTTGGAGCATGTGTGGTTACTATGGAAATAACTCTCCTCCAACTTCCTGTACTGGATACTAGGAACATTTTCCTTCAAACTCCAGGTAATCTCTGGCATGAGGCCAGTGGCCAAATGCCAGGGAAAGCCACCTTTGGGGTAACGATAATATAACACTCTTGACTGGATTACAAGATTGGGAATTGGCAGCATTCAGATATGAGTCAAACAGAATGAATTCGGTCTACGGTGGTAAAAATAAATCAGATTTCTCTCCAGTACTATACTGGCCACAAAAGGTGCATAACTCAGGCCCAGAAGAATGAGAAAATTAGGTTTGCATAGGAACTTAGGGCAGAGAGAGGAGGCAACACAGTTTCTAGTCACGGCTCCAAGCCTGAAAAGAATCCCAATTTATGTCCTCTTGACAATGGCTTCTCTCCTTACAATTATGGTTGGCAAAGGTCTGGCTTAATGTTTGGGGAGACCAGATAGTTTCACAAATTGCTTACTTAAACAGCAAGCTAGAGCTTTCATTTCCCAGAGATTTGGGAGCATTTGCATTCCTATACCTTGAATTGCAGCTGGAAGAGGAACTCCAGAATCTAAACTGCTCCCTTGACTCAAATCAAAGCCAGGACTAAGCTCCCAGTGACACACAGCTTTCTAGAGAAATACTGACAGAAGGGAAGGCTACATCCCATATCTCTGGGTTGTGAGCAGAGAATATTAATATAAGATGTATATTAATGCAAATTAAGATTAGTCACATATTCCTGTGCTTGCAATAAAGGACCACAACGTTGTCTTTCCTAGGCACACCTGTCTCCCTCTGGAACCTGGTTCTAACCCCAGCTGTGTCTTGGATAAGCCCTAAGACTAGGAGTAAATTACTAGCCTATCTGGATTTCTCAATTTCATCATTTGTAGAATCATCTGACAATGATAGCTCAAGTCACTTTCTATTCTAGAATAATATGCCTACAACATGGGAATGTCTACTGCTAAGCATAAGTACTTGTTAAATGAAGTAATAAATAAGTAAGAGAAAAAATGATCAAATGAAAAAATACATTAATAAGTGGAAGCTCAGTAACTTGACAGAAACATCTCTGCCCATTCGGCCATTCTCAATCAGGTTTGTGCAAGAGAATTTGCCTTAAAGCTCTAAGGCAGCCACAGTATGGAATGAATTAACTTCTCTCTATGCATCTACAATTGTACTAGCTAAGTACCAACTTTAGGAGAATTGAGAAGGTTACACAAATCATTGTTCATGTTCTGTAGTCCCAGTTGAGAATGACTGTATGACTATTGAATAGCCAACCAATTTGTCAAGGAGCCAGAATTTGCAGAAATGTCCATGAATTAACCAAGTCCATCAGCAAGTTCTACATGTGCTGTGTGATCTGGAGACTGGTCCATTCACCATCCCCACATTATAGTACAAATAGACATGTACATGTGGGCTCAAGAGACAGAAAGTCTAGAGTTCTTATCCCAATCCAACCTTGTTGTGCCACCCACAAGCATGCAGCTCCAAGCAAACTACTTCATCTCTTGGAGTTTTGATATCCATTTTGTCTTAATTTGGGATCCTCCAAGCACAGATCCTAAAATAAGGATTTTGGTACAAGTAGTTGATTTTGGAGCTGGCCCAAAAAAGCATGGGGTTTCTCACCTTTGGCACTATTGACATTTTGGGTCAGATCTTTCTTGTGGGGGACAGTTCGAGCACTGCAGAATGTTAAGCTGCATCCCTATCCTCTACCACTAGATACTAGGAGCAACCCTCCCGCTCCAGTTGTGATAACCAAGAATGTCTCCAGATGCTGCCAAATGTCCTCTGGGAGAAAAAAATCACCCCCAGTTGACAACCACTGATATGGTGGATAGTATTATCTTTGGCCCAGATTTCCCCATCAGGATATACTACCCTAGCATTTGGGAGAGTTGGATACTGACTGATCACAAAGGAACCCCCTTCTGGAAATTGCCCTTGGTTGAAAACTACTGCCTCACATCCCAGGTTATGCCTCTTCCCTAGGGGCAACCTATATCCAATGACTGGTCAGTGCAGGGGCCCTAAGGCCCAGCCCCCTTACCTCAAGGCAGGACAACTATGAAAGACCATCCCAACTCTAGAGCTTGCTGGGGATTTGCAATAGAGCAAATCCTCTATTGCAACTGCATCCTTGTCTTGTTCCAGATCTTAGAGGAAAGGCTTTCCATTATTCCCCATTCAATGTGATGTTAGCTGTGGGTATGACATATGTAGCCTTTATTGTTTTGAAGTACGTTCCTTTTATACCCAGTTTGTTGAGAATTTTTATTGTAAAGAATGTTGGATTTTATCAAATGCTGTCTCAGCATCCATTGATATAATCATATGGTTTTCTTCTTGATTCTGTTAATGTGATATATTACATTTATTGATTTGCATATGTTGAACCATCCTTGTATCTCTGGGATGAGTCTCACTTGATCATGATGAATGATCTTTTTAATGTTCTGTTGAATTTGATTTGTGTATTTTGTTGAGAATTTTTGCATCTATGCTCATCAGGGGTATTGGCCTGTAATTTGTTGTTGCTGTTGTTGTATCCTTGTCTGGTTTTTGTGTCAAGGTAATGCTAGTGTCATAGGACAAGTTTGCCTCAATATTCCCTCATCTTCAATTTTTTTGAATAGTTTGAATAGAATTTCTATTAGTTCTGCTTTAAACGTTTGGAGAATTCAGCAGGGAAATGGTCAGGTCCTGGAATTTTCTTTGATGGGAGATATTTTATTATTGCTACAATCTCAGTACTTATTTTTGGTCTGTTCAGATTTTTTATTTCTTCATGGTCCAATCTTGGTAGGTTGTATGTCTCAAGGAATTTATTCATTTCTTCTAGGTATTTCAATTTGTTAACATATAGTTATTTATGATAGTCTCTAACTATCTTTTGTAATTCTGTGATATTACTTGTAATATCTCCTTTTTGCCTCTGATTTTTTATCTATTTGGATCTTTTCCTTTCTTAGTTTATGTAGGTAAAAGTTTGTCAATTTTGTTTATCTTTTCAAAACACAAACTTTTTATTTAATTATCTTTTGTCTTATATTTTTGGTCTCAACTTTATTTATTTCTGTTTTGATCTTTATTATTTCTTTTCTTCTACTAATTTGGGGTTTGGTTCGTTTTTCTTTCTCTAATTCCTTGAGGTGCATCATTAGGTTGTTTATCTGAAGACTTCCTGCTTTTTAATGAAGAGTTTGTTGCTATAAACTCCTCTCTTAGTGCTTTCGCTGTATCATCTTAGTATGTTGGGTTTCCATTTTCATTTGTTCAAGCAATTTTTAAATTTCCTTTTTACTTTCTTCATTGATCTATTCATTGTTCAACAACATTTTGTTTAATTCCCATGAATGTGTACCGTTTTCAACATTCCTTCTGTTATTGAGTTCCAGTGTTATTCAATTGTAACCAGAAAAGATATTTGACATGATTTTGATTTTTTTTAATTTGTTAAGACTTGTTTGTGACCTAACATATGGTCTACCCCAGAATATGTTCCATATATTGTTGAGAAAAAGGCACAATCTACAGCTGTTGGATAAAGTATTCTGTAAATGTCTGTTAGGTTCATTTACTCCAGAGTGCAGTTTACTCCACTGTTTCTTTGTTGATTTTCTATCAAAATAATCTGTCTATTGCCATAAGTGGGGTGTTGAAGTTTCCCACTATTAATGTATTGCAGTCAGTCTCCCTTTTAGGTCTTTTCAAATTTGTTTTATATATTTGAGTGCTCCAGTATTAGATACATACATACTTATAATTGTTATATCGTCTTACTGTGTTGATCCCTTTATCATTATATAACGGTCATCTTTGTGGTTTTTTTAAAAAAAACTATTCTTGGTTTAAAGTCTATTTTATGTGATATAAGTATAGCTACTTCTGCTCTTTTTTGTTTCCATTTGAATGGACTATCTTTTGCCATCTCTTCACATTCAGTCTGTGTGTGTCTTTATAGGTGAAGTGCATTTCTTACAGACAACATATAATTGGGACTTGTTTTTTACCCATTCAGTCACTCTCCCTTTTAATTGGAGAATGTAATCTATTTTCAAGACATTTTTAATAAGGAAGGATGTATTATTGCCATTATGCTACTTGTTTACTGCTGGTTTGTGGATCCTTTCTTCCTTTTGTTTTCCTCTCTTACTTTCTTTGTGGTAAAGTGGTTTTCTCTGGTAGGATATTTGGATTCCATGCTACTGATTTTTAGCGTATCTATTACTGGTTTTTGCTTTGTGATTACCATGAGGCTTACAAAAAATTTTTGTAGTTATAACAGGTTATTTTAAGCTGATAGTGACCTTGCTTTGATTGCAAAGAAAAGTAACAAAAACAAACTCTACACCTTAACACCACCCCTCCTACACATTTTGACTTATGGATGTTTCAATTTACATCGTTTTTATTGCCTAGGTCCTAACTAATTATTTTAATTATTATTGATTTTAATAGTTTTGCCTTTTAGTCTTCATATGTAAGATGCAGTGGTTTACTTACCCCAATTACAATAGTAAAGTATTCTGAATTTGTCTATTTTTTCACCAGTGAATTTAGTATCTTCAGATATTTTCTTGTTACACATTAGAATCCATTTAGCATTTAGAATCTCTTTAGCATTTCTTGTAAGACAGGTGTGGCATTGATGAATTCCCTCAGCTTTTGTTGGTCTGGGAAACTATCTCTCTTGTTTGAAGGATAGCTTTCCTGGGTACAGTATTCTTGGTTGTCAATTTTTTTCCCTTCAGCATTTTGAGTATAGCATCCCACTCTCTCCTAGTTTTCAGGGTTTCTGCTGAGATACCTGCTAAAGTCATGTTGGAGCTCTATTGAATCTAATATGCATCTTTTCTTTTGCTGATTTGAGTATTCTTTTTTGGTCTTTAATTTTTGCTAATTTGGTTATAATGTGCCTTGGTTGGGTTGAATTTGGTGACCATTGAACATTCTGTACCTGGATGATGTTATCTTTTTCCAGATTTGGGAAATGTTCAGCCATTATTTCCATAAATATGCTTTCTAGGGCTTTTATCTCTCATGTCCTTTAGGAATATTTATTACTTGGAAGTTAGTTCACTTGATGGTATTCCGTAATTCTCATAAGCCATTTTTACCCTCTCTTGACTCTTTTTTCTTCTTGCTTCCCTTATTGGGCAATTTCATATATTCTCATCAAGCTTTCTAATTCTTTCCCCTGTTTGATCAAGTCTGCTGTTGGTGCTTTCTAATGAATTTTTCTTTCCTTTTTTTTTTTTTTTGAGACAGAGTCTTTCTCTGTCACCCAGGCTGGAGTGCACTGGTGCAGTCTGGCTCACTGCAACCTCTACCTCCCAAGTTCAAACAATTCTCCTGCCTCAGGCTCCCAAGTAGCCAGGGCTACAAGCAAGCACCATCATTCTGGCTAATTTTTGTATTTTTAGTAGAGACAATATTTCACCATGTTGGCCAGGCTGGTCTCAAACTCCTGACCTCAAGTGATCCACCCGCCTCAGCCTCCCAAAGTGCTTGGATTACAGGCGTGAACCACCATGCCCAGCCCAGTTATTGTATTCTTTATTTCTAGGATTTCTATATGTTTTATTTTTAATTGTTTCTAATTATTTGTCAAATTTCTCCTTTTGTTCCTGAACTGTTTCCCAAATTTTATTTAGTTTTTTATATGTATTTACTTTCTTGTTATTCTCTTAACTTTTATAAGAGAATTATTCTCAATTTTCTGTCCAACATTTCATACCTCTTCCATTTTTCTGAGTCTATTGCTAGAGCTTTGTTGGTTTCTTTTGGCGGTGTCATATTTCCCTGAATTTTGCCAATTCTTGTGTCTTTACATTGATTCCCACACATTTGAGGTCACAGTCATCTCTTCTGCTTTTTACAGGTGTTATTTGGTGGTGTTAGACCCTTACTACCTAGTATCGGAACTTACACACTGCCCTGTTGTTTCTTCTCATTCTGGGGAGGGCTTATGGTGAGCACCAGAACTAAAACACTGCACTGGAACTAATTCAATACACTGCCAGTGTTTCCCAGTCTGGGAAAGACTTATAGTGAACAACAAAAGTTAAATGTTTCCTCAAAACTATATTGCTGCTGTGCTATCATTTCCCAGTCTGCAGAAGATTTAAGTGGGAACTGGAAATTAATCTCAAACTTTTAGTTGTTTCTGGGCCACGGGAAGGCTCCACATTAGCACCCGGTTATACACCCAAATGTCATTTTGAAATGTAATCCCCAGTGTTGGAGGTGGGGTCTGGTGGGAAGTGTTTGGATCATGGGGGATGGGGTAGGACCTCTCATGAATGGCTTAGACCATGCCCTTGGTGATAAGTGAGCTCTCACTCTGAGTTCACACAAGATCCAGTTGTTTAGAAATGTGTGGCACCTCCCCATTCCCCACCACACCTTCTCTCTCTCTCTTTCTCTCTCTCTCTCTCTCTCTATCCTGCTTTCACCATGTGATGTGCCTGCTCTGCCATGAGTAAGTTTCCTGAGGCCTCCCCAGAAGCGAAGCAGATACTGGTGTCATGCTTATATAGCCTGCAGAACTGTGAACCAATTAAATCTCTTTTCTTTATACATTACATAGCCTCAGGTATTTCTTCATAGCAATGCACGAATGACCTTATACACCTGGGCTTTGTGAAAAGTCCATACAGGGATTTGGGCCTTCCAAGAAATTGTGTCCCTGTAGCACGACAGTACCATTAGTCTCTTAAAAGTGGCATCCCCACTGATCAAAGGGCAGAGTAGCCACCAAGAGCTGCATGACAGTTGCTGCTATCAGCACCCTTCTCTCCGTCCCAATTGACCCCAGGTAGTTCAGCCCTCCTGGTGCTCCCAATGATTCTAGTGGGATGAGACTGTAGAGGGCCTCCCATAAGATTCCCAGATCAGGGAAGAAATCAAATGTCCACTTCTAATTTCTTCCTCTCACCTTGGAAACTCTGGGTCTAGGGAAAATTTCTGTGAATGTCATTATGCTGGTTTTGGGGAGGGAGTGGTACAATCCGAAATGACCAAGTCTCTTACTAGTCACAGCTTCTCTCAATTCTGTGGGCCCAAGGAGTTTCTCTGCTTTCCCCATGAGTTCTGGTAAAATCAGGGTGGTATTCTTATATTTGAATAGTTTCTAGTTGCATTTTGTGGGAGGGTGATGCTAGGGGCTCTTCTATTCTGCCATCCTGCCAATGTCTGTCCCCTAAAATGGAATTTTAGTAGCTGGATCCCCCAACAGTTGGCTGGCAATAAGTACCTCATCACTGGTGGTAGGTGGAGTACTGAGAGCTCTGGCATGTTGACATTGCAATTGTTGAAACTGTCACCTGTTCTGAATGGGATGAGATTTCTGCAGAAGGAAATGCACTGGCTGGTGAATAGATAAAGCATTAAGAGGTACAGGGCAACTGAAGTAGTAATTAGAAGTACAATAAAATCAGATGGCTGCTGCTGGGTGCTATAAATTCATTACAGGAAGACAATGAAATGTTGAGGTGATTCATCATTATTAAAAAGTAAGAAAGGAGAGTCAGAGGGTTTCCTTGTCAGCGAGCAAAGAGACTTTCATCTCCTGCAGCCAGAGGACAGAAAAAACTTAATTATAAGGTTGTGGAACTCCACAGAAGGTTGACATCCAAACTGCGGCAAGGCTGCAGTGTCTACTTAAAGCTCTGATCGGGAAGGAATGGAACCCTGATACCTGGGTGGAAACAACTGGGTCAATGGACTGAGGAACTTTGAAACACAGGATCCTCCTGAACCTCCTGGACCTGAAAGAGTAGACCATTCTTCCGAGTTACAGGCTAGCACTCCACCCTATCCCCTACCACTTTACTTGAAGACAGTTTAAGCGCAGAGGTCCTCAAGTGCAAGACAACAAATGATCCCCTCAGAATCTCACCCCACCTCCTCTCCTGGCCACCAAAACAATAATGAGGGTCGAGTTACAACATGATAAATCCAGGAAAGCGCTAGGCCTGCTATTAAAGGACCATAGGCCAAAGAAGATGCTAGTCCTCACCAAGATGCATCACCAGGAGCCAGGAAAGTCTGTATAGGACTGGATCCTGAGGGCCTGGATCAAGGGGACAGAATATAAAGTTGGATAAGAAAGTTTATTGATATGGGAAAATGATGTAACACTCTGGTAACCACAGGAGATGGTGTTGATTGGCATCTTGGATGGCTCCTGAAAGCTTGAGGAAATTGATGGCTCACCCTAAGTGAGATACAAATGCCAGAACTTCCTCCAGACAGTGGAGGAAAGGGTCAAAAGGCTCAGAGAAGGAAGTGTGTGGCGTTGTTATAGTCCTTGTGGTGGGCACACCGTTACATGACCCTCAATGAGCCATGCCCTTGTATAATCCCTCCACTTGAGTGCAGACAGAACCTGTGACTTACTTCTAGCCAATAGTGTCTGGCAAAGGTAATGGGATAGTCATTCTGTGATTATGTTACATTATACAATACTCTAGCTTGGCATCCTGGAATGAGAGATTCTCCCGCTGGCTTGAAGAAGTGAGCTGCCATGTTGTGAGAGGCCCTGCAGGAAGGAACTGCAGATCACCTCTAGGAATTGAGAGCAGCACCCAGCTGACCATCAGTAAGAAAACAAGGGCTTCAGTCCTACAACCACAAGGAACTGAATGCTGCCATGAGTTTGAAAGAGGATCCCATGAGTTTGAAAGAGGATCCTGAGCTCCAGTTAGGAGTGCAGCCTGGCCAACACTTTGACTGTAGCCTTATAAGACCCCAAACAAAGGACTTCAGGTAAGCCATGTCCAGACTTCTGACCTCCAGACACTGTGAGAAAATAACTGTATGTTATTTTAAACTGGTAATTTTGCGGTAAGTTGTTATGTAGCATAGGTAACTAATATACCACTTAAGGCTGGAAAACCCACCAGCCAGTGATGTCCTCCATGGGATGGCCCAGAGGGTGCCTTATTTACCACAGTAATGAGAAATATGTCCATGAGGTGGGGCACCAGCATCACTGGAATGTTCAGTGGTAGTCATCCTCTGTGGGTCACAGCTAATGCTATTACAGACCCCCTACTAGCAAATGGACTGATTGGGTTTCAAAATAATGAAAGCCATGTAGCAATGTTGAAGTATCAAAAGCAAAGTGGTCACAATTACTGTAATGAGTGACAAGGTTAAAATGTCAGCCATAGGCTGGGCGTGTTGGCTCACACCTGTAATCCCAGCACTTTGGGAGGCAGAGAGAGGCAGATCACAAAGTCAAGAGATTGAGACCATCCTGGCCAACATGGTGAAACCCCATCTCTACTAAAAATACAAAAATTACCTGGGTGTGGTGGCACACACCTGTAGTCCCAGCTACTCAGGAGGCTGAGGCAGGAGAATCTCTTGAACTCAGGAGGTGGAGGTTGCAGTGAACTGAGATCATACCACTGCATTCCAGCCTGGCTACAGAGCAAGACTCCATCTCAAAAATAAAAAAAATATCAGCCATGGGGCCTGATCCACAAAGTTCTAGAGGTATTTGGAGTGAAAAAAAAAATGTGTGTAGGATTTACAAGATCAAATCAGAAAAATTACTGCATGAAAACTCCAGTGTTCTATGGCAGTGGTCCCCAACCTTTTTGGCACAAGGGACCAGTTTTGTGGAATACAATTCTTCCACGAACAAGGACAGGGGATGGAGGAGGAGTGGGTATGGTTTTGAGATGAGACTCTTCCACCTCAGATCAGCAGCCGTTAGATTCTCATAAGGAGTGTGCAACATAGATCCCTTGCATGTGCAGTTCACAACAGGGTTCCTGCTTCTATGAGAGCCTAATGCTGCCAGTGATCTGACAGGAGGCAGAGCTCAGGTGGTAATGCTCACTCACCCACCACTCACCTCCTGCTGGGCAACCCAGTTCCTAACAGGCCATAGACAGGTACTGGTCCACGGCCTGGGGGTTGGGGACCCCAGTTCTATGGCAATTCCAGGCTATTCACAGCAGAGAGCAACACACCATGCAAAAAATAATCCCTCACATGCTAGTTAAGATGGAGCCTACAACCATGGACATCAAATGATCGTGCAGCCATCATGAGCAGGATTCCCATCATGAGCTGGATTCCAATCATGAGCTGGGTTCTACCATATACCCAGGAAGTCAAAAGACAAGGGAACCCTGCAGCAATCCACTGCCACATGGAGGCAGCACATCCACAATCAGGCACTGACAGGGTCAGAGGGCGTAAATAAGCCACACAAGCAGTTGGCCCAGACCCCAGCTACACAAAGGTGCATTAATAAATGGACTACAGCTGTGGGCAACTGGGGCTTACGCTTCCTGGGTATCCCCTGAAAGCCTCTATAGAATACACCTCAGAAAGTTTCCATTGGGGTGAAGAAACTGGGGTATTTATCCACCAATTGCCTGCCTTCTTTGAAGATTTCTCCTGGGAGTTAACTCCCTGGCACTTCAGATCTCTTCCCCAACCCCAACACATGGGCTGATCATGATGCTTCCACCAGAGAACACTCTCAGGCAGTGAGATGAAGATGCCTGAGTTAGAATCCCCTTGGCCTGGAGGAAAACTGTCCACCAAAGCTTCTGGTGACCTCCTTGGTGGATGAGTGCTGGTAACAAAAAAAAAACCCTCTGTAAAATATTTAAGGAGGTTTATTCTGACCATGGCCTGGGAAACAGTCTCAAGAAAGTCCGAGACTGAATTCTCAAGAAACCCAAGGGGACTGAATTATAGTTTAGTTTTATACATTTTAGGAAAATAGAAGTTACAGGCAAAGACATAAATCAATACATGTAAGGTATACATTGGTTTAGGCTGGAAAGGCAGGACATCTCGAAGAGGGGGCTTCCAAGTCATAAGTGGGAGATGATAGATAGATAGATAGATAGATAGATAGATAGATAGATAGATAGATAGATAGATAGATAGATATCTCCCATATATTATACATATATTTCTAGATAGATAGATAGATATCTCCTATACATTATACATATATTTCTAGATAGATAGATATCTCCTATATATTATACACATGTTTCTCTCTGCTGTTTTTTTTTATATGGGTATATGTAAAGGGAGGGAGAGATTTTTATATCAAGTAGCAATAGGATATTACAGTTCATAAAAGGTAAAATTTGTGAGTGTATACACTCTCTCAAAATGTTATCAAGATCACCTCCTCACAAATATTAAGGGGGCACTTAACAAATAAAAACAGGGCAGCGTTTCTTCTTGTTTACCCAACATAAATAGCACTTGCTCTTGCTACTGAGCCATCAGTTTGTTGCACGATTGTATCATAGCAACATTCAGCCAGAGAACCTTCTAGAGCATTGAAACATCTTTCTGGGTGGCTACAGTTGTCCTAGCAGCAAGATGGAACAGAACAAAAACTTTCAGCTGAGTGATTAGTGTACTGGGCCTTAGAGACCTAAATCTGCCACAAACTGGATGTATGACCGAGTAGCCTGGACTGTATCCATTCCTTCATTTATTTAACAAATACTTACTGAGCATCTCCTAGGTGTCCAGGCTCAGAGCCACTGTGCAGGGAACGATCTCCAAAGTCTTTTTCAAGTCTAACTGGAGACTCAGAATGGCACATTTGTAGAGATATGGAAACATTTATCAAAATCAACATCTCCCAACATAGCCAAACCCTTGATCCTCTTGTAAATGACCCCCTTGCACACCATCTTTCTTTGTAAAAAGAACGCAGTTGTTCTGAGTCCCCTCCTTGCCCATGGAGAAGAGTTCACAATGGAAATGGGAAAAGATGGAAGTGCGTTTGTCTGGGGCAGCTGAGTCAGCCAGACTCCTCCCAGCTCCTGGTCCAGTCTCTCCTCTCTTCTCCAGGGAGGCACGCCCTATCTGCCACTTTGTGGGTTGTGGAAGCTGATTAGCATTTTGCACACTTCAGCAAACTGAGCTTTGGAATCTCACTTGTCCCCTCAGCAAAATATCCGGTGGAAGAGGAACAGATTTGAATGCAAAGGACAATTGCATAATTTGCCTAAGTTCCAGGGCAGAAACGCCACATGACTTTGCTAGTTCGCTTCTTCTCTTTTGCCCTTTTCCCCAGCAAGCCTCGAAAAGTAATCCCACAGCCTAGCAACTAATCCCACACGTGACCTTTTGGCAACTGAGGATGCTTTCTTCACATGCTGGAAAACTGCGACATGGCTCCAAATTAAAATGCCTTTCGCCTCTCATTACCATATTAAAGGGCTTGAGGTTGTGAGATGAGAGTGCGCTTAAATTGCGCAAGAAAAAGAAAAGGTGATTCTTTTATATTCTGTACCTGACCTACACTTCTTCATGAGCCTCATTTCATAGAGGAGCAAGGGAAAATAATAAACTCACCAACTGAAGGCCTCTCAACCTCTTCCAGTTTAAAACAGACTCTTTCAAGCTGAGTTGCTGAGAAGCAATTGCTCAGTTTTTCAGGGTTTTTTCATGCCTGGGTGCAAAGGAAAGCTTTTATCTTGTAGTAGCTAGAGACGAGACCTCAAATGTAAGACCTCCTTCTTGGAAGGCGAATCTTCCCTAGGTGGCAGCTGAGCTGGGCTGGTCTCTGGGACCCAGCACAGGTATCTCCTCTGGCACAGTGAGTCTCTCCCCATCCTTTGGGGCAATAAGCTGGCACCTGCTGCTGACGTGTGTGGTTCTGGCCCTTTCCTCCAGTCGAGATGTCTCTGTACAATCGGCACTGAGCCAGGCCTCTGCTGACCCAGCAGTTATTTCAGGCTCCACATCTCCTCTGCTGGATTCTTTTCCCACGGCTGTCCTAACAAATTACCACAAACTACATGGCTGAAAACAGCAGAAATGTATTCTTTCACATTTCTGGAGGCCAGAAGTCCAAAATCAAGGTGTTGCTAGGGCCACTGATCCTCCAAATGCCCTGGAGAAGAATCCTTCCTTGCCAGTTCCATCTTTGGATAGCTCCTGGCCTTCCCGGGCTATGGCAGCACCACTCCAAAGTCTGCCTCCATCTCCACATGGCCTTCTTCCCTGTGTCTCTGTGCCTTGAATCTCCCTCTCCCTTTTTTTTTTCATAAAGACACTACTCATTGGATACAGGAACCCCCCTAAATTCAGAATGATTTGTCTCTGTGCCTCATATCTCCCCCTCTTTTTTTTTTCATAAAGACACTACTCACAGGATACAGGACCCACCCTAAATTCAGAATGATTTTATTTCAAGATCCTTAATTACGTGTGTGGAGATTTATTTTCAAATAAGGTCACATTCATAGGTACAAAAGATTAGGACTTGGACATACCTTGTGGGGAGCCATAAGTCAACCCAGTACACCCTCCAAGGACCATCTAGGAACTATTAATTCCATTACCCCTCTTATCCCCGTTTGCAGGCTGCAGAGAATCAGGAGTGCTGGTTCATCCATTGAGATGTGTCCCTCAGCTATTTCTCACCCACTGCTCAGGTGCCATGGTGAGGCTGGACTTTTCTGTACATCCCGAGAAACCTAGACAAGAGTTGTTTCTGCTCTAAGATGCATTAAAATTTATCTGGAGTTTCAAGCAAACCTTCCAACTCCCTGCTTCTCTATCCTGCCTCATCCACCTTTCTCCCCTACATTCAGCCTCATCTTCCCCCTCCCTTGGAGGAATGTCCTAAAAGTAAAATGAACTCAAATTCAGAAAGCCTGAGTTAGAACTCCAGGTCAGACATTTATTAACTATCTATCCTTAGGCAAATCATTGCCCCTATTCTGAATTATTCAATGCCAGGCTCCGACCATGACAGAGACACCCAGACCTTCAATCCCTTCGTTCAAGTCAATAAGCTCCTTTCCACCAAGGAGAAGTCGGCTGCCACATAATGTTCACCGAGCCATGGCTCCAGCTGCCCTGATGACTCTACCTAAGGGGAGACAGGCCATCCTCCAACCCTGCCTGCAAGGACTGCAGCTTGTGAGCTGCCTAAAGGGGCCCCCTGCCCAATTCTCACCACATGACTAAGCAGCTTCCCAGTGGCCCCAGCTCAACACTGGACCATAAGCTTAGCCGATAATCCATCCTCTACTAAGAGACATCCAAGGCCTTTTTCATCACACTTGTCATCCTCAATTATCTCAGGAACCATAGGAAGTCCCATCATTATATGTTTTTTGCTTCTGTTTTGTAGAGATGGGGTTTTGTCATGTGGCCCGGGCTTGTCTCAAACTCTTGGACTCAAATGGTCCATCCACCTCAGCCTCCCAAGGTGCTGGGACTGCAGATGTGACCCACCATGCCTCCATCATCATACGGACACTTATTTTCATACTGCTGATGCATCTGCTAATTAAAACCATCTCCCATCCCTCATCTCCCGTCAGAACCTTTCCACAGAGCCCTCTGGAACTCATGCTTTCACCAGCAAACTCCCCTTCCTCCTCAACCTCTTCTCTGAACATTCCAGTCACCTTCCTCCACTAACTAAAATCGAGCCAGTTCCTGATGGTCCCACAGTCTTCTCAAGCAGAAATTATTATTTTCTCAGGGTGGAGGTGGGGCAGTAATACACTTTGGGTGTTGTTCCCACCCAAATCCCATATCGAAATGCTATCTCCAATGTTGGAGATGGGACCTGGTGGGAGGTGATTGGATCATGGAGGTGGGTTTCTCATGAACGGGTTAGCACCCTCCCTTTGACACTGCCCTTGTGATAGTGGGTGAATTCTCAGGAGATCTGATCATTTAAAAGTGTGTGGCACCTCCTCCCTCACTCTTACGCTCCTGTTCTGGCCATCTCATGTGCCTGCTCCTGCTTCACCTTCCACCATGAGTGAAAGCTCCCTGAGGCCTCCCCAGAAGCTGAGCAGATGTCAGCATCATGCTTCCCATACAGCCTGCAGAACTGTGAACCACTTAAACCTCTTTTATTTATAAATTACACAGTCTCATATATTTCTTTAGAGCAATGAGAGAACAAACTAACACAGGCAGGTGTCCTCTTGTGTTCCTCATTGTTTCTTCCAACCTATTTTTCCCCCTTGCTCCATTAAAAACAAAAACAAACAAAACCCTCACCTCTTTTGAAGTTTACTTTACCCAGTTTCATCATCACTTCCTCTCATCTTCTCATAATCTCAAGCCCCTCTTCGTAATTCACTGATGACTTCAGTGCCTGGCTGCTGGTTCGCCACTTCACAAGCCCCCTTATCATTCGCAGTGAGTTTAAAATCACATAAATGACACAGCCAACACACCTGTCTTTCAATTCCTTAGCTCCTTAATGCCAGCCATTTTTCTTTTCCACCCCGTCCCAGCCAACCATTCATGTGCAATAAATAAATGGTGGGAGAAGCTCATTTAAAAATGAATTAAACAGCCAAGCATAGTGGCTCACACCCATAATCTCAGCACTTTGGGAGGCTGAGGCAGGCAGATCACCCGAAGCCGGAAGTTTGAGACCACCCTGGCCAACATGGCGAAACCTCATCTCTACTAAAAATACAAAAATTAGCTAGGTGTGGTGGCACATGCCTGTAATCCCAGCTACTCAGGAGGCTGAGGCACAAGAATGGCTTGAACCCAGGAGGCAGAGGTTGCAGTGAGCCAAGATCACGCCACTGCACTCCAGCCTGGGCAACAGAGAGAGACCCTGTCAAAACAAAAAAAGAAGAAAGAAAAGGAAGGAAGGAAGGAAGGAAGGGAGGGAGGGAGGGAGGGAGGGCGAGAAAGAAAGAAAGAAAGAAAGAAAGAAAGAAAGAAAGAAAGAAAGAAAGAAAGAAAGAAAGAAAGAAAGAAAAAGAAAAAAAGAAAGAAAGAAAGAAAGAATATGGAGAGATGAAACCTTTGCTTAAGTGAAGTTAGTGCACAGAAGTGAGGTGGAAGCAGAGTCAGGAAGACCTCTCAGAGGAGGCACCACTGAGGAGAATTTTTATGTATAAGCCGGAGTTAGAAAGAGGTGTATGAAGGAAGGGGATTTTATTTGGAGATAGTAGATATGCAAAGACACAAAGCTGGAATGAATTATGGCAAGAGGTTTATTTGATTACAGTGGAAACTTCAAGGAAGGGAGCACTGAAAAAAGAGGCTTGGAGAAACAGGCAGGGACTAGATAATCATAGGCATTGAATGCCAAGCCAAATAATTTGGACACTAGTCTGAGAATGTTTGGAGCCACAAAGGTTTATTTTGGGTAGATAGCTTCCAACAATGGTCACCAGTGATTCTTTCCCTCCCTGTACACATATGATGCTCTACCTATCAAGAGGTAGGATCCCTTTCCATTCCCCTTGGACCTTGCCTGGCCTCATGACTTGCCTTGTCCTATACACATGACAGAAATGACACAGTGTCATTTCTGGAGTGAAACTTGAAGATATCAGGCAGCTTGCTATAAAGCAGCTCAGATTCCTGAATGACATGACACCATGTTGGGAGAAAGGCCATGTAAAGGAGTAGGGAGGTACCAGACATGTGTGTGAGGTCTTCCTGAACCTCTCAGCCCAGCCAAGCTGCCAGATGGACACAACTGGATGAGTGACTCCCAGCATATACCAAGCAGAACAGAAGAACTGCCCAGCTGAGCCCTGCCTGCATTCTTGACCCACTGAATCATGAGCAATAGTGAATCATTTTTGCTTTCTGGATGATTTGTTATATAGTAGCAATAGACAACTGAAACACATTTCATTTTATCTTCAAAATAGTACAAGGATATAGTATTCCCTCCATTTAGATAGGATGAAAATGAGGTTCAGCAAATCACAGAGCAACAAAGGATTCTAAGAGGCATCCAAGATTGAACACAACCTTTACCAACTGTAGAACCCATGCTCTTTTCACTAGACATAGGGAATAAGCCTAGTATTTAGCTAAAATTGTGAATACAGTCAGCCTCTATTCTGATTGATGTGGAGTTCCTTCCAATCACTCAGGCCCTTTTCTTTACTGGTTATTAAATATCTGGAATACTGCCCTTGCCTGGGAGCACAGGATTATGAGTCAAGAACCATAATAATCTTTGGAAGATGTCGGAAGTCTTTCCAGTTTATAGAAAATATCCCTCAAGCCTTGTTTTCCTGGCCTTACCAACCTGGTGTATTTTGGATACAATCAGTACCTGAGGGTGAAGCTCAGAAGTGTCATCTGGTCCTCCCATGTCTCCATGGCATATCGCATACACAGCCAGAAATGGCTGTCAGCAGGAATGTCCTACAGGCCAAACAAAAATGCACCCAGTAATAGATGCATATTTCCTTTTCTTTTCCATTTCCCACCTTTCTCTCACTTTATTTCAGAGTTTTTGCTGTCTGTTTTATTACTTGGGAAAGCCCCTTGGAGTATCATTCTGAAGTAAAATTACTTCATTAAATCCAATGTATTGCTCTCAGAAAAAGGTTTTATTTCCTGTACTTGAAGCTGAACAGTAAACAATATGCTTCCTCTTTTCCTAATCCTAATTTCCATCCTTTTCTTGTGTCTTCATAGTTAAGGGAGCTAACAAATTTGTACCATGCCCCATCATTTACAGAGACTTTGCCTAGAGCCTAGAAGGAAAAACAGATAATTTCTGTTCAAATTTTACTCAACACACTCCCAGAAGAAAAGGTAGTGAACCAGTTATGCTCAGGTAGTTGCCTTCACGTATTTAGGGAGTTGCTCTCCCAGGTTGAGTGGTTCCAAGAATGAGATACAAATTACTTAGTTCTACATTTTCAGTGCCTGCATCCTGCACACAAGAACGTTCTTTGCAGTTTAGCAAAACAAGGTAGGCGTTGACTTTGGAATCAGAAGAACATTCAGGCTCTTCTCAACCCCTTTCAATCAGACTTTTACCCCCACCATGTAACAAAGTCATCAATGCCTTGTCAAAGTCACTAGTGCCTGCATCTGACCAAGTCCAACAATGAATTTTAATCCTCATCTTACTCAATAGCAGCAACTGACACTGTTGATCCTTCTTTTCATGAAACACTTTTTTCACTGGGCTTTTAGGCAGCCCCACACTCTTTGTTTCCTCTCTTCCCAATCTGTCTCTTCTGTCTCTCCCTCACTGGATTCGCCTCTTCCTCCTGACCTATATAGACTGACAGGCCCCAGGCTCACTTTCAGTCTTCTTGTGTCCTCTCTCTGTTCTCATTCTCTATGTGATCTCATCCAGTCCGTGGCTTCAAAGTCAGTGTACATGCTGAGGACTCCCACATTTTATCTTCAAATCCATTGTTTCCCTTATTAGAAATGTCCAAAATGGAATTCCTAATTTTCCCCCTTAACCCTGCTCCTCCCTCAGATTTCTACAACTCAGCAAATGGTACAAATCCTTCACCAAGGTGTTCAAACCAAAATCCTGGAGTCCATCTTAAAACTCTTTCACTCCCCACATTTATTCAACCAGCAAGTCCTTTTACCACCTCTACTGCTTCCACTCTAGACCAAGCCAGCTTCATTATTTTTTATTGAGACAAGTTCTCACTCTGTCACCCAGGCTGGAGTGCAGTGGTAAGATCACAGCTCACTGCAGCTTTGAGTTCCTGGGTTCAAGCGATCCTCCTGCCTCAGACCCCAAGTAGCTGGGACTACAGGTGTGTGCCACCATGCCTGGCTAGTGTGTGTGTGTGTGTGTGTGTGTGTGTGTGTGTGTATTTTTCATAGAGACAGGGTTTCACCATGTTGCCTAGGCTGGTCTTGAACTCCTAAGCTCAAGTGATCCACCTGCCTTGGCCTCCCAAAGTGCTAGGATTACAGGCTTGAACTCCTGACCTTAAGTGATCCACCTGCCTTGGCCTCCCAAAGTGCTAGGATTACAGGCATGAGCCACTGCACCCAGCCACTGGCTTCATTTTTACTTTGATTATTGCAATAACCTCCTGTGGTTTCCAAGAATTTTCTTCTGCTTCCCTACCCCACTGATACTAGGCTAACCCACATGTCTTGCTTTGGTCAGTGAAATGTGATGGAAACGATGTTTGTCACTTCCAGGCAGAAGAAGTTCAGAAGCAGCATGTGATTCACTGTGATCTCTTTTGTCTCTTCCATGAGACCCTCAATGGCTCCAGATGGTGCTGCTTCATCCACCTGGGTCCTAGAGGGAAGATAATGTGCAACAGACCTGCAAAACCTGGAGCATTGTTCCTGTGACATTACTCAGCCCGTCCCGATGAACACACCTACCCACTTGACTGTCTACTTCCATGTCACCGCCCTCCCCAACATCCACCCAGTAAATTCTCCACATGGTAGTCAGAGGGATATTTTGCAAGGGTAAATTAGATCATGTCATTTCCCCACTCCAAGTCCTCCAAAGTCTTCCACTTAACTTAGAATAAGATCCAGTTTTCTCATCTTGTCTATAAACCCCTTTATGGCTGAGTTCTAGCTCACCACATTGACCACATCTCTTGTTGCCTTCCTCTCGCTCTTTTCTGACACTGAGAAGTCCACACTGGCTTTCTCTCTGTTTCTTGAATGCGCCAACCTCATTCCAACATCAGGGATCTTGAATTTCCTGAACCCTCTGACTGGGATGTTTGTCCTCCAGATACTTGTATGGCTGACTCCCTCACTTCCAACAGACCGCTGCTCAAATATTGCCCATCTGAGAAGATTCCCTGCATGCCTGGTTTAAAATAGTCCATTCCCTCTTCCTATCTGGCTACCTGCTATCTCCTTCCTCTGCTTTATTTTTACTTCATAGCACCTATCACTACCAATTAATATATTTTACAATTATTTTTTGATTTGTTGTCTGTCTTTCCTTCTAGAATGTAAATTTCACAAGGACGGGAACTTTTTCTTACTCCCTATTAAAATTCACAGAACTTACGACACTGCCAGGTACATGGTAAACTTCAAAAACATGTATTTGTTTTGAATGAATGAATAAATAAATGAAGCCTGAGATTTTAGCACTTACTGTCTGCATGAATGTCGGCAAATTATTTCAATTTTTGAGTTCATTTTCCTCATCTATAAAATGGAGACAGCAGTCCCTGAATTTTCTACTTTATAGGGTTATTGTGAGGACCAAATCAGATTGTGACTGTACGTATGCCTTCCAAACAACAAAGAACTGTGGAAATATTACATAGGATTATTAATACATTATCTTATTTCAGATACCAGGCAAATTTTTGGCCAAACTCTGAGAGAGAAGACTGTGTCTCTGGTGGCTTTTACCTCTTTTTTCTATTACCATTTCCCCAAAATGTGGTATACGCTTTTCTCCTCTTGAATCCAGGCACTTCCTTTTATTTGTAGAACAGGAAAAGTAATACAAACCTGGGTCATCTCCAAATCTGCCAGAGCTGACCTTGGAGAAGTTCCTTAACCTTCTGAGGCTCAGATTCTTTGTCCATTAAATAGTGATTATGAAGAACTGATTTCATAAAGCTATTATGAGTCTGTAATGAGTTATGCATATGAAGAACTTTGAAGATTGAGTGGGACATAGTAATATTTTAATAAGTGTTAGTTATTGTTATTCACTTAACTATTGACTGCCTGTACAAATGTTACTTCATACATTTTTGTATGTGAATCAGATGAGGGAAGGTATGCCCGTTACTTAGAATGGTGCCCAAAGCCTCATAGGTGCTTAATAAATAGTAGCCATTATAAGTAGTAGTGGTGGTGGTGGTAGCAGTAGTTCAGAGCAGTTATGAATTTCAACAAAAAATTTTTTTAATGGTCCATGGTCTCTTGATATAATTTTGTTCTTCTCCTTTTCCAGCATTGTGGTGCTAATTAGGAGACTTTTATATAAACCTCTTCCCTAACCATTTCAGCAAGTCACAGTTCATTACACCCAAAAGCATCAGTCCAAATGCTAACATAGTAAATCCCATGGCTACAGGCCCTACCCCACCTCACCCCTGAAAAAGAGATCAATGATCCATGGGTGTTGGCTGCAGTGTAAAAGTCAAAACCTGACTGCAGTTAAGTTTGTAGGGGCCCTGGCATTGTTACCTGCCTAGGAATTGATGACCTACCATTTTCAAGCTCTCCTATAAATATGAACTGGGTTCTTGGCATAGAGTTTCCACAAACTCACCAGTGCACTACTTCCTAAATACAGATATCCCTCATTCTCTTTCTCTAAGTATGAAATGGAATCCAAACTTTGGTCAAGCTTTCAGAAGACATCCTTCTCACTAATTCTTCCCAAGGATCTCTGCTTTAATCTGAGAGAACGATAGGCAGCCATGCCAACTTCCTACATCTATTATCAATTCTGAAAATGCTGTTCCAATTTCCTTTCAGCCACATGCTAAAACATCTTCTCACCCTCACCATAAAATCGTTCAATGCTATAAGAAGATATTATAGACTTCCACGTAAAAGTGGTAGATGGAACATAAACATTACTTCTGCTCTGTCCCAGAAATTCCAATAAATATTACAGCAAAGAAAAAAAATTTTTTTTTGAGATGGAGTCTCACTCTGTCACCCAGGCTGGAGGGCAATGGCCTGATCTTGGCTCACTGCAAGCTCCACCTCTTGGGTTCAAGCGATTCTCCCACCTCAGCTTCCCAAGTAGCTGAGATTACAGGCACCCGCCATCATGCCCAGCTAATTTTTGGGCATGAGACGGGTTTCACTATGTTGACCAGGCTGTTCTCAAACTCCTGACCTCAGGTGATGTACCCGCCTTGGCCTCCCAAAGTGCTGGGATTACAGGCATGAGCTACTGCGCCTGGCTGGAAAATTTTTTTAAAGCATTAAACCTCAGTGAAAAAGATAACCAGAAAGAACATAAAAGAGTAAAATCTGGAGCTCTAGGAAGCAGATGAACCAGTGATAACTCACTTAGCAGACCTGAGAAAGCTGAACCCCAAGCTGACAATGAGAATAAGCCCGATTTTCACTGCAGAATCCCAGGGTACCACTGGACATGGGTGGGAAGTTGAGTCTGTTGACAAGATGACTGGCAGGAAGCATGTTTAAGAAGGGGATAGATCCTCCCCAGGCCCCTCATCCTGCCCCTTCCCCAACCCAGACAACTGAAGGCGTAATTCTTGGAAACAATAAAGCATAGTGGGGCATATATGTCATTGTTGAGGGCAGGGACAGTGCACTGAACACAGAAAGATTAAGTGAGAGGTAACACACTGAACATGAAGACCTTAGTTCTCAGAGCATGAGAAGCCAGACTTAACACTGCTTGTCGGAGACTGAAGCACACCTCTCTAGGAAGTCTATATGCTCCAAGAAAAGATATAGCAGTGCCAACAACAGAATTCCCGCAGAGAAGCAGATTGGCCAAATTACCTTGCAAGTAGTGAGTTCAGAGTTAACAAGTTCCACCCCCACACACTGAGTTTCTAATTTGCTTTTAAGTGTCTCATTTCAAAATGTGAGCCTTAGTCAATGATCACCAAAACTCTAAGGAAATTCCCTAACTTGGAAAATACAGGTGGCCCTTTAACAACATGGGGTTAAGGGTACCAACCCCCAAGCAGCTGAAAATCTACATAGAACTTTTGACTCTCCAAAAACTTAACTGCCAATAGCTTACTCTTGACTGGAAGACTTACCAATAACATAAAACAATCACTAAACACTTTTTATGATATATGTATTATATGTTGTATTATTACAATAAAGTAAGCTAGAGAAAAGAAAATGTTATGAAGAAAATCATAAGGAAGAAAAACTATATGTATTATTTATTGAGTGGAAGTGGATCATCACAAAGGTCCTTACCTTAGTCATCTTCACATTGAATAGGCTAAGGAAAAGAAGCAAGAGACAGGGCTGATCTTGCTGTCTCAGGGGTGGCAGAAGCAGAAGATAATCCACATATTAGCAGACTCAAGCAGTTCAAGCTCATGTTTTTCAAGGGTCAAAATATTAGGAGGGGGAAAAAAGCAACTTATAGAAAACTCTGCAGGAAAATAAAAACTTCAAAAGGAAACTATCATCAGCATCCCCAGACAAATAGGAGAAGTTATTGTAATTTATTAAATAAAAACAATGCTCTAGCAAAAGGAAAACAATTTTAAAACAAGAGAGGAATTATAAATTCAAATTTGACAGCCAGAATGAAAATTTCAGTCAAAGAGTTAGAAGATAAATTTAGGGAAATCTCTTAGAAAGTTGAATGAAAAATCAAAGAGATAGAAGATATGATACAAAAAATAAGAAATATAGAAAATCATTCTAGGAGTTCATCAACTGAGTAACTAAAATTTCAGAAAAAGAACTTGAAAAATAGAAGAAAAAAGAGAAAAGAAATAATCCAAGAAATTTCTTAGTACTGAAGGGCATGAGTTTCCAGACTTAAAAGTTACAGTAAATATTCAGTACAATAGATAAAAGTAAATTCACACTAAGTTCCATCATCTTAAACTTTCAGAACAATAGACATAAAAGAGGGAGTTTTAAAACTTTTCAGAAAAAGGTAAAAATGATTGCTCAAAATACCAAAATGACTGTGGATTTCTCAACAGCCCCAGTAGAAGCAAAAAGATAATGTAACAATGACTTTAGAATTCTGTAGAAAAAAATTATTTCTAGCCTAGAATTCTATACCTATCAAAATAAACAATTAAATATTTGGGTGGGATACAAACATTTCAGACGTAAGTCTCAAAACAATTACCTGCCATGAGCCCATTCTCAGGAAGCTACTGGAGATCCTTTTGTAGTTTATAAGCTTGATGATTGGGTGTTCATGTCTATGCATGAGATGTGCCTACCTCAAACCTTGTTGTGATGTTGGCACACTTCCCATCTGATGTGAAAAAGGAAAAAAAAAAAAAAAAAAAAAAAGAAGCAGCAGCTACTAGATAAGTCCAAAATTAGGAGGCGAAGCAAGAAAGAGAAAGACATGGAGTCTGGAAAGTAAGAACATCAATCCAAGAAAGAGCAAAGGAAATCTCAGAGATAAAGGCGAAGGGAGATCCGAATACAGCCATGTACTCAGCCTAGAAATAAACTAGTCCCGGTTGGAGCAGCTCAGCAGGGCGCAGGAAAGATGGTCAAAAGATGGCTTTGTTAGAATACCTGATGTGAGTGAGTGTATTGAGAGGAAATGTAAACAACCGAGGAGAAAGTTTGGAGTGAATTAGTGATAGAAAACAAAACAAAGGAAGAAAAAACAATAGAGCTATTAACTCCAGGAAAACCTAAAGATTGTGCAAGAAAATAAAAGTAAGCACATTTCAGCTGTGAAGAGTATTTATAGGGACAGGAAAGTATACACACTGAATATTAACCTAAGCAAAATTATGAAATAACAGTAGTGGGATAATGGGAGCATGGGGGTCCAGGGGTTCAGGAACTGTACATGACGGGGCGTGGTAGAAGTGGTAAAAGAGGGCTAAAATAGTGGGAGGCTAGCAGTTAATGCTTAAGGCATTAGGCAAAAAAGAAGGAGCACTATAAGCATATACCAGTGACATGGAGGCAAAACCAAAAGCAAGAGGTGGATGTGTTGATTCTAGGAAGCAGGAAATGATGGATCAAGAGAAGAGTCTATTGTTTTTCATTATGCCTTCTAAAATTATTTGACCCTGAAAATTATGTATGTGTATAATCAAAATTAAAACTACATTTTAAAATAATCATGCATCAACAGTAAATTAAAAGGATGATTTTAATTTGGCTTCTCTTTTTTATGTGCACACATAGACACACAGTGCCATTTGGGCAATACATTTTGCAAAGCATCTAAATGCATGAAAATATTCCAGAGAAGTGCTAATGATGGCCTGGGCCAATCTGTCTTTTGTAAATAATTTCTCAGGCAAGTATACTAATTAGAGCTAAGATAGGCAAATGATACAACAAGCCACCAGTCAAGAGCATTTGCTGCTCATCTATTGAATATATAGCAATAAATATTCAACATTCTGTGGGGTAAACAACCAAGTGTAAGATATGGTTTCTAGCATTATGGATTTTATGATTCAATTAAAGACATGAAACATAAACTTGTGTAAAGTTAAATGACAGTACAAAATGTATAAATAAGGTTTATTTAAAAATTAAAAGATGTTGCAAGATAATACATGACTTTTGCTAAGTCAATGCCACAGACTACAGAAGTGTTACTGTTTAGAACAAAGAAAAGTCAGGATGCAGGAAGTGGATCTCAGAGAAAAGAGATTAGAAATAGGTCTTGAAAAAATGGGCTGGGTTTGAATGAATGGAGGAATGGGGGAATTCCAAATGCAGATCCAGGAAAGGAAGATGTTGTCTTAGTACTGTGAAGAAATTACAGGTTTCAGAGTCTAGGCGCTTGAGTGAGAGCCTGCTCACCAGAACGGGATGGCAATTAGCCTTCGGCCGGAGGAAAGCAACTGGTTCAGAATAAAGTATGTCTGTCACCCACAGTGAGGCCAAGAATCCAGTCAGATGTCCTGTTGGGATGTGTATCCGTCATTTTATGAGCTCAACAAACCCCAGGAATGGCTTCGAATCCATGTTACAGGTCCGAGTTCCCTGGAAACAGCAATTGCCTCTTAGCAAAATCATTAATTAGGGCATTGCCTTGGTTCCATTGTGAATAATAAAAATATGTACACAGACTTTGTACTTTGATGAAAGCATCAGGGTGTGATTTATGGGGGAAGATGCTCTCCGGGGAACATAAATATGTAAGCCTTACATACTTATAAAGTTCAAATACATTACCTCTTCAATGGCTTTCAAAACTAAAGTGACCTCAGTTCAGTCAAATAAATAGGACAGACATGTAAATTAGCAAAAGAAGTGCTCAGACATTTATGCAAGGCTTAGATCCCACGATGAAACAATATCTAGATCAGTGGGAAGTCAGAAGCATTCTATTCTATACGTAGCTATCGCCAGACAAATCTAAACACTTGGTAGGCACTCAAAAAAAAACTTACTGATTTTAAGAAATTAAAGGGGATCTGGTGGGCAGATACAAAAAGACAGAAGTCTCATCGTGAGGCAAGGCTGCTATCAGAGTCTTTCTAGCCAGTTCCAGAAGAGCAGGTGGTTATATCCACCAGTGCCCAGAAGAGGGCAGCCAAGAGCTGCTCAGATGGAACCTTCCTGGGAAGGACACTCACTTGGCACCAGGGTAAACTGTCCTTTCCCTGCACGGAGAGCAGAATCAGCCCAGAACTGATTGGTGAAGAAGTTTGAGGAGAAAAAAAGCAGGGGTGGGAAACATAGACTAAGGGTGTTCAAGACAGATGAAGAACCAGACCAAGAAGAATCATGGAGAATCCAGAGAATGGAAAAGAAAGACAGCAGCCTGGGGTCAAAGGAACAAGGCACAGGAGTGGAGCAGCCCTGACCTTGCCACTCCCCTGCTCAAAAGATTTCAACGGCTCCCTACTGTCCATGGCACAAACTTCTTAGCCTGACATTCAGGGCCATACTATAACCCTAACCCACCTTAAGAATCTTGGGATTTGCTAGGTTTTTAATCATACACTCAAGATTCCAAGCACACCGAAGTTTTCTTGTGACTTTCTTCCTCTGTGTCTTTGTTCCCCCTGTCCCTTCACTCACTGCTCTAAACAATGAGTGGCCACCACATGCTAGTAATGGGAGGAAGGGATACAGGATCAACCAGAAGAAGTGGCCACCTTCAAAGCTGCCAGGAACAGACAGTGCCATGTACTACCATGAGGGAAGCAAGAGTGGATGGTGTGGAGAGAGAAGTGGCTAAGTCAGGCTGTCTGAAAAGGCTTCTTGGAGGAGGTGACCATCCCCCTGAAATCACCTTGCCTTTCCTCTCCACTCATCTAAACCTTCGGCGCCTGCTGAAGGACCATCTGTTGTTTTCATCTGCCTGCCTGCCTTTTCCCACTCCTGGTAAAATACTCCATCTCCTCCTTTAGGAAACGGCTCCCTCCTCCATCTGCCAGGTAGGCTGATCTGGTAATGTGGTTGATCATATTACCCCCTCCTGTGATCCACAGCAGTTGGCTCAAGGAAGACCCTTCAAGACAGACAGATGTCTTCCCTGGAGTTTTCCTCTGCGTTTTGGAACCGAAGGAATAGCTAGCTTTCTCTTCCCCCTGGATTGGAAGCTGACAGGGTAGATTCCAGAGCTGCTGGTGCCATGTCCCTTACCTCATGGAGGATTCTGAGAGAATAAACTGGAAAAAGACAGAGCGAACTGATACTATACAAATCCCAGAATCTAGTTGCCCTGAATTAGGACAAGGCCTCCGCTCCACTGAGCAGCAAAAGCCCAATTCCAGAGCTGAGCCAAAGGAGTTTGTGTTTTAGCAGGGTAGCAGGTGTTTAAAAGGCCAATGGACAAGCTCTGCTGTTCTGGCTCCATGATGACGTCAAAGACCATTTTGCTCCGCCATCCCCATCACATGACTCTCCTCGTGCTCCAAGATGACTGCTACATCTCTGGAGTTATATCCACATTCCACGCTGGAAGGGCAGAAAGCATGTGCCCATTGAGTGTAGCCCTTTTCATCAGAAAAATAATATATTCCCAGAAAACCCAACCTGTACCCTTCTGCTTACATCTCAATGTTCAGAAAAGTATCACACGACCACCCTTCACTGCAAGGAAGTCCGAAGAACTGAGTATTTTTAACTGGGCACATTGAGACAACAGAGGAAATGCACATTGTGTAAGTAACTGGTGGTATCTGCTACAAGTCCTAAATGTCTTTGTTTGCCTGCATAAACCCATAAATTCTCGTTGTTGCTTAAGCTAGTTGGAGATGGGTGTTTGTAACTTTCAATCAAAAAGCCATGGCTAAGACACCTGCCAAATGCCACCACCACCATAGAGCTCCCTGATCCCACTACATCAGAATAATCTCGATGTCTTCAATTTCCAGCGGTCCTTTTCCCACCAGCAACCTGAGGAAGGGAAATCACAGGGACAGGGCAATGGCACCTAGGCAGCCAAACCCCACCCCAGCAGCCAAAGCAGGCCGAAGAGCCCTGCCAGCAGGATTCCTGGAATCTAGCTCTCTTCTCTCTCTCACTTCACCTGCGAAGGGCCACAAAAAAGCTGTTTCAAAGCCATCAGCACCATGACCCCAGCCACTGCTATTGACCCCATACCCTGAACCCAGCAATAAATACTATCCAGGGCTTGATGATGGCAAGAAACGGGGAGACAGCAACAGCCCTGATTTGCCACTAAAACACTTAAACATAACAGGATACATCTACAGGATAAAGCACTAAAAAGGAATAAAAAGAGAATGAGGAAGCTCTGGATGCATTCATCTGAAACACTTCTAAAACTGTTACTAACAAGAAAAAAGCTAACTGCAAAACGGTGCCCATATACATATGAGATATATAGATAGCATGTATAATATACATACAAAATGATCATTTGTGATAAAGGAAAGAAAAATAATATCAGCACCAATATTTGTACCTGCAGAAAATATTTCTAGAAGGATATACAATGCAAGAGACTGGTACTTTTGGCTGCCTCCAGGGTGAAGAGCAGGAAGGCTACAAAATAGGAGGGCAATGTTTCTCTGTACGCTCTTTAAACCTTTCAAATTTTGGACCCTAGGAGTGAACTACCTATTTGAAAAAGAATGAAAATACGTTTCTGTAAGTAAACACACTGCGGTTTGTGCTGGTATGTCTGGTATGTTTTGTTTTGTTAAGGCAAAACAACAGGAAGGATGAAATTGGCAAACTGGGCTGGGAAGAGAAAAGGAAAACAGAAAAATTAGCACCCATTTAACAATAAAATAGAAATAGCGTTTTGCGTGAAGGGATGCTTTTCTCATATCTTGCTTGAAGCATTTACAGACATCAGCTCATTCATCCTGTCTTTTCTACAAGCGGTGGAAAAATTGATTCAATTCCTTCCAGCTTAGAGCTGAGGAAAGGCCTAAAGAGCTGAGTCTCTGACACTGCCCCATTTCCCCAGCCTGGCCAGGCCACCCCATCCTTGCTCAGTCTGTTTCCTGTGTCTGGAATCTCTCCCCTTTCTACTCTCTCCATTCCAAGGAGCCGCTCCAACACCTACACAGCTTCTCCATTGAAAATAGCTGTTCCATTAGGCCAGGCATTGGCCTTTTCTGAAAAGAGTCAGGTGGTAAATATTTTAGGCTTTTTTTTTCATGGCCATTCTGTCTCTGTCATAAACAGCCAACTCTGCTGTTGTAGCATGAAAGCAGTGATAGATAATACATAAACAAATGGGCATGGCTGTGTTCCAATAAAACTTTATTTTCAAAAACAAACAGGCTGTAATCCAGAACACTGACAACACCAAATGCTGGCAAGGATGTGGAGCAACAGGAACTCTCATTCATGGCTGGTTGAAATGCAACATGGTACAGCCACTTTGGAAGACAGCTTGGCGGTTTCTTACAACACTAAACATACTCTTGCCATATGATCCAGCAATTGCTGTCTTTGGTATTTACCCAAAACAGTTGAAAACTTATGTCCACACAAAAACCTGCACATGGATGTTTAGAGCAGTTTTGTTCATAATTGCCAACACTTGGAAGCAACCAAGATGCCTTTCAGCAGGTGAGTGAATAAATAAACTGTGGTCTATCCAGACAATGGAATAGTATTTAGCACTAAAAAGAAATGAGCTATCAAGCCATGAAAAGACGTGGAGGAAACTTAAATGCATATTACAAAATAAAGACGCCAGTGTGAAAAGACTACATACTGTATGATTCCAACTACATGACACTCAAGAAAAGGCAAAACTATGGAGACAGTAAAAAGATCAGTGGTTGCCAGGGGCTGGTGGGGAGAAAGGGATGAAGAGGCAGAGCATAGAGGATTTTTAGGGCAGTGAAACTACTCTGATGATACTACAGTGGTGGATACACATCAGTATACATTTGTCCAGACCCATAGAATGTACACCAGGAATGATCCAGAATGTAAACTATAGACTCCATGAGTGACAGTGATGTGCCAATCATGAGCTGTAACAAATGTGCCCCTCTGGTGGGGGAAGTTGATAATGGGGGAGGCTATGCATGTGGGAGGGCAAGTAAAAAAAAACGGGAAATCTCTACACATCCCACTCAGTGTTGCTGTGAACCTAAAACTGCTCTAAAAATAAAGTCTATTTAAAAAAATAGGTGGTGGCCGTATTTGGCCTGTGGACCATTGTTTGCTGACCCTTCTTTGGACTCCAGGGAAATTTGCCATCAGTGACCATCATTCTCCGCATTACTTTATAGTAGGTGGATGTGCCCTTTTGTTGCCCTCAGATGCAAACACTTTGAAGATAAAAACTGTCTCTTCTTATCCCATCCACTAGCCTGAATGTTGGTTGGATTAAATTGGCCTAAAGTGATGTAACCCAGCTGCCAAAGACGGAACATAGCTCATAGCTTTTTCTTTCCTGGGGCGTGTCTGTCGCATCCAAGACCAGCGCTTTCACCACTTGCCTGCCATAGGCCCTGAAAAGCAATGTCCCTCCCTGCCTTACTACCCTGGGCACCCTGTTTCCAGAAGCTTCCAGATAAGCACAGTCGGAGTGCCTCCTCTAAGTGTTTGGTAGAGGGTGTGAATAACTTTTAAAGCAAAATTCAAAAACAACAGCATTCAAAAGCACAAAATTCCAAAGCAGCATTGCTCAACCTGGCTGCCACATCTCCTTTTCTCACACATGGCCCCACTGGTTTGCAGTTTAATCAAATATTTATGTTGCTGTTAGTTTTTTGGCCCATCTACAGTATTTCAAAAACTAGCATTTATTGAGCAGCTACTACCTGGCAGTTGCTCTGAACATTTTAAAGAGATGTCCAAGGGAAGAAGAGGGAATGTTTACTTTCCATTGTATAACTTACGGTGTGCTTTGAATTTTTTACTATGTACATTATTGTACTATGTACATAATTTCAGCTTATAGAGTAGGTGACTGGAGGATTTGATATGTCATTTCTGAAAATGTATATGTTCACATGTGAGGTCTTTCTGAAGGTGATTACAGATTCTTAACAAAATGTAGGGAAAAATAAATAATTTTTGTTTTGTACTTGTAAATTGTCAAACTGCATTAAACAATCTTGCTCTCTAAGATTCCTTTCTGTACTCATGTCATTGTACTTCCAAAGTCAAGGGTCTCTGTATTCTGAGACTTGGAAATTCAAAAAAGATGCAGCTTTTCCTCAGCCCTTTGTCCACCCGCCTCCACCCTGGAACAGGCTGCCTTCAGCCCTGCCATCACTGCAGCCCGGCAGGACTGTTGTTCCTCTGGCTACCAGGAGGGGGAACATTTGTTCCCTTTCTCTGCTCAAAGGGCCTCTACACCCTGCAGGCATTCTCTGGGGTCCCTGGACCTAGGAGACTCTCCCCAGAGTGCCAGCCCTTCCGGTCTCCCTGGCAAAATCAGTGCTGCCCAAACTTCCCCGTGCTGCTGAAAATGCAGAGACGTGAAATCCCACTGAAGACTGTGCTGGAAGCTAGCCCAGCCTCCACCATGACTGCCACCCACCTTCAATCCCTGAAACTTTGAGGAAAATAAGTGAGACATGTATTTTGACACACCAAAACAATGAGCGAAGCTGCCCCCACCCCTTAGAGCCATTGGGCTTTCTCCCCGGATGATGTGTCCCGTCTAAATCTCATGTTGAGATGTAATCCCCAGTATTGGAGGTGGGAGGCGGTGAAAGGTGAGTGGATCACGGTGGGTGGATCCCTCAAGGCTTGGGACTGTCCTTGCACCAAGGACAATAATAAGTGAGTTCTCAATAAGATCTGGTGGTTTGAGGGTGTGGCACTTCCCCCAACACACACTGTCTCTTGCTCCCACTCCTGCCATGTGAAACGCCTGCCCCCCTCTTTGCCTTCCACCGTGATTGTAAGCTTCCTGAGGCCTCCCCAGAAGCCAAGCAGATGCAGGCACCATGCTTCCTAAACAGCCTGCAATACCGTGAGCCAATTAAACCTCTTTCCTTTATAAATTACCCAGTCTTGCATGGGCATGGTGGCTCACACCTGTAATCCTAGCACTTTGGGAGGCCGAGGCAGGTGGATCACTTGAGGTCAGGAGTTCAAGACCAGCCTGACCACCATGGCAAAACCCAGTCTCTATTAAAAATAGAAAAATTAGCTTGGCACAGTAGTGCACACCTGTAATTCCAGCTACTCGGGAGGCTGAGGGACGAGGATCATTTGAACCTGGGAGGCAGAGGTTACAGCGAGCCAAGATCATGCCACTGAACTCCAGCCTAGGTGACAGAGCGAGACTCAGTCTCAAAACAAACAAATAAAAAAAAGCAAAACCCAATCTCAGGTATTTCTTTATGGTGGTGCAAGAACAGCCTAACACACCTAACTCAGTCACGTTCTGCCAGAGCTTCCTCCACATCTTCTAGAGCCTGTGTTTGACCCTCAAAAAGTGACGAGTGTGACTGAGGAACTGCCTTTGAAAAATTTTACTTTAATTAATGTAAATGTAAATTTTTAAATAGACAATTCAGTTGTTGAAAAAGCTGTACGTTTAGAACAACGCGGAGAGATGGCTCTATTGTTTCAATTGTAAATTTTATGAAATTGAAATATGGATCAAATATTTTCTATGAAAATTTAGAGCTCAGACTGAGATGTGCCATAAGCATAAAATACATACCAGATTTTGAACACTCAATATCAAAAAATGCAAAGTATCTCATTCATAATTTTTTGTATTGACTACATGCAAAAATGATGTTTTAGATATCTTAGGTTACATAGACTATATTATTAAACTCCATTTCACCAGTGTCTTTTTTCTTCGTTTAATGTGGCTACTAGAAAATTTTTAATTAATGTGTGGTTTACATTACATTTCTATTGGACAGCACTGTTCTAGGTGATTTCCCAGTTGTCCTATGCATTGGGAAATGGGCCAGAAATTTTGGCTGCTCCTGGCAGGCTTCCCTCCTAGAATTAACAGGATGGTATCCTCAGCAGAAACTGCTCAGCTTTCTGAGGCTCGGGAGATGAAAGGAGAGAGAAAGGAGGCGCATTGGCAGGAAGAGCTGGGCCTGACTTGCTTGGAAAAGCCAGCCCTGGTGCCAGTGACCCCCCCACCATGGGATCCCTGTGCGCCCACAATGTGCCCTCTCTTGGAAATCCAGGGATGATAAACACATGGTGCAGGCTCTCCAGGGAGAGGCTCACAGACGGATACATGCAGAGGCACAGGGATGTGCAGAAGCATCTATTATCATTCACCCGAGAAGGCCAGGAGTTCCCCAAAGTTGAGGTGGCACCAAACAAGGTTGGCAGGGATTCAGACCTCTTTCCAGCTGGCCTCTGTAGTGGTTCTACAGAGTCTAGGGGTGACTGAATTTACTGCGAAGCCAGAAGCATAAACTTGGGCATCAGACACCCTCTCTGAGCCTTGGTTTCCACCCATAAAATGAGAGGGTTTACAGCCTCTACTTTAAAATGCGGTAACTCAACACAACTGCCTTTTTCTCTACACAGCATTGGCAGAGTCATGGGGCTCCAATCAGGCCCAAGGCCAGGCCTTTATTTTTCTCCTAGAGAGCTCACTCAGGAGTTCATTTCCATGCCCCGTGCCCAAGGCCAGGTCTCCTTGAAACTCAGCCAAACGCTCATTAAATGTACACAGAAGGGAGGGCCACTGGGACGGGAGGGCCTGCTCTGCTCAGCATGATACCAGCGCCGGGTGTGCAGCTTTCTGTGACCCATCTCCTCAGGCTGCATTTTCCCTGCCTCTGGGGAGCACCTCCGTTCCAAAAGGCTCTGAGTTGGAAACGCACAGGATGAATTTGGGCACATGTCCTCAGTCACAAATGCCAACAGAATTGGAATATCCGGCGAAGTGCTTTCCAGGCTCCTGGTGCCCAGAGACCCGGGAAGCCAGAGAGTGGAGAGTCCAGGGGAGGAGGCAGAAAGAGCGGTGCAGTGGAAACCCAGAAACCCAGCTCCAGCCCTGACTTGCCAATCACTAACTCAGTGCCGTGGACAAAAGAATAATATCAACGTGCTCATGTGCGTGTGTGTGCATGTGTGTGCGTGTGTGTGTGCGTGCATGTGTGCGTGCTTATGTGTGTGTGCATGCACGTGCATGTGTGTGTGCGTGTGTGCGTGCATGTGTGTGTCCCCACGTGCCAGGCCCAGAGAGGAAATACTGTGAATAAAGAAAGAAGCCCTTGACCTTCTGAGGCTTCCGCTCAAGCATGAGACAACATGCACATAAGGAGTGTAGACAAAGTGCAATGGCAAAAAGTAGATGACAACTTTACTCCAACTACAGGGACCGGGACTGATTTCCTGGCAAGGAGGCATTTGGGAGAACAAACAAGTGCAAAGTGCCCGGGAGGAGAGGCCAAGGAGGTTTAAAGGCGTCCTCTCGGAACACCAAGTATAGTTGACATCTACCTCCTCTCAGCAACTTTCTACAGCAGTGAGTTGACTCCTCCCTATTCTCTGAGACATAAAGCTCATTCCAAACGGTTCAAGGCTTGATTGTTCATACTTATTGTTATTGCGTTTATAGTACCATCAAGAGCATTTGTGATGATCTGCTACCAGGGTGCTTAGTGCGTGTCTTGTCTCTCTAATAGTACAGTCAGGGAATGTGTCCACTGCTTTCTCTTATTCCCTGCCAGCCTGTCATACAATCTGTGGGTTGGAAGGAACCCTGGAAGTCATGCTATCCAGTTCCCCATCTTCTCTCTCCCGGAGGCCTCTGCAAGACTCATAGGCATACGGTCTGCCTCTTTATTCTGTGTTTGTGCGAAACAGGATATTAAAACAGGTTCTGTTTTAGTATCAGCCAGGGCTCCAAGACACCAAGAGTGACTGCACCCCATTTCTAAGGGAAGGTGGAAGACCACAAAGACTTACACAGGAGGTAGTCAGAAACAGGTTTTAGGACCCCAAACTATCCACCACCATAACTTTAAAGAATTTGGAGGCCGGGCACGGTGGCTCACACCTGTAATTCCAGCACTTTGGGAGGCCGAGGGGGGCAGATCACGAGGTCAGGAGATCGAGGCCATCCTGGCTAACATGGTGAAACCCCATCTCTACTAAAAAAAATACAAAAAAATTAGCCAGGCGTGGTGGCGGGCGCCTGTAGTCCGGGCTACTCTGGAGGCTGAGGCAGGAGAATGGCGTGAACCAGGAGGCGGAGCTTGCAGTGAGCTGAGATTGTGCCACTGTACTCCAGCCTGGGTGACAGAGCAAGACTCCGTCTCAAAAATAAAAAAAATAATAATAATTAGGAGCTGGGCTGGGATTAGACAAGGATTTGGGGAGAGAGCTACCAATCCCTAGACTCCCCAGCCTCCTGAGGAGAGGCTGTTTCTTCTCACCTCAAGCCTAGGTGAAGGTGCTTCCATGAGACCTCCTGGAAGACTTGCAGCATGTTCCCTGATCATGGGAGACTCCATAGATTGATGTCTGGTTCGCCCTGAGAAATCTAAAGGGCGAGAGATGGCGGCAGGCCAGTTGCTCTGAGGATGGAGTGAGACGAGGTGATTGTGTTGAGGGAGACTTGCTTTTCCCAAGTTTGTCAGGGCAAAGCATGTGTGAGTTTCCTATGGAGCAGAACTGGCCTAGGAGGTGTGGTGCCAGATGCTAGGGGGTGAGGGAGAAGCAGTGGAGGAACGGTCAGAAGAGATGCATGCTCCCAGTCAAGCAAAGGCAGATAAGGGGCGGTGGCTGCAAATTACCCATGAAGGAACCCATGAGGTGAGTCATCTGTCAACCCCAGATGGCTAGAACACCACCAGTGGAGTGAGTCTCTTCCCACCCGCCTTCCTCCTCTCTTCCCCCCTTGCCCTAGCCAATCCTGGAGAAGCCAAGGAGTGGGGGGGGGGGGTATGGGAAATGGAAGCACCAGGTGACGAATATAGAGGCACACAGCCCCACAACCTCTTCTCACTGCAGGTGCCAGCCTAATACAGCAAAGCTGGGAGAGGGAGGAAATTTTCATTTGCAATGTCGATGGGAGGATTTGGGTCCTTACCCTGGAATGGGCATATTAACTACCAATGGAGACTAGGTTTTTGTGGAAGAAGTAACTGGATGATGTTTTCTTAGATAAGAGTGGCAAAGACATTGTAGAACTTGCCCCACTGTCATCAAGGAGCAGAATAAATACTGCAGAACAAGCTTGACAAGACAGTGGGAGACCAAAAATACCATTCATTTCTGTTGCATCCTACAAGTCCCTGCTTGTTCAATATGATAGTGTAATATATACACAATTTCCAAAATTGGGATCATATGCTACATGGTATTCAAATCTTTTTTTTTTCTCAAAGAATAATATATCATGAAGTTTTTCCCTTGGAAGAAAATATTCATCTACAAGTCGAACATACCACCATCTGGACATGCTGTAATTTATTTGCCCAATATCATATTCAATGTTTGCTCTTGCAAATCACACTAAAATCAAATATCCTATGCATAACTCTTTGTTTGATTTGACATATTTGATTCCTTCCTAAGGATAAATTCCAAGAAGCGGAATTGCTAGACTAATGGGTAGAAACCTTTTTAAGGCTTTTTATCTCTATCATCAAAGAGGTGCAGGAAACACGTTTTCACTAAGTAGGAATGAGTTGTCCAGAAAAGGCCTGAAGAGGCTGGATACGTCCTGCAGTCTGTGTAGCCCCACTCAGGTAGGCAGGGCAGTATGACGGTGACTATCGAGGTTATTCTACAGCTATGTAAGGGGAGCCAGAATCGCACCTGAACAAGCCCACACTGTTTTTGCTACTATAAGACACACATACAGAATTCAAGTGATAGTCACAAGAATAACACTCATGTCGATGCATCTTTTCCTGACTCCCTCAAGGGGTTAATTTCTCGGGGAGGCAGCATGGAGTATGGTCAAGAGCATGAATTCTGGAGTCAGACAGCTTGGCCTTAGCTCTACCATGGACTAAACATGTTACTGGAGCAAGTTACTTCTCTCTGTCCTGAGCTTCCTCATTCATAAACGTTCCAAATTCAATTAATTCCTGAAACTGCTGAACCAAGTGCCTGGAACTCAGTACATGCTCAATAAGTGGTGTCATTAGTTGTCATTTTCTGGTCTTAACTTTAACAGAAGAACTGAAGCCAGATCAGCTAAATCCGTGGTTCTCAGTTGGGAGTGATTTTGCCACGTGGGGTATATTTGGCAATATCTGGAGACATTTTTGATTGTCACAGCATAGGAGGGAGGTGGTGCCACTGGTATCTAGTGGGTGGAGGCCGGGGACACTTCTGAACTTCCATGCACCAGACAGACCCCCACAGCAGAATGTCAGTAGTGCTGAGTTTTGAGGGTCCCTGAGCTAAACCATCCCTGGTGCTCACCTGGGTGCCAGCTGTCACATGCTGATGAGCACTGCATTTCTGTTTTGTGCAATGACATTTCTGTGTGGCATTTCTCTCCCACTATCTCTGAGGTCACCTGGTATACCGAACGGGTAGGACTGGCCACATCCCCTGTCTAGCACTCACAGTATGAGAGAATAGAGACGAATCTAGTGACCAGGGGCATTCGCAGGTTTCTGCTACAGTGACACTGTATATCAATTACAAATCTCTGAGGCACACAAAATAAGCACCCATTTGTTGCTCATAGCTTTGAGAGGTGGTTTGGACAGTTTGGCTTCAGGTGATGGGTCAAGTTCAGATCTGCCCCATCTTCATGTTCAGAAAGCATCTCATTCTGGAACCCAGGCTGAAAAAGATTCTCAGACTGTGGGTTCTTCCCATGGTGAAAGTCCCAGAAGGGCAAGAAGAACCAGCAGTGCCTCCTGAGGCTCAGAACTGGCTCAGTCCCTTCAGCCATGTTCCATTAGCCACAACCCATTTGTGGCCCCTGTTACCTGCAGGATAACATGCACATGCCTTAGGCTGCACTCAATCCTTTATTAAAATCAGGTAGACTGTAAATACATATGCTCTTTTATCTTTTTGTCTTTAGCAGAACATAAAAGGGCCTTATTGTTCATCTCTGCCAAGTTCTGGCCAGTGATCAATAAGCAGAGATGTTGTATGGAACATGCTGAATGATGCTGTCTGAGGGAAAGGACAGGTCTTCTTCCGTTTCTCCTTCCTGCTGCCTGGGATCCAAATGTAGTGGCAGGAATTTTAGCAGCCATTTTGGACCTTGAGGATGGAAAGTACACGTGGCAGAGCAGAAAGCGTAAGGCTCTTGGATCTCTGATAATGCATGGAGCTGCCTTAGCAGCCCTGTACTTACTACCCATCTCCAAAATATTTTATATGAGACAACAGACTCTTGCATGTTTAAGGCTTTGAGGTTGAACCTCTCATTTGTAAACAAACTTGATTTTAAAACATACCTCAAGGATTCCCTGAGTTCACTGGCTGAACACACCTTCATTTCAGTGTGTTATACATTCACTTCTCTATCAGCAATTCTGGTGTTCCCTACCCAGCCTAAAAGGACCGAATAAAAAACCTCTCACATCCAGGTCAGTCTTTGCATTACGGCTGCCAGTCTCTTTCTTCTGAAAACTTTGGGGGTGAGGGAGGGAGAGATAAAGTTTTACCACCAAAGAAGTCACTAACAAAGTGCCAGGAAATTTTTATACATTCAGGTACCAATCACGGGTAACAGGTGAATTCTATCATCTTCTGGGCAATATTAACATTTTACATTTTGAAACTGAAGCCCTTGAGCACAGCTGTTATCCTCCACTGCCTCTGGAAACTCCTCTCGGTTCACACGGAAGGCTACCCTTTACCTCCCACTCCCTCCCCAAACCTTAGCACTCACAGCCATCCTTTGTCCACTTCTGTCTACTTGATATATGCCAGTTCCTCTGGCTGCTGTCCAACTGCAGCGCTGCTGAGCTTAGCATGAAAAGCCCCCAAATGATCCTGCCCCACCCTCTCTATGAGAGTCCATGCATCAAGTCCTTTAATCACTTACTCTAATTCCCCTTATCTACACCTGCCTCACACTAATCCAGTATCACAGTGGAACAATGAGACTTCCAAATAGAGGTAATTTCTTCCACTGCCCATTCTCTGCATGGCCAGTGAACTGACAGAGTCATAAAACAGGGCAGAGACACAGAGTGCCTCCAGGGCAGTGGTTTCCAGGGTGTTTTTATTTTAAACATGGAACTCTTTGTTAACATGAAATCTTAGGTAGAGCCAAATACGCAAAGCGGTTAAAGACAGAGCCCTCTAAATGGAAGGGAGATGGTGGGAGCAAGTTTGGAGTGGACCCAGCCCCACTGCCGCCCCTCAACAGTTTTGAAGAGAACCCGCAGAAACCCAAGTCTCTGAGTCTATGAATGCTCTGACTTCTTCCCTCTGCTGTAAACGCTCCTCCCCCAGGGGTTTGCTCTGATCATTTCCTCATTCCAGTCAAGTCTCTAGACAATGTCACCTTCCCTGACCACTTACCTAAAGTAGCCCCCACTCCACATCACTCTCTACTCTTGCAGGCTGCATTAGTCTTGTGTCAGCTCGAGAATGGAATAAGAAATGTAAACTTTGCTGGGTGCGGTGGCTCACACCTGTAATCTCAGCACTTTGGGAGGCCGAGGTGGGCAGATCACCTAACCTAAGGAGTTCGAGACCAGCCTGGTCAACATGATGAAACCCCATCTCTATTAAAAACACAAAAAAATTAGCCAGGCATGGTGGCGGGTGCCTGTAGTCCCAGCTACTTGGGAGGCTGAGGCAGGAGAATCTCTTGAACCCAGGAGGCAGAGGCTTCAGTGAACTGAGATCATGACACTGCACTCCAGCCTGGGTGGCAGAGTGAAATTCCATTTCAAAAAAAAAAAAGAAATGTAAACTTTTATTACAGGAAATACACATGAAAAAATGAAGGGAGCGAACTGGGACTGGTGGCAAGAGCTGTCAAACTGCAGTGAAGATCTGCCCCTAAGTGAAGGAGAGAGGGAAGGAAAGGAGGGTGGGAGAGAGGAAGGATTTCAGACTAGAATACACTTCTACAAAAATTCCAGCAAGGCCTTCAGAGAGTACTCAAGCCAAAGTTTCCCATCGAGAAATCCCAAGTCTGCCTCAGTGTCCCTGCCACCCTGGGACATTGAGGGGAACCAGTCTCAGTGCAGACACACTGATGCATTCCCGAATGCAGCTGCCAGGGTTCCCAGTCGCTTTCACGCTCTGCAGCATGAGACCCCAGAGGCTCGTTCTCGTAGCTACCACAATTTTCCTTTATAGTGCTTTCACTATATGACATTATATTTAGTATTTATTTGTTTATTATTGTCCCCAAGCTAAAACGTAAACTCTATGCCAACAGGGGTGTGCCTGACTTGTTCCCTGCGGTATCCTCAGCTCCTAGAACAATATCTGGCAAATAAAAGGTAAACATCTGTTGGATGAATGGGCAGGCAGAGGGATGTTTTATGGGCTGCAAAGGAGTCATAACATGAAGAAAATAGTGTAAAGATCTCAGAGTTGTATTGTTAATCAACAAGGAAAACAACGGCATCTTTTCATCTTGGGAAACATCTTGGAGAAAGAACAGACTGCAACTGAGAGGGCTTCAGGAACTCTGCTGCCCAGGGGAAGAGACAGGATTCACAAAAGTGAGGGCAATTCTGCCAAGAGCTTGAGTGTATCTGGTAGTTTGTTGGTCAGGGTTGCAATTCATCCAGGCTGAGAGACTAAAATTTACTTTCCTGAAGCTAAAGGGAAGCCAGTGGCCATGAAAAAATGAAAATACAATCTAATCTCCTCTTCAGAAAACAGAGAGACAGAGACAGAGAGAGACTGGCCTTCTTTTGCATGTGATCATTAGTGATCTAGGTATGATGCTATCCCCATAACATCCTTCACCCCGCCCTGCACAAACCCTCCACCCTGAGAGCACTGTTCTTTCCAACTCCGAGATCTAGATCATGTGAAGATCTGATTCCGCTACCTACATTTCAGTCAGAAGATCTGAGAAGACTCAGACTTCTGTTAACAAGTGTGTAGAAATGTGAAAGGGGAATGATTTCTCTGTGAGTCAATATTGGAACCTCAAGTGATTTTTTCCCCTTTATTAAGAACAAAAGAGGTTAGGCGCAGTGACTCATACCTATAATCCCAGCATCTGGGGAGGTCAAGGTGGGAGAATGGCTTGAAGCTAGGAATTTGAGACCAGTCTGAGTAACATGGTGAGACCCACCCCCAATCTCCAAAAAAAATTTTTTTTAACTAGCTGGGTGTGGTGGTGCACACCTATAGTCCCAGCTACTCTGGAGGCTGAGGTGGGAGGACCACTTGAGCCCAGGAGGTGAAGGCTGCAGCGAGCCATGTTAGCACCATTGCACTCTACACTGGATGACAGAACAAGACCCTGTCGCAAGAAAAAAAAAGAAAAAAAGAGCCCAAATGCTGTATAAGAATGTCTGCTCTTAGTTTATAGAGCTTTCCAAAATACAAAGGCTTCCTTCGGTATGAAAAATTCAACGAACTTGTGTTACAAACCATAAAATTAAATGTATATACTTGAAGGACTGGGACTGCCAAATAGATTCTTCAAAATGGCTTTGCCTTTTTGATTTGCTGCACCATTTTTAGTTAAAGCTGGTGCGGTGCTCTAAATACCCCAGTAAAATTGGAATCTCATAGACCTCCAAAAGGCTAATGGTGACCTCCAACTTTTAATAAAAGAGCCGAGGACCAAGAGAAGACCAAGGGGTTTGATGGATTCAAGATCATAAAAGCAGCTTTCATTGTCTGCCCACTGACCCCGGGGAGGAGGTCAGAGAAGGGGCTGCAAGGATCACAGCAAGAAAGGAGACAGGCCCAGCATGGACAAGGGGACTGTAATCACCCCATCATCCCTTCCCTTCTCCAACCAACGCACCACACTTGCATCTGACATACATGCTGGGCTTGGTAGTAAGCTTTCACGCAAAGAAAAGTCTGAATAAACAATTTGAGTAGCACTAGTCGATTCCACTAAGATGATGTAACACTTCTAACAGATTCTTCATTCCCATAAATCCTGGGGTGTTAGTCATGTAACATTCCCTGACATATTTTCCACTCTCCAACACTCAGGGGCTATCTCCAAAATGGGACAGATGTTATCTGGCACTCACCCTTTACTGGAGCTCTCAGTGGAAAAATTATGCAAAAAATGAGTATTTCAGTGAACATTTACTGAATGCTGACTCTATGCTAGACCAGAGATTATAAGATCATCTATCCCCACAAATAACTTACAGAATAATAGAAGAGAAAGTGCACAGGCAATGTGAACAAGTATGCTGAATCATTTAGAATATGTTTGCCTGCAAGTAAGAGAATACCGCCCCCCCACCCCCACCCCGCACACACACACACAAAATGTGACTTAGGCATCAGGGATTATTACTATATCTCACATATCCAAAAATCTGGGGGAGAATGTTCCCAGGTTGGTTCGGCAGTTCAGGAATGGCAGGGATCCAGTTCACCACCTCTATGATTCTCTTGGCTTTCCCCCTCAAAGCTTCAAGGTGGCTGCTGTAGCTCCAACCATCACATCCTCACAAAACTACATCTAGTGGCAGACATGAAAAAGATCATTCCTTTGTAGTCATGGAGGAAAATTTTCTCCAAGAATTCCTTGGCAGATTTCCCAACTTATCTTTTTGAGAATTAAATCACATCCCCAGACTTTAACTAAAAGCAGGTTGGGAAAGAGAATATCAGGTGTTTTCAGCTTTCGTTGAGAGAGGCAAATTCTGCCAGCAAGTAAGCAGGAGGATGAATGGTTGTAGGTGAGTAATCAACATTGTCTGCCATATATGTCAGAGGCAATGACAGAGAGGCATAAAGCAGGCCATGAGAGAATGGAGGAGGGGCACCTGTCTCATCAAGAGGAGGCTTCCTGGAGCTGGTGACACCTGAGATGAATATTAAAGAACAAATGGGATTTAATGAGATGAAGATCATGACAGAAAGGATAGAGTGGGCCAAGGTCCCAGGTAAGGGGCCAACATGAGCAAAACCATAGGTATGTAAAAGAACACGATGTAGGCACCAATTTAGTGTCACTACAGCATCTAATGAGAGGAAACGAATCTTGT
Organism: Mandrillus leucophaeus; assembly: GCF_000951045.1. NCBI lineage: Eukaryota > Metazoa > Chordata > Mammalia > Primates > Cercopithecidae > Mandrillus > Mandrillus leucophaeus. The sequence continues at coordinate 4,923,191 of NW_012101288.1, forward strand.
GAAGTGTCAGAGGCCTGATCACAAAGGCCTCCACGGCTGTCTGCAGTTGCTTAAACTTGCAACATAAGCCAAAGGTTGCAAACTTGGAGGCTGGAGGCTAAATCCAACCTCCAGACATGTTCTGTTTGGCAGGCATTTGGGGTTTGCATTCTGAGTATTAATGATTGGAGGCAGAGCATACTCTAGGGCTGAACACTGGGTCCCCCCTTTTCTATTATCTTACACCTGAACTGTTTCCCTCAGTTATGCCATCAGCCTGCTCCCTCAAGGCTTTTGAGTTCACACTCCTGAATAGTCTCTGGAGAGCCATTGAAAGGTCTTACACAGAGCAATAGCACTACCTGTTCTGTATCTCATATTTCTTCTGGCAGCATCGGGAAGTTGGAGTTATGAAATTGGAAATAGGAAGACTAAGTAGAGGTATCTTTTTCAGGACTGTTGGTTGCAAGTGTCAGAAACCTTACTCAAACCTGCTTAAATTATTTAAAAAGATATGTTAGTTTCATAACTTTAGAGTCCGGGATTAGTTTAAGCCTCAAATATGGTTAGATCCAGGGGTAACATTATGACAGTATGTCTCTCCATCCTGCTTTCTCATGTTTTGACTTTATTCTCAGCCAGGCTCTCTGCTCATGGAGAACATGGTCCCTGGCAGCCCCAGACTACTGTGATCCTAAAAGTCAATTGTCACCAAGAAAGGAGAATGTCTTTCCTGATAATTCTGACAAAAGTCCCAGGTTAAATGAGATGGCATGTGGAAGAATAAATAAACAAACAAACAAAAGTCCCATGGAAGACTTTGATTGGCCTGGCTGGGTCATGTGACCATTCATGAGCTAAAACACAGTGCTCATATAAGGAGAATGTATGGAACAGGACAAACAATCACCAGAGGATGGAACTCTAAGGATGTGAAAGGCTGAACAAAAGAAGAGAAATCTATGAAGAAAGGGTGGTCAGAGAATTAGGAACAGAATCAGAATCAAATGATATCCCAGACACAAGGAAATAAATATTTAACATGAGTGGGCAACTCTTTCAAATTCAACTAAAGTATACTTCTTAAAATTTTTTTTTTAAAAACTGTGATGTATTGGATTGGTAAAATGTTAGAATTACTTTTGGCAGAGTTGTGAGGACTTGGGGCAGGTTGAGGAGTTGGCAATGGTTTGAGGCATGCATAGAAAAAGGAAAAGTAGAAACAAAACTGTAGATGACCGAAGAAATTCAGTTGAAAGAAACAGAAATAGAGAGTTATACAGAAAAAAACAGGATCAAGGTAAGATATTTTTGGCTGTAAAGCATTTGAATTAGCAGGTGGGAAGGAAGCCTGAAAATAAAGAAAAGGGAGTTACTTTTTAATTTTTTTATTATTTATTTAATTTTTTTTAGAGACAGGGTCTTGCTCTGTCACCCAGGCTGGAGTGCAGTGATGCAATCAAAGCTCACTACAGCCCCAACCTCCCAGGCTCAAGCGATGCTCCACCTCAGCCTCTAGAGTAGCTGGGACCACAGGTGTGCACTACCACACCCAGCTAATTTTTTTTTTAAGAGATGAGGTCTCATTATGTTGCCCAAGCTGGTCTCCAATTCCTGGGCTCAAGTGATCCTTCTGCCTCAGCCTCCCTAAGTGCTGGAACTATAGGCATGAACCACCACACTTGGTCAACTATTTTAAAAAGAAAGATTGAATTACAAATAATATAACTACTAGAAACGTCAAGTCAAGATATACGGCAGCTGAAAATTCCTGAGGCTTGTCTAAATTCCCGTTTATGATGTCTTTCACCTTCATGGTGATGGAAGAAATAGGATGCCCTGCTAGCACCTACTACAGCCATTCATTCATTCGTTCATTGATTCAATGATTATTAAGCCACTACCCAGCCAGGCGCCAGTCCAGGTGTTAGTGATCCAGCAGTGAACGGAATTGACAAAAACCTGTTTCCATGGGTAATAAATGCCCCCCGACACTCGATTCCTGGCTCTCCCACCTTCTACAGACTTGATCCATGCACTTGGCTCCCAGCTCTTTCTGGGTCCTACAGGCAGATGTACCCAGGATACCAGGTGCCATCTCTGGCAGCTGAAAGTTTGGTTCTCTGGATTGTTCCAAACTTCATTGCTTTTGCAAGCTGCTCACTCATCACCTGACAAAGGGTGAATACAGTCACATCTTTCTACTCTTGCCATCCTTTTTCCCTTTCTTTTAGAACCAGAGGAGGACAGAAAGTAACAAAATTTTCCCCACCTGAAGCTGCCAGTAGAATTCCCAAAATAAGATTAACTTCTCTAGATGACTCACCTAAAAATCTCTCCACACTTCTCTTGTGCTGCTGAGGAAACAACCAAAAGTAGCTATTATTCTGGAATGTAGGTGAAGATCAAAAGTGGATATCGAACTTGCCAGAAGCAGAAAGCAGGAAGACTTGAAAAGAGAGAGTCTGCACTCAGACTACCCAGGTTCCAATCCTGGTGTCCTCACTTACCAGCTTTCGACACCAAAAAGGAGACACAGATGGAAATCCACCCTGCCCAAGAAGCAGCTTCCCACTGGAAAATGGTAATAAGAGTAATAATAGCAGGTGCATCAAAGAGCTGTGAAAATGAGATGCAATCATTCATTAAAGTGCTCAGCAAGGGGACCACATGGGCTGAGAGCTGAGGTGAGGGTGCATTGCCACGTGAAAGTTGGGGACTACAGCCAGAATGCAAAAGGATAAATCCAGTGTTCATTAAATGATGCTGAGAAATTTTCTTACCTAATACACTCTCCTTCTGACCCACTCAGCCTGAACATAGAGAGGCTGGAAGGTAAGATTTCCCTGTCCACTTCAGAAACTGAGGTTGGTACAATTAGTCCTTCATTCTTCATTCCTGAGGCCAATTGGCTTCAAGAAAATCTACCTTTCTCTTAAAAACAACTCAGTGTAACCATTAGGTCAAAATTACAGCTAAAGATTGAGTTCCTGCAAAATGTCAAATAAAATGTCTTACCATTTGTGACAAACAGCTGTTGCCTTCTTCTCCAAGATGGAATCAAAGGATCTTATTACCTTAAATGAAAATGACTAAAGCAGAATTATTTCCCTTTTAATCTTCCCCCCCCGCCCCCCGCCCCATGGAAATTTACATAAGAAGGAGTGGTAATCCACTCCTTTCCGTGTGTCAGAAAATCTCCACTCTTGTGGTCTCCATGGCAGCAACTCCCAACCTGAGGCAGAGGCTGTTTCACCCCGCAGAGTGCATTGGACTTTTATCTGGTGAATGCAATCAATGCAGACAACCACATCGGATGACTCAAACTTGGGGTTATTTCTGATTTTGAATTCCGTGTGTGTTTTGGCTGTCTGTGTTGGTCAACGGCACCAGATGAATTCAAGTATGCCTGTTACTTGATGTTGTGGTGAAATGGCCTGATAAGCCCCCTGGCGTTTTGAATGCTGGCTCTTGCTCTACACCGATGATGATGCATTTTCCAGGTTTCTGAGGGGGTGATGCAACTGACTCACTCTCTGGGTCAGTGGGGACTTGCCTTCAAGCTGTTCTGGCAGCAGTGGGCCACTCTTTCTCAGCTTATCTTTTTGTGATGTACTGAAACACACTCACCTGTGGCCACTGAATAGCGTTAAGCCCATGGTGGATGAGCTATTGTGAAGCTGAATTAGCACAGGCAAATGGGATTTAAACCCGTGATCTGCCCTCGTGAGCGGGAACCAGTGGAGTGACCGTGTCCGGCACTCTCAAGGCTAGGTCAGGCTTTTCTGAAATGGTCATTTAAAGTATCCACTTGCTTCATGCTGTGAAAGACTCTGTTTAGAGGGTGAAAAGACAACCTGCAGACTGGGAGAAAATATTTGCAAGCCACATATCTGACAAACGTTTTGTGTCTTCTAGAATACATAAAGAACTCTCAAAACTCAACAGTTAAAAAAAAAAAAAAAAATCCAATTTAGAAAATGGCTGAAAGACATGAACTGTTATTTCACCAAAAATGATAGGCAGATGGCAAATAAGCAAGAAAAGTTGTTCAATATCATTAGTCATTAGGAAACTGCAAATTAAAACCACAATAATAGATGCCTACACACCACTTAGAGTAGCTAAAATTTTAAATAGTGATAATATCAAATGCTGGTAAGGATGCAGAGACACTAGATCTCTTATACATTGCCAGTGGACATGTAAAATGGTACAGCACCATGGAAAACAGTTTGCCAGTTTCTTACAAAATTAAACACTTACCATACGACCCAACGGTCATACTCCTGGCATTTATCCCAGAGAAATCAAAACTTATATTTGCACAAAAACCTGCATATAAATATTCATAGTGTCTTTATTCATAATGGCAAAATACTCGAGGAAGAAAACCAAATGTCCAATAGGCAAAGGATGGAACAAACTCTGGTACCTCCATACAATGGAATACTACTTAGCAACAAAAGCAAATGAATTCTTGGTACATGCAACAACCTGGATGGACCTTAGGCATTATGCTTAGTGAAAAAAGCCAGTCTCAAAAGGTTACATACCTTTCGAATCTGTTTCCACTTATCCAACAGTCTCGAAACGATGAAATGATAGAAAGAGCACAGATTAGTGGTTGCCGGGGAGCAGGAGGATGAGGGGGGAGGAATACAAACACAGGGGATGGAATTCTTTTTTTTTTTTTTTTTTTTTTTAGGATGCAGTCTCAGTCTGTCACCCAGGCTGGAGTGCAGTGGCATGGTCTAGGCTCACTGCAACCTCTGCCTCCTGGGTTCAAGCGATTCTCCTACCTCAGCCTCTGGAGTAGCTGGGATTACAGGTGCATGTCACCACACCTGGCTAATTTTTGTATTTTTAGTAGAGACGGGGTCTCACCATGTTAGCCAAACTGGTCTCAGACTCCTGACCTCAAATGGTCCACCCACCTCGGCCTCCCAAAGTGCTGAGATTTTAGGCATGAGCCACTGCGCCCGGCCTGAATGGAATTCTTGTACTGGGATGGAACAGTTCTGTATCTTGATTGGAATGGTGGTTACATGAATCTATACATGGAATAACATTACATACACACAAATACAAGCTTAAAAAATGCTGAGAACAGAATAAAATCTGCAGTGTAGTTCATCATTACCAGTGCCAATTCCTTGGTTTTGCTATTGTACCACAGCTTTATAAGATGTCACTGCTGGGGGAGGCTGAGGGAAGGGTATATGTGACCCTGTACTCATGGCCCATTTCTGTCAGTCTATAACTATTTTAAAATAAAAAGTTACAGCCAGACGTGGTGGCTCATGCCTGTAATCCCAACACTTTGGGAGGCTGAGGCGAGCAGATCACGAGGTCAAGAGATACAGACCATCCTGGCCAACATGGTGAAACCCCATCTCTACTAAAATACAAAAATTAGCTGGGTGTGGTGGCACACACCTGTGGTCCCAGCTATTCAGGAGGCTGAGGCAGGTGAATCACTTGAACCCAGGAGGCGGAAGTTGCAGTGAGCCAAGATCGTGCCACTGCACTCCAGCCTGGCGCAGAGAGAGACTCCATCTCAAAAAACAAAAAAAAAAGTTACCAAAAGCCTCCTACTCATGATCGTCTACTCCTTCCTTCATTTATTCCCTTAATTATCCATTTATGGTATTAAAAACCATCCCTGTCAAAAAGAACTTCAACATTCAGCAGATCTTCCTCGTTTTATTCTCAAAACATTGCTGAGACCTGTCCTAGACCTGCCTGTGAGCCATCTGGACCCTTGTCTAACGTTCGGTCTCCGACAGATGCATCAAGGGTGGGTGTGATTGTCCTCTGCGGGTAGGACTGTATCAAAAGCATCTTCGTCTCTGACCCATCACTCATGAACATATCTGTCCCATCACTCAACCCATCACTCATGAACATACCTGACCCATCACTCAACCCATCACTCATGAACATATCCAAATTCTTAAAGGATTTTATATTTTCAAGCAGTACTACTTCTAAAGGTAATAAATTCCATGCCAGATACAATGGCTCACACCTCTAATTCTAGTGCTCTGAGAAGCTGAGGTGGGAGGATTACTTGAGGCCTGGAGTTCAAGATCAGCCTAACAACATAGTAAGAACCCTGTCTGTACAAAAAAAGAATAATAATAATTAGCCAAGTGTGATGGTACACACCTGAAGTCCCAGCTACCTGGGAGGCTGAGATGGGAGGATTCCTTGAGCCCAGGAGTTTGAGGTTACAGTGAGTCGTGACCATGCCACTGCACTCCAGTCTGGGCAACAGAGAAAGACCCTGTCTCAAAAATAAATAGATAAATGAGACCAGCCTGGCCAACATGGTGAAACCCCATCTCTACTAAAAACACAAAAATCAGCCGGGTGTGGTGGCACACACCTGTAATCTCAGTTACTCAGGAGGCTGAGGCAGGAGAATCACTTGAACTAGGGAGGCGAAGGTTGCAGTGAGGCGAAATTGTGCCTGGGCAACAAGAGCAAAACTTTGTCTCCAAAAAATAAATAAATTAGTATAGTATAGTATAGTATAGTATAGTATAGTATAGTATAGTATAGTATAGTAAATACTGGACAATAGAAACTTTTCAGCTCCATTATAATCTTATGAGACCACTGTCGAGATATGCAATCCATTGTTGACTGAAATGTCATTACGCAGCGCATGGCTGTATTGTGCTACAATTGCTCTGTCATTCTCCCTTATATATTTATAGATCTTTTTTTCTAATTCATTTGAAACTAAGCTACAAAATCTAGCCATGTTTTCCCCAGCATTTCACTGTGCATCTTGAATGAATACGGACATTCTCCCAAATAACCACAATACCCCTGTCATACCTAAGAAAGCTAACATTTATTTGGTTAAATTGGTGCCATTTAATATGTGACTTACCTGTAAATTTTACCCATTGTCCCCAATTGTTACCAATTGACCTTTTAAAACTCATTTTATTAAGTCCAAGATTGTGTCTCTAAAACATAAAAATTAAAGTTTCATGTTTGCCGCCATTGTTTGAAGCCACTTGCACTTAATATTTGTACAATTTTGACCCTTTTGAAACCCCATGGGTGCCCCTCTTATTTGATTCTATTGAAATTTGGTGAATAAGTTTATTTACAGGCATCTTTTCTATGCCCTTCATGAATTCATAGCATGTACTTATTTCTTCTTAAAGCTTTGGTCTCTCCATGCTGGAGTCCACCTCCTTTGAGCTCAGGCTCAAATGTAGGTTCCTCTTAATAATTTAGTTTGCCTCTTTCTATGTGTCCTTTATAGGTCCTTCCTTAAGCAGTGTAATGACTAAAATTGCACACATCCCTCCAAGTGCCAACCCACATAGGCTTTATACAATATATACAGAACCACACTTTTAGGATTTAGGACCAATGAAAGGCTCTTTTACTTGCTAACAAATTTAGGAGCTATAAATTTTCTTCCAGACTTTTTCCTTGCCTTAAACTTTTTTACCAGTTGAGAGCTGCATAAAATGAACATTAAGGGCAGAACATCAAAGGAACTAAGAGGCTATGTCCAAGAACACCAGAAAACAGGGAGAAGTGTTTCCCAGGTGCCCACTGCAGGCTGCAACAGAGACCATGGAGGGCTGAGGGTGGCAGACATTTACATAATGACATCGACATATTCTAGCTGCCAGCTGTGAGCTGTCTCCATTTCTTCTTTCACTTGCTCCTCAAAGTGTGAGGCCCAGAGTGACCCCGGTTTGTTGACACCCCCCAGGGACAACTCTGAAACGAACTGCAACTTCAGATTTTGTGTCTAATGTTTCCCTGAATAATGAGCAGGATTTTCTTGGCCTGACATGAAACACTGGGCAAATAGTTTTAGCAAGTCATCTATAGTGAATATTATGTCCTTTTTTGGATTAGCAACTGAGAGCCAGCATTTCATGGTTCAATTTACCTGGATTTGTCCCCTTTTCATGTGTTTTTACACATTTGCCTTTCATGAACTTTTCTCTCTCTGTGGTTTATTTACTCAGTTGTTCACCCATTTGATGTCACTTCTCATGTGCTTATTTTGTGGACATACCACAAACATAACTATGACATAGTCCTGGCACTCAAAAAGAGACCTGCTTTCTCTTTTTGAGAGAAAGCCCAGGCTGAAGTGCAGTGGTGTGATTTTGGCTCACCGCAACCTCCGCCTCCCGAATTCAAGCAATTCTCCTGCCTCGGGCTCCTGAGTAGCTGGGATCACAGGCACCCAGCACCACACCTGGCTAATGTTTGTATTTTTAGTAGAGACGGGTTTCACCATGTTGACCAGACTGGTCTCAAACTCCTGACCTCAGGCAATCCACCCACCTCTGCTTCCCAAAGTGCTGGGATTACAGGTGTGAGCCACCATGCCTGGCCTGAGGCTTGCATTCTTTAAGTGGGACACATGACCCAGCACATCGCATACTCCTGGACACATGGCTCACAGATTACACATGGCCAAAAACAGTCACGTCAGAGCCCAGGAAGACTCATGTAAGCTCCATGATGACAGGAACCTCTTCTCTCTGTCCACTTCAGTATCCCCAGCCTATAGAAGAATGCCTGGTGCATACTAGGACTTCAATAAATATTTTTGCATTAATTAATTCCATGACTTTTGTTTGTATTATTGAGAAACAGGCTACCTCTTTCCTGCTGCACCAGAGAATTCAGAAGCTGAAGCTTCCATCTTGCTACCAAATGGAGTCTGAGACTGGAGTCAACAGATTGCAAAGCAAGCAGAAAGGAGAGACACGTGATTTCAAGTGAGCCCTGAATCTTGCTGTGCCTGAAGCCAGGGCTGCCTTGGTCTTGTTATAGGAGCCAAGTTTGCATTTTTCTTATGCCACATTTGATCAGGTTTGTCCCTGTTTGCTGACCAAGTCCTAACTAAAAACATTAAAAGAAGTGTCCTGCCTACCCTTAAACCAGAGCATTTCAACCCCTTGACAAGGGGAACACAGGGCCCAGACACAGACAATCAGAGTTTAATGGGGCTGCTTTTCATGATGGTTTGCTCCCGATAGGAAGGAAAAGCAGACTCAGATAGTGGGGCTGTCCTCAGCCCAGTCTCCAGGGCTGATGGGCTAGGATGAAGTCATGTGGGCCAGTAGAAAGAAAGAAAACATGAGGCCAAATAATAGGATCTTTAGACTTGGTTTTCTATTTAAGAGCTCTGTAGCCTTGAATAAGTCAGTTGACCTCTCTGGACTTCCGTTTCCTCCAGTACAAAATTAATAACTTGGTCTAAGTGATCGGTTCTACAATGGGTGTGACTGCCTATGTCTCTCTATTGGCATGGGGCTCGCTGCTGCTGTGGCTGCTATTATAGTTGCCCCTGTGATAACTGTGGCGGGAGCGGTCACAATCCTGGAGGCAGAGATCAGAGTGTTGACAGTGTTGGTTTCTCTGAGGCTTCTTTCTTTGGCTGGTAAGATGACTGTCCTCTCCCTGTGTCTATCCCTAGACTGCTGCAGGGATAGAGAAGGCAGGGGTGATGATAAGGCCTGTGATGGTGGTGGTGGGTCATGTGGTGCTGGTGAGGTTCCTAATGGGAAGAATTAGGGCAATAGGGGAAGACTTGTAAGAAAAGAATATTCAGACATGGACAGTAACAAAGGAAAGACCATCTGAAGACACAGGTTGAGGATAGCCATCTACAAGCCAAGGAAAGAGGCCTCAGGAGAAACCAACACTGCCAACACTTTGATCTCTAGCCTCCAGCATTGTGAGAAAATTAATGCTTAAGTCACCGATTCTATGGTACTTTGTTATGGCAGCCTCAGTAGATGAATACAGGGTTGCATTCATATTTCTTAACTCTTGCCAGTTTATTCTAACGTTCAGCGTCAAGAATGATTGTCCTATAAGGTAAAACCTACACTGCCTAGCCCTGCTTCAAGACTCTGGCCACATTCCACCTGTCCAACTACAGATCCCACTTCCCAATAAAAGTTCCCAACTGCAGTGGGACGCTTCAATGTCGCCCAGACTGGAGTGCAGTGGCACAATCTCGGCTCACTGCAACCTCCGCTTCCTGGGTTCAAGCGATTCTCCTGCCTCAGCCTCCTGAGTAGCTGGGATTACAGGCGCATGCCACCATGCCCAGCTAATTTTTGTATTTTTAGTAGAGATGGGGTTTCACCATGTTAGTCAGGCTGGTCTCGAACTCCTGACCTCATGATTCGCCCACCTCGGCTTCACAAAGTGCTGGGATTACAGGCATGAGCCACCGTGCCCAGCCCACATGACTCTTAAGAATGCCATGCTAGTTCCCGATACAACTCACTCATTTATCCCTCCTGACTTTTCCTCACTCCCAAAGTCTATTTTGCACTTCCACCAAACCAAATGCAATGCAAACCTTTTTCAAGCATTTACTAGGCAAGGTGTTTTGATGTCTAACCAAGTAACATAGTTTTAAAGAACGGACTGTCAAGGCCATTTACTCTTGAGGAAGGAAGGGAACCATTGTCGGGAGGTGTATTTTAGCTTCTCACCCCAGCCTTCATGTTACTCCAACCAGGAACCTATCTAAACCACCTATTAAAAGCTTGGCTCTAAGTTTTCAGGGAGCTAGTGTGGGAATTTCCATGTTAAGGAGGGAGAAAGTCTTTCTGTGGTCCTCTGTTTGGGGGAAGCACCATGAAGGACTTGGTGAATCAAACTGGCAATCTTTTTTTTAGATTTTTCTTTTAGAGACAGGGTCTTGCTCTGTCACCCACGCTAGTGTGCAATCATAGCTCACTGTAACCTTGAACACCTGGGCTCACGAAATCCTCCCACCTCCACCTCCTGAGTACCTAGGACCACAGGCGCACACCACCACACTTGGCTATTTTTGTTGTTGTTGTTGTAAAGATGGGGGTCTCACCCTGTTGCCCAGGCTGGTCTTGAACTCCTAGCCTCAAGCAATCCTCCCGCCTCAGCCTCCCAAAACACTGGAATTAAAGGTGTGAGCCACCACGCCCAAACCTGGCAATCTTTAAGCTGTGTTCTCAGTTTCCATGGACAATTTTCTTTGCGGCTGATTGTCCTGCTAGTCTATGAAATAATGCTAATTAAAAAAATATGTTCGTTGGTGATTAAGAGCACAGATTCTGGACTTAGAAGAGCCTGGTTCAAATCTCAGCGCTTCAACCTGCTAACTGTCCAAAAGAGTACTCTAAACTTGGGAACATGCAGAAGAGATTATTGAGTGATTTGCCAGTGCAGAGCTGGGCTTTCTACTGACTAGTCAAATTTCATCTCCATAAGGGCAGAGGTTTATTTGTAAATTTTGGTCCCACGAAGATGCAAATAATTTAACTCTGGTGGAAGAATTAGCTCCAAGGGTTACAGTTGATAGCCCTGATGGACATTAACTAGCTTTCTATCTCACCCAGTAATCTTTAGGTATTTAATTTCTACTGCTGATATAACAATGTAACACATCTTAGGGTGTAAAAATAATGAGAATTTATTATCTTACAGTACTAGATGTCAGAAGTTCAAAATCAGTTTCACTGGGCTAAAATCAAGGCGTAAGCAGAGCCCATTTCTTCTGGAGGCTCTAGAAAAGGATTTGTTTTCTTGTCTTTTCCAGTTTCTAGGGATAACCTACATTCCTTGGCTTATGGCCTCTTCCTCCATCTTCAAAGCACATCACTCCAACCTCTGCTTTTGTTCTTATATCTTCCATCTCAGTTGACACTCCTGTCTCCCTCTTATAAGAATGCATATGATTACATTGGACCTACCCAGATAATCCTGAATAATCTCCCCATTACAGATGTGATTAAAAACCCATAATTTAATCACGTCTGTAAAATCCTTTCTACTTGTAAAGTAACATAAGTAGCATATTCACAAATTCCAGGGATCAGGATAGATATTTTTTTCAGAGGGAACATAATTTAACCTATCATACTTGCCTTATTTTCTGTTGTTGAATTGCCTGCATATATCTAAATTCTCTAATGCTCTTTGAATAAGTTTTAACTTCTTATTGGTTCTCTCATTAATTATTGAGTTAAATAAAATCTTTGACATGGTATCATTTTATAGTTTCCTGAGAATTGTGATTTACATTTTTGAAAATTACACTTCACATAGCTCTGTGGCCCTAAGCAAGTTGCTTAATCTCTCTAAGTTTCAGTTTACATATCTGTAAATGAGGATATTAACAATAATGATACTTAACTTTGAAGGCTATCATTGTTGGGAACAAATGAGACAATGCATGTAAAGCGATCAGCCCAGGGCCTTGTGCATCTGAAGCCCTCAAAAAATGTTAGATGGTGATGCTGCTGCTGATAATGGTGGTGATGCTGCTGATGATGCTGATGACGATGATGCTGATGTTGCTGATGCTGCTGATGGTGCTGATGATGCTGATGGTGCTGATGCTGCTGACGATGCTGATGCTGCTGCTGATGGTGATATCGATGCTGCTGATGATGATAATGGTGATGCTGATGATGGTGATATTGATGCTACTGATGATGATGAGGATAGTGATGCTGATTATGCTGATGCCAATGATGCTGGTTATGGTGACAATGATGCTGATGCTGATGATGATGTTGATGAGAACAAGTGCTGTGGCCCTCAGTGCTTTAACATCCCTAAAATGAAAATATTGTGTTCAGAGCTCTCTATTTTCCTTTGTAGCCCTTTCTAGCTTTATGATCAAGGCCATTGAACATCAGGCATTTGTATTCAGTTTGCTAGATGAAAAAGGCAATTCAACCCCAACCAGAGCACTTGTCTTGGCAAAAGGATGCTCGCTAGTTTGGGGTCTTAATTTGTCGTCCCAACTGGACTTCTTTGTGGCACACACAAACCAAACAAACTCTACAGGGAGGCCCTGACTATGATTTTTAAACAAATTGATGACAGTGATGATCATAGGAAACACTCCACACGGTTCTCTAGACAAAAGCTGAGTGATATAACAATAGTCTGAATAGAAAGGCAAAACTTGCCTTTGCATTGATTTCATGCCAAAACATGGCTAATTGCATCAGGCAATTGCTAGGAAACTTATTAGCATCAATAATCATATTCTTACACACATGCACAGAAAACCTAATTCTGCCCAGAACAAATGGACAGTCATCATTTAACAGCCTAAATAGACAACAGTTCCTCCATGGCACATCCAGTGATGGATGAGGCTCTCCATGCAAATGTTGTAACCTGCAGCTATAGAAGCACTTACCATACGATTACTTGAACTCAGGGTCATGTTTACATGGTAAATATGTAAATGTTGTATGTAAATATTTATTCTCACTCTATTAAAAAAAAAAAAAGAAAAGGAGAAGACGAATTAAGATAACCAAAGCAGACTTGCTATTCAAAATACATTCTGAATCAACAGCATCTGAATCACCTGGGAGCCTGTCAGAAATGCAGAATCTCAGTCCCCACCCCAGCCCTGCTAAATCATCATCTGCCTATAACAAAATCCCTAGGTGATTCAAATGCACGTTGAAGTGTGAGGAGCATTGCACTAAGAACTTCTGAATAAGAGCAGTGGGTAGTAATGTTATTTGGAATAGCTGTTCCTTTGGAAAAATCACACCATTACAGTATACCATTAGGAATATCAGAAAAGGGAAATCACTGAATGGTTCTTTCAACAAACATTCATTGAGGGCCTATTATGTGCCAGACAGTATTTTAAGTGCTGGGGGTACAGTGACAAGAACGAAAATGAAAGACCCCTCCCTTTGAGGATCAGATGAATAAATAAAACAGAGTATATAGATTGTCAGACGTTGGAAGCTCCTATGAAGAAAAATGAAATGGGATAGGGAGGAGGGAAATTTTGCAGTTTTAAATAGTATAGTTAGGAGGGTAATATTGCTACAGAGACTCAAAGGAAGTGAAGAGACAAGCTACGTGGCTATTTCCTGGAACAGCATGACAGGTAAAGGGAACAGCAAATACAAAGCCCTGAGGAGGAGAAATTATAGCATGTCTATATGCTGAGAAGGATCCATTGAGGATTGCTTGAAGGAGAAGACAGAATTGCCAGTGATGTTCTTGACAATTGGAAAAGGATAAGATATAGCATGCAAGAGGAGAGGCCAGCCCAGAAGAGGAGCATGGAAAGTTTGCCCATTACCATGTGAGAGAAAGCAAAGCCTATGTGTCTAAATATGAGTAAGCTGACGGATAAAGTGGTGGGAGCACCTGAAAGTCTCCTCTATTGTTTGAGATTTTTCCCTGAAAGAGGAATCCAGTTTATCCATTGAGAGAGATGAGAGGAAGGTTATTAAAAGTACGAGAAGAGAATATAAGGTTTGAAATAGCTGTCTAGAAGGGGGAACAACTATGGAAATGTGTGCTTGTTGGGCAGCCTTGAGTCCACCTTTGTGATATGTCAGCATCCCCTTGTTTTTCTCCAGCCATGTTCACTTTCAAGTCTGGAGATGGGAAGAGAGAGAAAAGTTGGATTTAACAAAGGTTGAGGTTTGGCCAGGCACCCACAATGAAGTGAGATGCTGGGAAATGCGTTGAGGCTGCATGCAAGGGAGTCATTTATAATGAAGAATCATGGAATTAAGGCTAGATTTTAAAAAGACATGAGGGCTCAAACAAAATAACGGACAATGAGTATATAACAGGATCATTGGCTGGCAGGTCCCAGTAAAGTCAAGCAAACATCAAGGTCAGGGAACTGGAAGAATTAAACTGGAAAGTTAGAAGATGACAGAGAATGGGATTCTTGAAACTGGGATTGTAAAGGTGATAGAATTAGCGGTCATTCCATGATCCAGGCTGCACCATTCGTTATGGCAGCCACGAGCCACCTGAGGCTATTTAAATTTTATTAAAATTAAAGAAAGTTAAAACTCCAGTTCTCAACTGAACTAGCCACATTTAGGGTATTCAATGGCTGCATGTGGCTAGTGGCTACTCTATTGGACAGTGGAAGTAAAGACCATTTCCATTGTCACAGAAGGTTCTACCGGGCAGTGCTGTTCTAGGGTTTGACTATGGAGATTCTTTGCTGAGGTAAGGTGGTGGGCGAGGTCATCAGAGGGCCCTGGATTATCTATACACATATGGAAATCATCAAAAATTGGAACAAGAACAATTTTGGAAAGAGTGCCGGTGGTGCCGGAGCTAAAGTCTTCAAGGTGTCAGAAGAGTGAGGTCAGCAGACAATTACTACGGGAATGATTTAAAACTTCATTTTTATTGAGAAGAGGGGTCACGAGAGAGCATGTCTAGGCCTATTAGCCAATCAGGATAGTAGGTCAGGGCTACAGGGAAAATGATGTCCTCATCATTTTGATGATGATGGAAGAAGGTGAAGAGAACATTCAAAGATAGTTGAGGAAAGAAGAGATTTTGCTGGTGGCTAACCATGTGTCCCAGAGTGACAGTGGAAGGGTTTGAGGAGACAGGGAACAGTGAGCAATGAGTTCATGGAAGGGGCTGTGCAGAACTGTATGGGAAGGTGATCCAGGTGAGCAGTCCTGGGAAGCAGCGCTTTGTGTATAAGCTGAGGTAAACAGCAATAAAGGGCACAGGGAGATGGATCCCGACAGCCCCGGAGCATGAACTAGGGAAGCTGTGAGTGTTCAAGGAGAAACAAGGCTCTTGCCAGGAGCACAAAGAATTCTAGAACACCCTCCTCATTTCCACTCAAGGTAGCATGGAGGCTAGGAAATAATCCAGAGCTCTGGGCATCTCGGCTGCTGGCAGGGGAGGATGGAGGCCTGGGAGGAGTGATCTTCCCCAGAGAACATGGAGCTCCCTCTTGACTCCTTAAACCTACCCCAGACTAGAAATATCTTTGTGTTGGAGTTTTCCTGGAGAGGGGGTCGCTGTAAACTGGAAGGCAACCTTCCAAGTCCCTGCACTAGAAACCTATGCTAGCTCAAAGCCTGACTCTGATATGCACTTCTCTAAGCCTCCATGCTCAGATCCTCAGGCTTTCCATGTTCTGTCACCTCTACCTAGAAGTTTCCTCTCCCTTTTCTGAGCCAAGGGAACAGTCACAGTCAGCTACTTGAAGATATACTCTTCAAATGTTCAAACAACTGATTTTGTTCATGCATTCATTCATTTGTTCAATGAATACTAATTGAATATCAAATACTAGTTATCAGCATTTATTAATACTCAAGAAATACTGATAACTAGTACTAAGAAAACAAATTTCATAAACTGGAGCTCAAAAACTAGTTCTACCACTTATTTGCATGAGGTCCTTAGACGTTTCTTTAACCTCTCTGAGGCTGTTTTCTCTCCTGCAAAATTTAGACATGAAAGTACTTAGTGCAATGCCTGGCACAGATAAGAATTCATTAAGTGTTTGTCATTATTAGTCATAAATGTTTTGCCAGTGCTGCACTAAGTGCCAAGGATGCAAAGACTCATATTCTAGCTTAGGAGATAGGATCAAAACCAATGAATTTTCATTATAATATGATTTCATAAGAGTCACTCAAAAGAGATGTATACAGATACTATTGGAGTGTCATGAAGTGAAGGATTCCCAGGTGTGATATCTGGAAAGGTCTTCCAATGACTAGGAGTCTTGGTCAGCTTGGGTTGCTATCACAGAATACCATCGACTGAGTGGCTTATAAACAACAGATATTTATTTCTCACAATTCTGGAGACTGTAAAGTCCAAGATCCAGGCACCAGCAGAATTAGTGTCTGGTAAGGACCCACTTCTTGGTTCTTAGATGGCCATCTTCTCACTGCATCCTCACATGGCAGAAGGGATGAGGGAGCTCTCAGGTTCCTTTTATAAGAACATTAGTTCCATTCATAAGAGCCCTGCCCTTGTGACCTAATCGCCTCCCTTTTCACTTTGGGGGTTAGGATTTCAGCATGTGAATTTTGGAAAACACAAGCATTCAGTCTACAGCAGAATCATTCTCCAGATGGAGAAGGGGAAAGCATCGCATCCCAGGTTGAAAGAAGAGCATGGTGCCTTGAAAGCTCATGGTGTGTCCACAAACCTGTGAGAAGCCATGGAGTGGAGAGTGCATAGAACAGAGTAACAGGAGGTGAAGCTTGAGAAGCAAAGGGTCCCTTATGGGGCAGGGCACATTTGCTTTCCCAGCCCTTCTGACTTGATCTTGTGAGCAATGGCAGTTGCACTCAGGTTGTTAAACAGAAGAGCACCATGATCAGGATGTTGGCATTAGAGTGGAAGACAGGTAGGGGGAGGAATGAGACTGGAGGCAGGGAGACTCTTTTAAGAGGCTGTTGAAATAATGCAGGCGAGACATGGTAAGAACCTGGACAAGGGCATTGGCAGAGGAACTAGAAAACCATGGATAGGAGAGACAGTTCTGCAGTAAAACCCACAGGACTCAGGGATGTGCTGGGCTGGATGCAGGGATAGGAAGATAAGGGAGTCATTCACCACCAGCCCATGCACTCACATAGTTGTGGGTTGCTGAGACACAACTTCAAAATGTCTTAGTGAGTGAGAGCCCCAAGTCCAAGGAAGCTTGAAAGTTACTTGTAATGTATCTTGACTCCCTACTGAACACTTGAGCATTTCCTGACAATCATGTAATGATTAAGCAAATAGTCATTCTTTGTTCTCAGAAAAGACTGTAAGACTATGTATCTCTAAGCAAATATAACATTATATGGTTATAATATTAACCATTATGCAATTTGCATGCTGCAAGAAATATAAAGCAAAGAGTATGAGACTTAGCCGAAGAAAAGGTCTACTTCATGGAGGAACTTATCCTTGCACAAAGCCTTAAAGGATAAGCAAATTTTTGATGTATAAAAATGGGCACTCCAAGCTGAGGGGGAGCTGCCTGAGCCAAGACAGGTGAGCGGGAAAGCATTTCTCAGGTGGGTTCTTAAAGCCCCTCATCTTGTAAGATGCTCCAGGATGAAAGGGCCCATGATCAAATAAACCCGGGGTTACAACCCGCTATGCAACCCCTCCCTTGGAGCATCACAATACTTTTGACATGTTAAAGATCTTTAGAAGTCCTATAATTAAAAGCAATTTGCCTAGTGCAAAAAAGCAAATCATCGGTTGCCTGGGGCTGGAGGTGGGACTAGGAGGATTGATTGCAAAGGGGTACAAGGAAACACTCTCGGTAATGGCCATATTCTATATGATAATTGTGATGGTAGGTTACAAGGGTATATACATATGCCAAAATCCATCAAACTACACATAAAATATGTACATTGTGCCTCATTTAACTTGATTAAAAATAATAATAATTTGTTTTTTATTTGACTTTGGATAACTTTTTTTATTCTTCTCATTAGCATTCCCTCAAAAAGGCCTACCTGTTGAAACAGCATCTGGAGAAACACCACTGCTTTAGTTTCTGTTGCTGCTGTAACATATGATCACCCTAGTGGCTTAAAGCAACACATATTTATTATCTTACAGCTCTGGAGGTCAGAAATCTGCAATGTGTCTCACTGTGCTAAAATCAAATGTCAAAAGGGCAGTGTTCTTTCTGTAGGGGATAATCTGTTTCCTTGCCTTTTCCAGCTTTCAGAGGCCACTTGCACTTCTTGGCTCATGGCCTCTTCTTCCATATTCTAAGTCTGCTATAACATCACTCCAACTTTTACTCCCATCCTCCAATCTTCTTTTTTTTTCTTTTTTGAGATAGAGTCTTGCTCCCCTGCCCAGGTTGGAGTACAGTAGCATAATCTCAGCTCACTGCAACCTCCACCTTCTGGGTTCAAGTGATTCTCATGCCTCAGCCTTCAGAGTAGGCATTCTTGTGCCTCAGCCTCCAGATCCCATGCCTGGAATCACAGACATGTGCCACTATGCCCAGTTATTTTTTTTTTTGTATTTTTAGCAGAGACAGGGTTTCATCACATTGGGCAGGGTGGTCTTGAACTCCTGACCTCAACTGATCTGCACACCTCAGCCTCCCAAAGTGTTGGGATTACCAGCTTGAGCCACCGCACCTGGCCCCAATCTCCTTTTCTGACTCTGACTCTTCTACTTCCCTCTTTTACTTATAAGGACACTTACGATTTCACTAGGACCACTCAGAAAATTCAGGACAATCTCCTCATCTCAAGATCCTTAGTTTAATCACATCTGCAAAGTCCTTTTTTCTGTGTAAGGTAACACTCACAGTTTCCAAGAATTAGGATGTGGCCATCTTTGAGGGCCATTATTCTGCTTATTACAACTATTTTTAGTATAAAGTAAAAGAAATGAATATTAAGCCTGGAAATGAAGACTGAGCCATATCAGGATAAAGAACCTGACTTTTCCAGTTAAGAAACAGGCAGAATTTATTTACTTTTGAACTGGTACATTCACATGTGTTAACATTTGAAAGCTGTCATAATGTAATAAGTAGAAATTTTCCCCTTTTCCCCAGTCATCCAGTTTCCCTCTCTGGAGCCAACAAATGTTACTTACCACTCTTTAATGTGTTATTTCAGACATTATTCATATCTATATATTTTTACTTTTTTACACAAATGGTAGCATAGTATAAAAAATTATTCATAACTTTCTATTTTGGCCTCAACAATATAAACTTGTAGATCATCCCACAGTGGAACGAAAAGACCTTCTTTATTCATCTCTATGGATACATAGCATTTGATTTTATGGACCACTGGTTCTCAACATGAGTGTTTATTAGAATGACATGGGAGAATCTTGGAAAATCCCCAGGAGTTCCAGTTATCTATTTTTCTGTAACAAACCATCCCCAAACTTAGAAGCATAAAACAGTAATCATTTTATTATGCTTGCAATTTTTGGAGTCAATAATTTGGTCAGGGTATAGTAGGGATAACTTGTCTCTGCTCCACAGTGACTAAGGCCCTCAGCTATGGTGGTTGAGATGGCAGGAATGGCTCACTTAGAGCTATATATATGGCGCCCTGGTTCTACAGCAGCTGAAGTCCTTGGTGATTCTCTATATCATGTCTGCTGGGTGTGCAATGTCCAAGAAGGCTTCTGATATGGTTTGGCTGTGTCCCCATCCAAATCTCAACTTGAATTATATCTCCCAGAATTCCTACATGTTGTGGGAGGGACTCAGGAAGAGATACTTGAATCATGGGGGCCAGTCTTTCCCATGCTGTTCTAGTGATAGTTAGTAAGTCTCATGGGATCTGATGGGTTTATCAGGGGTTTCTACTTTTGCTTCTTCCTCATTTTGTCTTGCCACTGCCATGTAAGAAGTGCCTTTCATCTCCCGACATGATTTCGAGGCTTCCCCAGTCATGCAGAAATACAAGTCCAATTAAACCATTTTCCCTTCCCAGTGGTGGGTATGTCTTTATCAGTAGCATGAAAATAGACCACTACAGTAAATTGGTACCAGTAGAATGGGGTGTTGATGAAAAGATACCCAAAAATGTGGAAGCGACTTTG
>NW_012101288.1:4943592-5026020 GCF_000951045.1 Mandrillus leucophaeus
ATCACAGACATGTGCCACTATGCCCAGTTATTTTTTTTTTTGTATTTTTAGCAGAGACAGGGTTTCATCACATTGGGCAGGGTGGTCTTGAACTCCTGACCTCAACTGATCTGCACACCTCAGCCTCCCAAAGTGTTGGGATTACCAGCTTGAGCCACCGCACCTGGCCCCAATCTCCTTTTCTGACTCTGACTCTTCTACTTCCCTCTTTTACTTATAAGGACACTTACGATTTCACTAGGACCACTCAGAAAATTCAGGACAATCTCCTCATCTCAAGATCCTTAGTTTAATCACATCTGCAAAGTCCTTTTTTCTGTGTAAGGTAACACTCACAGTTTCCAAGAATTAGGATGTGGCCATCTTTGAGGGCCATTATTCTGCTTATTACAACTATTTTTAGTATAAAGTAAAAGAAATGAATATTAAGCCTGGAAATGAAGACTGAGCCATATCAGGATAAAGAACCTGACTTTTCCAGTTAAGAAACAGGCAGAATTTATTTACTTTTGAACTGGTACATTCACATGTGTTAACATTTGAAAGCTGTCATAATGTAATAAGTAGAAATTTTCCCCTTTTCCCCAGTCATCCAGTTTCCCTCTCTGGAGCCAACAAATGTTACTTACCACTCTTTAATGTGTTATTTCAGACATTATTCATATCTATATATTTTTACTTTTTTACACAAATGGTAGCATAGTATAAAAAATTATTCATAACTTTCTATTTTGGCCTCAACAATATAAACTTGTAGATCATCCCACAGTGGAACGAAAAGACCTTCTTTATTCATCTCTATAGATACATAGCATTTGATTTTATGGACCACTGGTTCTCAACATGAGTGTTTATTAGAATGACATGGGAGAATCTTGGAAAATCCCCAGGAGTTCCAGTTATCTATTTTTCTGTAACAAACCATCCCCAAACTTAGAAGCATAAAACAGTAATCATTTTATTATGCTTGCAATTTTTGGAGTCAATAATTTGGTCAGGGTATAGTAGGGATAACTTGTCTCTGCTCCACAGTGACTAAGGCCCTCAGCTATGGTGGTTGAGATGGCAGGAATGGCTCACTTAGAGCTATATATATGGCGCCCTGGTTCTACAGCAGCTGAAGTCCTTGGTGATTCTCTATATCATGTCTGCTGGGTGTGCAATGTCCAAGAAGGCTTCTGATATGGTTTGGCTGTGTCCCCATCCAAATCTCAACTTGAATTATATCTCCCAGAATTCCTACATGTTGTGGGAGGGACTCAGGAAGAGATACTTGAATCATGGGGGCCAGTCTTTCCCATGCTGTTCTAGTGATAGTTAGTAAGTCTCATGGGATCTGATGGGTTTATCAGGGGTTTCTACTTTTGCTTCTTCCTCATTTTGTCTTGCCACTGCCATGTAAGAAGTGCCTTTCATCTCCCGACATGATTTCGAGGCTTCCCCAGTCATGCAGAAATACAAGTCCAATTAAACCATTTTCCCTTCCCAGTGGTGGGTATGTCTTTATCAGTAGCATGAAAATAGACCACTACAGTAAATTGGTACCAGTAGAATGGGGTGTTGATGAAAAGATACCCAAAAATGTGGAAGCGACTTTGGAACTGGGTAACAGGCAAAGGTTGGAACAGTTTGGAAGGCTCAGAAGAAGATAGGAAAATGTGGGAAAGTTTGGAACCTCCTAGAGACTTGTTGAATGGCTTTGCCCAAAATGCTAATAGCGATATGGACAATAAGGTCCAGGCTGAGGTGGTCTCAGATGGACATGAAAATGTTTTTATGTTTTAGCAAAGAGACTGATGGCATTTTGCCTCTGCCCTAGAGATTTGTGGAACTTTGAAAGATAATTTGGGGTATCTGGTGGAAGAAATTTCTGGGTTTTTTTGTTTTTGTTTTTTGAGATGGACTTTTGCTCTTATTGCCCAGGCTGGAGTGCAATGGCATGATATCGGCTCACCACAACCTCTGCCTCCTGAGTTCAAGTGATTCTCCTGCCTCAGCCTCCCAAGTAGCTGGGATTACAGGTATGCACCACCAAGCCCAGCTAATTTTGTATTTTTAGTAGAGACAGGGTTTCTCCATGTTCGTCAGGCTGGTCTCAATCTCCCGACCTCAGGTGATCCACCCGTCTCAGCCTCCCAAAGTGCTGGGATTACAGGCATGAGCCACTGTGCCTGGCCAGGCAGAAGAAATTTCTAAGTAAGAAAAACCCCTTTTCTGGAAAGAAATTCAAGCCAGCTGCAGAAATTTGCATGAGTAACAAGGAGCCTAATGTTAATCCCCAAGACCATGGGGAAATGTCTCCAGGCCATGTCAGAGACCTTCATGGCAGCCCCTCCCATCACAGGCCCAGAAGCCCAGGAGGAAAAAGTGGTTTCATGACCAGACCCAGGGTCTCCGTGCTGTGTGCAGCCTAGGGACCTGTGTCCCAGCTGCTCCAGCCATGGCTGAAAGGAGCCAGCGCAGAGCTCAGGCTGTGGCTTCAGAGGGTGGAAGCCCCTAGCCTTGGCAGCTTCCACGTGGAGTTGAGACTGCGGATGCACAGAAGTAGAGAACTGAGGTTTGGGAACCTCTGCCTAGATTTCAGAGGATGATGTATGGAAATGCCTGGATGCCCAGGCGAAACTTTGCTGCAGGGGCAGGGCCCTCACAGAAAGCCTCTGCTAGGGCAGTGCAGAAGGAAAATGGTGGGTCGGAGCCCCCACACAGAGTCCCTACTGGCGCACTGCCTAATGCAGCTGTGAGAAGAGGGCCACCATCCTCTAGACCCCAGAATGGTAGATCCACTGACAGTTTGCACTGTGTGTCTGGAAAAGCCACAGATACTAAATGCCAGACCGTGAAAGCAGCTGGGAGGGAGGCTGTACCCTGCAAGGCCACAAGGCAGAGCTGCCCAAGACCGTGGGAACCAGCCTCTTGCATCAGTGTGATCTGGATGTGAGACATGGAGTCAAAGGAGATCATTTTGGAGCCTTAAAATTTGACTGCCCCACTGGATTTCAGACTTGCATGGGCCCTGTAACCCCTTTGTTGTGGCCAATTTCTCCCATTTGGAATGGCTGTATTTACCCAATACCTGTATCCCCATTGTATCTAGGAAGTAACTAGCTTGATTTTGATATTACAGGCTCATAGGCAGAAGGGACTTGCCTTGTCTCAGATGAGATTTTGGACTGTGGACTTTTGGGTTAATGCTCAAATGAATTAAGACTTTGGGGGGCTGTTGGGAAGACATGATTGGTTTTGAAATGTGAGGACATGAGATTTGGAGGGGCCACAGCAGAATGATACGGTTTGGCTGTGTCCCCATCCAAGTCTCAACTTGGATTGTGTCTCCCAGAATTCCCAGGTGTTGTGGAAGGGAACCAAGGGGAGGTAATTGAATCATAGGGGCCAGTCTTTCCCATGCTATTCTAGTGATAGTCAATAAGTCTCACAAGATCTGATGGGTTTATCAGGGGTTTCTGCTTTTGCTTCTTCCTCATTTTGTGTATGTCTTTATCAGCAGCATGTAAACAGACAAATACAGCTTCCTTACTCACTTGTCTGCTGCCTGGACCACTGGGCTATGTGGGCTGTAACAGCTGGGGATATATGGGTCTCTCTCTCTCTCTCTCTCTTTCTGTGTGTGTATGTGTGTGTGTGTGTGTGTGTGTGTGTGTGTGTGTGTATGTCTCTCTCTCTCTGAGCAGGTAACTTGGGCTTCCTCATAGCATGGTGGTCTCAGAGTAGTTGAATTTATTACATAGCAGCTGACTCAACCCAGAGCTAAAGTTTCAAGAGGCCAGTGCAGAAGCTACAAAGCTTCTTATGCCTTAGCCTTGGAGGTACTAGACCATCTCTTCAACCACATTCTGTTAGTCAAGCAAATCCCTACACAAGCCCAGATTCAAGGGAAGGGAAATTAGACTCCATCTCTGAATAGGAGGAAAATTTATAATTATAATGTACCACACCCAGGGGACCTGAATGTGCAGCCAGGCTTGAAAACCACAGTTATAGATCTACCATAACTTAGTGTTCATCAAGACCCCACTGATGGATATGCAGGCTGCTTCAGATTTTTTGCTATTGTAAGCAACACAGCATTCAACAAGTACTCCAATCATCATTTCACACAAGAGCAAGAAGGTCTGGAGGGTACTTTGGGAGAAGTGAAATTGGTGGATTACAGATTTGGTACTGGAAGTTTCTGAGCTGTAAAATGGCACAATCAGGGCTGAACTTTAGGAATTCCAACCTGTCTGCACTGCCCAGGGCTGAGCAGTGGGAGGGGGTGGCTGCTGACAGAGAGACCAGGCTTCATGTTGTCAACTAGTTGGGATAGAGATCATAAAATGGAAGCACAGATAGGAAGGAACAGATGGGAGGGATCATCAAAATGCAGTCATCCTCATTAGCAAGTGGTGGAAGACAGAAGTTAATTTGGTGATGAACTTGATGATACTGATGATATGTACTGCAGTGGTCATGACAGGTTTCTTGGAAGAGGTGAGACTGGAGATGGAGCATTCAGGATGAGGAGAATTTTAATAGCAAGAAAAAAGGAAGACAGCCTTTTCATTGGCATTTCATTTGGTGCTATTGGAAGATATGGAGAAAGCTCTGTTTTGAGAAAGATTATCCAACTCAAGCACATCAGGTTTAGCCATTGCCTGTCACACAGCAAGTGTTCAAAAACAGGATGCACTATTCCTACTAATGGCAAGTAATTCCTATTAAAATTCCTTAATATATTGGAACACGACTTTTGGTGACAATTATGATTGCTCTCGTTATTTCTAAACAGATGCATGTGCCATGGGAAAAGCTTTGGCTGGGCCGTAGATTCGTCACCCATCAGCCCAATCTGGAGCAGATGGTGGTTCCTCTTGCATAAGGTCCTACAGCCACCATTGGTCTCTCTCCCTTACATGGGAACATCAGTGGGAATTGACGCTGGCTGGACAGAGACAACCCCAGAATTCCATTCTTAACCTACTATCACCCTTCCAGTCCTAGTACTTATCTCCATGTCACCCCCAAGGCTGAGAACAGGAGCTGATTTTCTTTGGGACTGCATTAACAGAAGAGTCTTCAGAGCAAGTATCGAATGAGTCCTACTGTATTCTGGGCTGGAAAGACCTTATCTAATAAATTGTTTCCATTCTAGGTGATATAAAATAACAAAAAAATCTAATATCTGGATAGTACATTATGATATAGCTAATCATACTCAACCTTTGGGTGTCAGTTCAAAGTCACTTCCTGTAGGAAGTCCTCCCTGACAACCCTGAGACTGTTCACGTGCCCCAGTATGCACTTTCTTACACCCTGGAGCTCCCTTGCCATAGCAATTAACACACTATTGTTATTCTTGCTTATGTGTCTACCTGTGCAGTGGAGAGACTCTAAGGTAACCCCCAGTAATTTTTGCCCCCTATTCTTCATGCCTTGATATATTTCCCTCCCCCAGAGGATGGACAGGACTTGTGTCTTGATTCTAACCAATAAGGTAATGGAATGTCACCCCCAGTGTTATGATATGTTAGACTCCATTTCAGGAGACTGGAGCAAGAGACCCTCCTTGCTGGCTGATTGAAGTAAGTGGTCAGGTTGGAGAAGGCCATGTGGCAAGGAACTGCAGGAGGCCTCTTTGTTTCCTTGGGTGGTCTCCAGGACCTGAGGGTGGAATCCAGCCAACAGATATCCAGAAGCTGGGACCTGCAGACATAACTATGGTAAGAAAGTCAATCTGCTAACAGCCTAAATGAACATGGAAGCAGACTTTTTCCCCAGGCAAGTTTCTAGTTGAGAACTCAGCTCAGTGACACCCTGACTACAACCCTATAAGATCCTGAGCAGAGAAACCAGCTAAGCCAGACCCAGACTTCTGCCTCACAGAAAGTGTGAGACAGTAGTGTGTGTTGTTTTAAGCCTCTAAGTTTGTGGTCATTTGTGATACAGCAATAGAAAACTAACACATTCCACCACTAGATGTGCACTCTGTGAGGGTGAGACCACATCCATATTACCCCTCACTGTACTCCCAGCAGGTCACACCTCGCCTGGCACATAGTAGATGCTCAATAAATATTTTCTGGATGAATGATTGAATGAATGAAGCTGCATCAGTCTTACAATATTTATAACCACTCCACAAGGAGGATTATTTTAATTCAAGTTTTACTAAGACTGAGAAAAAATAAGTGACACATCCAAGAACATCCAAGACTCACATAAAAAGAGAAGAGGTGGAACTTCAACTGGCATCTCCTGGGACCAAATCCCAAGTTCATTCATTAAAATCACAGCTATAATAACAGTGTTGGCTTTCCACCTTGGCAGAGCCAATAGAAGCCTACACAAATAATTGTACCTCCCTCATACCCAGAACAGACATCACTAATCAATCACAATACTCTTTTAGGTGAAGTTCATCTTCTAAACCAAACCTCAACTCAGGATTTCAGTAGCCACAGCAATTGACCACATCTGGCCAAGGAGAGGAAACCTACTCATCATCCAAATGCTTAACTGCTAGTTAGAATCTATACCTCCATGTAACTGAATGTAGAATCTATTCCCAGCAATGTCTGGGAAAACCATGAAAGAAACAAAAGTCTGGGCATAGAAAGGAGTAGGATTTGGGAGAAGAAAAGCCAAGAAAAGAGGTTGGGGGAGGGAAAAACAAAACAAAAAAACAGTGTTTCTAGAACTTTCTCTGCAGAGGAAAGCCTCTCACCATTTTCAGGCAGGAAATTCCACTAATGATGCATGCTACAGCTGGATTCTCTTATGACTGAATTCCCTGAGTCAGCTGATGAATTCTTCCTTGTACAGTAATTGGCTACAGCAATTAGATTCCCTTTTTTATTATTCATATTGCCGTGACATACCCCGACTTCTCTCTAAACACCCAGCTGATGACCACAACAAGAGTGCAATGGATTGAACATTTGCCATGACTGATATTTTCATTGTTTTGACAATTAAGGTGTATGTTTGCCTGAGGGACTACAGTTATGATATATTAAACATTAATCTCCAGAAATGAAAGCAAACTCTTTGAACAAGAAGTACGCATGCTGCCATAAAAGTGATGGAGCCTAAAAGTAAGAACAGATTGAAATGTGAGGAAAACAGTCAATGAATTAGTTGTTTGGTTTTTACTTTCTTTGTTTGTTAATAAATTGATTAAATCCATTTTTCCCTAGGCATTGCATAGACCAGGGTTACCAAATACATTGTGCTGACAGTACCATCTATCTTGGCCATGGCAGGCATTACTAATTAATCACATCTTTCTTCTCTCCCTGAGCCCCAGCTTGGTCTTGGAAACCATCCCACTGTGGAGCTCCAGGCAGCCAATACCAATCTATCATTCTGGATCTCAGGGCAGAACTCCTTGCCATCCAAGACTACAACACAGCCCCAACTCACAAGTTATCAAGCAGAAAGCAGTAAAGTTTTAGGATTAAGATGGGCACAGACCCTGGACTCAGAGTGCCTGGATTTGAAGCCTACTTCTGCTATTTACCAGCCCTTCCATGCCTGTGTTATCATCTGTAAAATGGGGATACTAATAGCATCTGCATAATAGAACTACAATGATGATTAAATGAATGAAAATACAAGTGTTGGAAGAGTACCTAGCAAACATAAGCACTGATCTTTCTTATATTTGGTTACTTTGATTTCCTTCATTCTCTGTGCAAAATCTAGCTCTCCTATGAGGCTATAAGCTCTTCCAAAGCAAGTGCCATCATTTGTCCTTCTTTGCATCTCCACCACTTAATACACAATAGGAGCTAAGTCTGTATTTGTTAAATTGTTGAATCAGACTCTTCCAGCCAGACTGACACACTCACTATCCCATCCCCTTTTCTTGCAGATTTCTGCCTCCTTCCATCATTCTCTTCCATCACTTCCCACCTCCTCCACTCCTTTAAGGCTCCACATTATCTCTTCCCCTCTTCCACTCTCCCCACCTCAATCCCATCCCACAAATATTCACCTGTTTTCTACCCATGCTTCAGAGCCTACCTGGCTAGAGCAGTCATTATTTCATTCAATAGTTCCAGCTCTCTGCCTTCTAAGCACATAGCAGAATTTTACTTCCTGCTTTTCTCCCTATGGTCAGCTAAGGCCTAGGAAGAGTCTGACACATGAGTGGAGAATTCGGTTGCTGGCATGAGGCCCTGCCGATCTCAGATCTCTTCTGTCACCAACAATGCTCCCATCGGCAGCTGCCCCATCAGTTTGGTTTATAGTGATAATGAATTGAGTGATATGGTTTGACTGTGTCCCCACCCAAATCTCAACTTGAATTGTATTTCCCAGAACTCCCACGTGCTGTGGGGGGGACCCAGGAAGAGGTAATTGAATCATGGAGGCCAGTTTTCCCCCTGCTGATAGTGAATAAGTTTCATGAGATCTGATGGGTTTATCAGGAGTTTCCGCTTTTGCTTCTTCCTCATTTTCCCTTGCCACTGCCACGTAAGCAGTGCCTTCTGCCTCCCACCATGATTCTGAGGCCTCCCCAGCCATGTGGAACTGTAAGTCCAATTAAACCTCGTTTTCCTTCCCAGTCTTGGATATGTCTTTATCAGCAGCGTGAAAGTGGACTAATACAGTAAATTAGTACCAGTAAAGTGCGGCGCTGCTGAAAAGATACCCGAAAATGTGGAAGCGACTTTGGAACTAGGTAAGAGGCAGAGGTTGGAACAGTTTGGAGGGCTCAAAAGAAATAGGAAAATGTGGGAAAGCTTCGAACCTCCTAGAGACTTGTTGAATGGCTTTGACAAAAATGCTGATAGTAATATGAACAATAAGGTCCAAGTTGAGGTGGTCTCAGATGGAGATGAGGAACTTCTTGGGAACTGGAACAAAAGTGATTCTTGTTATGTTTTAGCCAAGAGACTGCTATTCTAATGATAGTAAATTTCCGCTTTTGCTTCTTCCTCATTTTCTCTTGCTGCCGCCATGTTAGAAGAGTGTTTTGTCTCCCAACGTGATTCTGAGGCCACCCCAGTCATGTGGAATGGTAAGTCCAATTAAACCTCTTTTTCCTTCTCAGTTTCCTTCTTAGACCATACTCAGAGTATGTCTTTATCAGCAGCGTGAAAGTGGACTAATACCGTGAATTAGTACCAGTAGAGTGGGGAACTGCTGAAAAGATACCCGAAAATGTGGCAGCGACTTTGGGACTGGGTAAGAGGCAGAGGTGGGAACAGTTTGGAGGGCTCACAAGAAATAGGAAAATACAGGAAAGTTTTGAACCTCCTAGAGACTTATTGAATGGCTTTGACAAAAATGCTGATAGTAATATGAACAATAAGGTCCAGGCTGAGGTGGTCTCAGATGGAGATGAGGAACTTGTTGGGAACTGGAGCATAGGTGACTCTTGTTATGTTTTAGCCAAGAGACTGCTATTCTTGTGATAGTAAATTTCAAAAGATCTGATAGGTTTATTAGAGGTTTCCGCTTTTGCTTCTTCCTCATTTTCTCTTGCTGCCGCCATGTTAGAAGAGTCTTTCGTCGCCCAACATGATTCTGAGGCCACCCCAGCCATGTGGAATTGTAAGTCCAATTAAACCTCTTTTTCCTTCTCAGTCTCAAGTATGTCTTTATCAGCAGTGTGAAAATGGACTAATACAGTGGGACAGAGCCACCAGCACACCAATCATGGGCTAATAGCATGAATGAGAAATAAATCTTTGTTTTTTAAGCCACCAAAGTTTGTTGTTATTGTTGTTTTTCTGCACCATCATTTAATCTATCCTGATGGATACATTACCTGAAGTTCAGCATCCTCTTTTAAGTCCGTTCCAGCTACCCTGACCCACAGCAATTTCTTCCAAAAGGTAGAAAAAAAAATCTTAATTCATTTTTATCCTGGAAGCTAACATAGAGTCTTGCACGTAGTTAGTGCTCATTAAATGACTGTTGCAGAAGTGAGCAGCTGTTAATCTCTGCGCCTCCAGTTTTCCACCTGTAAAACAGGAAAATCAATTTCTTGTATTCCATACTTTGCAGGGCTATTGTGGAGTCTCAGCTGGAATTATGTGTAACAAAGTGTTCTGTGAACTATAAAATGATGGACATCTCAAACATTATTATTAGATGATCAACTACTGAGAAATATTCTCAGAATTCATTCATTTGTCATATACTTGGCACTATTCCAATTTGATAATGAATTGCCTCCACACACACAATTCTTGAACTCTGTTGCTGTTTTTAAACTCAGGAATAATGATAATAGCCAACCTTTACTGAATGGTCAATATACAGGCACTGGCCTGGGTGCTTCCCATGCCATTATGACTTACAAGCCTCAGTCACAGTAGAAAGGAACTATATGGATAGTTTGATTCCCTTGTTCTCTACAACAGTAACCCCTCAACATTGATTCCCTTTGTTCTCTACTAGAGTAACTCCTCAACATTGTCAATAGGTTCTTGGAAACTGCGACTTTAAGCAAAACAGCAAAACAGCATATAAGGAAACCAATTTCATTGTAGGCTGATGGACATAAACAAGAGTTATGTCCCTATGGCATATTTCTGGACACAGAAATCTCACCAAACTCATAAATAAAGACCTAAAACACTTGTAATATTAAACATTGTAATAAATGTGAGCAATACAGCCAGGAGCAGTGGCTTACACCTGCAATCCCAGCACTTTGGGAGGCTGAGGCTGGCAAATTGCTTGAGCCCAGGAGCTCAAGAACAACCTGGGCAACATAGTGAAACCCCACCCCTACAAAAAAAAAATTATATATATATATCTATATCTATATATACACACAAAAAAAATTAGCTGGACATGGTGGTGCACACCTAGAGTCTCAGCTACCCAGGAGGCTGAGATGGGAGGACCACTTGAACCTGGGAGGTCAAGACTGTAGTGAGATATGATTGTGCCACTGCACTCCAGCCTGGGCGATAAAGAGACCCTGTCTCAACAACAACAACAACAACAACAACAACAAAATGTGAGCTCTAGATATACTTAAGAAGCTTAATAAAAACAAGTAAGATAATTGTTTGACCAATTATTCCAGTTGAGGGTCGCCAGTAGGCAGTTGAGGGCACAAGACGGGAACCAGGCCTGGACAGGGCACCGTTTCCTCACACCGTAAGTCACACCCACACCCACACCCACACCCACTCACACAGGGACCATGCAGACGCCAGTTCAGCTCCTGTCACATCTTTAGGATGTGGGAGGAAACTCTAGTACCCAGAGAAAACCCACATAGACATGGGGAAAATATACAAATTCCACACAAACAGCGGCTCCAGCCAGGAATCAATTTTTTTCCTCATCAATGTTATAACAAAACAACGTTGAACAAATGAAACGACGTTATTGGAGGACCTGCTATATGTGGCTATTTTACGGAGAGCAAAACCAAGGTTTAAAAGTGTTAAGTTGCCGGGCACGGTGGCTTATACCTGTAATCCCAGCACTTTGGGAGGCCAAGGCAGGCGATCACTTGAGGTCAGGAGTTCAAGAGCAACCTGGCCAACATGGTGAAACCCCCTCTCTACCAAAAACACAATAATTAGCTGGACCTGGTGGCGCGCACCTGTAGTCCCAGCTACTCAGGAGGCTGAGGCAGGAGAATCGCTTGAATCTGGGAGGCAGAGGCTTCCGTGAGCTGAGATCGCAACACTGCACTCCAGCCTGGGCAACAGAGCAAGACTCATCTCAAAATAAATGAATAAATAAATAAATAAAAGTGCTAAGTACTTTCCCCAATGTCAAATGGCTAGAAAGTGGTAAAGACAGGAGCTTGGTAAACAAATCTAAGTATTTTGACTCCTTGGAATGGAAGCCCTTAGCTACATCACTGTTCTATCTCCCAAGGAAAGTGTAAACCACTCTTCAAACTGGGCATGGTGGGACAGTGCAGCTCAGGTGCCCTCAGCGGAGCCACTGAAGGGACAGGGAACACTGGGTAAAGTAGACTGCCGGGACACTCACTGTCACTGAATCATATGGGCTGAGCTGGTGCCAGGTGTTTTCAAATGCACATTCATGCAGATGAGTCCACTCCCAGTTTAAGAAACTCAATATAGAAAAAGAGTCACAAAAAACAAAGTAAGCATCTACTTTTCACTTTGGAAAAATTCATGCCATAAAAAGCATTGAATGAGTGTCAACTTCCTGGACATTCAACTTCCTGGACATTCAACCAGGGCAGCCACGTGGGGTCCGAGCCCAGAATGCCTCATGCTTGGGCTATAAGGCTCTGCAGTCACCATCTTGAAATTCTCAAATTTTATCTTGGAGCTTATGCTTTGGAGGTAAAGTCCGATAGGACAATGTAGCGTGCTTTGGAAGCCAAGAGCCTTAGCTCATACAGTCTTAACTCCTGGCATCTCCCTACTTCCCAAGGGAGGACACAGCTATCTGAGCCTCCACCCCCGTGCTCATGCCTCTCCTTCCCTCTTCTCACCTGAGCACAGGCACGGGGAAAGTCTGGGGAAATTGCTGGCATTTAAATCCCCTCCCCTACATTTGCCAGCTGTATCATTTTGGACGTAGTTAACCTCTCTAAGCCTCCATTTCATCATCTATTCAATGAGGATAAGAATGATATCTGGTTTATGAGGTGGTTGTGAGGATTAAATCTGAAAACCCCTATAGAGCATTTAGCATGGTGCCTGTCATGTAGCAACAGCTCAATAAATAGCAGGTATCACGTTTCTTACATCAATCTGCGAGGTTGATATTGTGATCCCACTTCACAGATGAGAAACTGAGGTCCGAGAAGATTAGGTTATGCCCCCAGGTGGCTCCTAAGTGGAAGATTGCAGGTGCAAACCTAGAGCTGCTGGACTCTAAAACCCATGGGCTTGGCCACCCTGTCACACTGCCACTCTCATGGAAGAGGGCCTTGAGGTCTGCTTCTGAAGTCTTTAAACCACAGCCTTCTAAACTTGGAATCTGACAGGGTCTTGTGGCTCTCAGAGCCCTATTGGGGAACAACATAACCCTACCAGGTAACAACTGTGGCCACCATTGTGGACGAGCCCCAAGAGACCACTCGAGTCTATTTAACTTCCCTGTCACACAGCGTCACACAGTGCCAGGCCCAGACAGACACTTAATATGTCCCTGTGATGAAAATCTATGTAGCTGTTAAGGCTGGAAAAGTATTCATTTTCCCTGCACCTACCTAATATTTGATGCCAGCACTGAGCGGTTGGAGGCAAGCAACAAGAATGATTTAATAAAAGTGCAATTGAAACGAAAGGCAAAGGAGAGAAAGTGAGAAAGGCAGGCCAGGCAGCAGCTAAATGTTTGAAACCAAGGCTTTTATGTCTTTGAAACGGAATCCAGGAAAATTGCTGCACCTTCTGTGGATGGCTGGAGGGCTTTTTCCTCTGGATGGTTGCATCGCTTGGGAGCCTCCAATCTCTCATCTCACAGGTTGGGAGTGTAGCCCTGAAGTCTCTGTGCAGCAGGGTGTATGTGAATCAGTCTTGGGAGCTGGCACAGCCCTGGGCCTCGCGTGGAGTCCAGGCCAGGCTCTGACACACTGGGGAGAGTTGAAACGAGAGTGGGTGTTTGCTGACAAGCAGCTTCATGGGAACGCTTGCCTTGGCATTTCTCAGTGCTGAATCAGGGAGAAAAGTTGGGCAGAGTGCCTGTGAGGCTCAACACACACACACACACACACACACACACACAGAGAGAGAGAGAAAGAGAGAGAGAGAGAGAAGGAGGGAAGGAAGGACAGAGGGAGGAAGAACCAAGTCAGAGTTAGGAGAGCAAACACCACACAAAGCAATAATGGCAGTAGCAAAATTGTCACTTCCTGAAGGCCTCCTGGGTGCTTTCAATGAACTCTCCCTGGATGTCCTGGGGAAAGCTTTATGCATAAGGAAACCCCTGGGGGAACTTTATATACATGCATATGTGTATATATACACACACATATAGGTATATATAAAGATATATATATGGCACATGAAAAAACTCACACCTCTAATCCCAGCACTGTGGGAGGCCGAGGTGGGTGGATCACCTGAGGTAAGGAGATCAAGACCAGCCTGGCCAACATAGCAAAACCCTGTCTCTACTAAAAATACAAAAATTAGCTGGGTGTGGTGGGGGGAAGTTGAGGCAGGAGAATCGCTTGAACCTGGAAGGCAGAGGTTGCAGTGAGCCGAATTCACATCACCGCACTCCAACCTGGGTGACAGAGCAAGACTCTGTCTCAAAAAAAAAAAAGAAAAAAGAACAAAAGAAAGATTCAGAGCTGCTCAGCTACCTGGTGGCTGAAACAGAATTCAAGTGCAAATCTAACAGCAAAGCTTGATGCTCCTACAGGTCTAACCCCTCATCCTACCCCACCTTGTATGACTCTCATCCTCCCCTCACCTTCTTCTTCCCACAAAGTTTAGGGAAAGCCAACCAAAGGGGAAATAAAGCGGATGTTGTGAGTGGCTTTCACCTCCTCAGACAAACTGGGTGGAAGTGAGCAGCCTCCAAACACAGGAGTCCAGGTGGGCCTCAGTCAGCACTGCATGGGGCAATCCTACGCCTGACTCTAATGGAGAGAGAAAAATCTAGATTTCCCTGTTCTTCCCCAATTGTGTCATCTGGAGCAGCACCGTCCCATAAAAATATAGCGCAAGCCACATATTATAATTATGACTTTCTAGTAATCACATTTTTAAAAAGAAGAGGAAAAAGATGAAATTAATTTTAATAATGTGTTTCATTTAATCCAATATATTCAAAATCATATATTTTCATTATTTAAAATGTATTTAGAAGTATTATTATTTAAAAGTATCATTTTATCTATTTAAAAGTATCATTATTTAAAAATTAATGAGCTCTTTTGCATTCTTTTCCCATTCTAAGTCTTCAAAATCCAGTATCCACTTTGCAATTAGACCACACCTCAGTTCAGACTAGCCTAGGTACATGTGGTTAGTGGCTACTGTGTTGGACAGGGCAGGTCTACGGAATACCAAAATGTCCAGGTGAACACAAGGGCAAATCACATAACCACAAAGGATTCTACATAACCAACGAAGGACTCCACATAACCAACAAATGACTCTACATAATGAAAAGGGTTTTTAAATTACCATGTAGCAAAATTGACTTATTGATGTATAGTTCTATGAATTTTAATACATGTAGATTCATATAACCTCCATCATAATCAGGACACAGAGCAGTTCCATCACCCCAAAGAATTCTCTTGTGCTGTCTTTTTACGTTCAAACCTTCCACCTTCCCCTAATCCCCCCATCCCCTAATGTCTAATTCCTGATCTGTTCCGAACAAATGGGATCATACACTATGCAATGTTTTAAGGCAGGTTTCCTTCACTCAGCATATGCTTTTGATATTCCTGCAAGTTTATTGTGGGCATCAATAGTCCATTCCTTTTTATTACTGAGTAGCATTACATAGTGTACACAGACCACAGTTTATCCATTCACCTGCTGGAGGACACTTAAATTGTTTGGGATGATTATAAGTAGAGTTGTTATGAATATGTGTACAGATTTTTCTGTGAACATAAGTATTCATTTCTTTAGGGTAAATACTCAGGAGTAGGATTCCTGGGTCATATGGCAAATGTATGTTTTACTTTGTAAGAAATTATCAAATTTTCTTCCAGAGCAATTGAGCTATTTTTTATTCCCACCACTAACATGTGAGAGTTTCATCTGCTCTGTATCCTTGTTAGCACTTGGTATTATCAGTTTTATTTATTTTAGCCATTCTGATAGGTAGTTGTATCTCATTATGGCTTTAAATCACTTTTACTTAATGACTAATGATTTTGAGCATCTTTAATATGCTTTTTTGTCCCCCACATGTTCTCTTTGATTATATCTCTAAATCTTTCACCTATTTTTAATTAGGTTATATATTTTCTGAGTTTTGAAAGTGTGTTGATATTCTAGATAGAAGTCCTTTGTTAGCTATATGACGTGCAAATATTTTCTTCTAGTCTGTAGGTTGACTTTTATTCTCTTAACATTGTCTCTGACAGTTCATAAGTTTTTATTTTGATTATGTCCAATATATTGATTTTTTCTTTTATGGATTGTGCTTTTGTTATTATGTGTAAGAACTATTTTGTCTAACCTCACACTATGGATATTTTCTTATGTTTTTGAACAATAAATCACATGTGTAATAACCAAGGAGTTGTAAATATCTAAAGAAATTCAACTGTGGGTTTTAGTTGTAAAAATCCACATTGTCATGAGGATTCATTAATTTTCCACATAGACATGGAAAATAAGTAAAAAGTAATCACTAGTAAAACAAAGATGAATAACATTTGGCCCAGAATAGTGGCTGCCATCAATTGAGCATCTAGGGCCAGTGGCTACATAAACATCATCAGTAACCTTCAGCCTGGCATTTCTATCCCCATTTTACAAGAGACGAACCTGAAGCTTGCAGAGGTTAAGTAATTTTACACAGCCAGGAAGTAGTAAAGTCAGGATCAACACTGCCAGGAAGTAGTAGAGTCAGGATCAACTAATTCCAAAGCCCTCACCCATGGGAAGGTTCTTTGATTTCTAGAAACAAAAAACAGCTCTACCTTCATAAGGATAGGGGAAAAAAGCAGCAGTCCTTAGGTATTTTGTGGAAGCAACCCAACAACTGAACCACCAGATGTTGATGGGGAAAAAAAAATCAAAGAAGTTCAAAGAAGTTCAAAGACGGGGAGCAGGGGAAAAAAAATAGATATTGTCTTCCAGACATCCCTTTTGAATGAAGCATCTTCAACTCTTTTCATCCCTTGTGTTTCTCCTTCTGGTCCCCTAGAGCAATCATCTGACTGACCTGTCATGAGTCATGTGATCATCTTTTGACCAAGGAACATTAGAACACCATGATTGACAGTCCAACCAAGACTGCAGAATGAGGAACACAGGCTTCTTTCCTTGTTGAAAGGAATACTGAGGTGCTACTACCAGAGGGAAAGGGAAGAATGAATCCTGGGATTTAAAAAAACACAGAGACCCCCTAAAGCAGTGGCTTCCAAATTTTTTGACCATGTTGCACGTTAAGAAATATATTTCACCAATATGTGAGCATCTACACACACAACTGAAATGAAATTTTCATATAACAATATGCACCTTGTAATGTGTAATACAATCTGACACACATCCATTTCTTTCCATTTTTAGTAAGTGGATTTTTAAATCCACAGTGGGTCACAATCTGCAGATTGGAAAGCATTGCCCTCAACTGTGAAAGATGTGTGTTCAACAATGAAGACACATATAAGGTGAGGAACTCTGTAATGTATCCCCTCAGAGAACACTGGCAGGTCCATCTCACAAGGCAGATGTATGAAGAGAGATGCAAAAACCTCTGAGTAAGTAAAGGCTGATAAAAGGTGGGTATTTTCCCATAGAAGTAGACCCTAAGACAAGGATTTGAGTCCAAGTAGCTTATTTTCAAGGTGATACCAGGACGCACAGGAAGCAGGGAGTGAGGCAGGGGACAGAGGAAAGTCAGCAAGAGGGCACGTGGATGTGCTGTCACTGGGTATCTAGGGCTTGGCTACATAGGAGACCTCTGAGAAACTGTGTGGAACATGCCTCAGGACTGTCCCTCCAAGGAACAAGGAAGTCGGGTGTTCATCCACTGTGATGGTTAATATTGACCATCAACTTGATTGGATTGAAAGATGCAAAGTATGGTTCCTGGGTGTGTCTGTGAGGGTGTTGCCAAAGGAGATTAACATCTGAGTCAGTGGACTGGGAAAGGCAGACCCACCCTCAATCTGGGTGAGCACAATCTAATCAGCTGCCAGTGCAGCCAGAATAAAAGCAGTCAGAAGAACATGGACAGACTAGACTGTTTTAGTCTTTTGTCCTACATCTTTATCCCATGCTGGATACTTCCTGCCCTCGAACTTTGGACTCCAAGTTTTTCAGCTTTGGGACTCAGACTGGCTTCCTTGCTCCTCAGCTTGCAGATGGCCTATTGTGGGACCTTGTGATCATGTGAGTTAATACTCCTTAATAAACTCCCCCTTATATATACATCTATCCTACTAGTTCTGTCCCTCTAGAGAACCCTGGCTAATACATCCACGCACTGTCATCCCTCCATGATGAAGGTAGAAACAAATCTATTAACTTCCTGATACTTCCAGCCTGCCCCATGTGAGGACCAAATGCCCGTGGCCACAGAACACTCTCAGGCAGAGGGACACCAGAAGCTCTGGGCTGGAAGGGAATTGTCTGCAGATAACCTCTGGGCTGCACTAAGACGATATAGTTCAAAGGTCTCCTCCGAGATGTAACTAGGAGGCAGAAGGAGTAGCCCATTGTCAGCCATTTCAG
Source organism: Mandrillus leucophaeus (assembly GCF_000951045.1). NCBI lineage: Eukaryota > Metazoa > Chordata > Mammalia > Primates > Cercopithecidae > Mandrillus > Mandrillus leucophaeus. The sequence goes on from NW_012101288.1 coordinate 4,961,934, forward strand.
GAACTGATTTCAGCCCTAAACACCTGTCTCCCTTCCCAGACCACACCTCATGGTCAGGTATACCCTAGCTGTCCATTGCACCTTGGAATCACCAAGGTGATTCCAAGATTAGAAATTCCCTGATTTCTAAATTTACCAAGTGCTTTTCAGCCTGTTTTCCTGCCTCAGCATTGCTGAAAGAAGACAGGAAATCTGGCCAACTGGCTCACTGGTCCTACCTGGGCCCTCTGGTTCTCCGCCAGTGTGCCAGAGAACATCTCATTCTATGCCAAAGATCTCTGCCACAACATTTCAGTAAATCTTTATTCATCCTTTCCCTCCTCTTAGAGAAGATGGCCCTACTCTTGTCAAGGTCCCAAGGAAAACAAGTATCCAGGCAGAGGGAAGGGATCTGGTGCACAAACCTTGATCAATCACCTACTGTTTGTCAGATTGGAATACAGAAGATAGATTGACTTTAGGAATCAAATCCAAGGGGATGGGAATAGAAACAGGGTTGAGAGTAGAGGAGCAAACCCTTAATCAGCAATTCCCAAGGGCAGTGTGTCTTAGCCCAGGCTGCACATGGTCATCTGAGGAGCTTTTAAAGAGGACCAGTTCCCAGCAGGTGATGAGGCAGATCCCAGGCATCAATACCTTTTTAAGTTCCCCAAATGCTAATGTGCAAGGACTATAAGATGGGACAGGAAGGAAAAAATAGCATTTCTTGTGTGTGTGTCTTGTTTTCTGCTTGTTTAGGTAAGCTTTGTATCTCACCCAATTCTGTCAACAGTGCTGTATGTTAGATTTTACTGTACCCATCTCAAAGGCAAGAAAACAGGATAACCAAAGAACTGGCCTAAGTTCTCACTGTCATGAGCAAAGGAGCCAAGATTTCCACTGAAGACTGCCTGAGTCCAGAGACAACGAATGACTTTTTCTACCCTCATCATACTATCCCCGAAGTGAAATTTTAATAAGATTGAAGATGAGAGAAAGGGGAAAGAAAAAAAAATCTAAAAACAAAGTGTCACTGGATAAGACAAGGCTGGTCTAGGTAAGACATGACAGGAGAGGGCTCTGTGGGCAACAAGAAACCCTAAGTATCCCAAGCTGTTCATGGCACCAAGAAAAATGGGGCAAAACCACCAAAGGGGAGTGGAGTGCCATCTAACTCTGTCCCAATGTTTCCTGAACCTGGTCCTGCTCTCAAGGATGTCTCACATCCAAAGTTAACTCAATGGACCATATTCTTATCATACTCTGAACTGTGACTTGGAACATCACACCCATCAGCTCGGGTTTGAGAGCCTCTCAGCATGGTTAATCTTCATCTTCTTTCTGGCTTCCAGACTGACTATATTCAGCTGTGAGAGTAAACTGACATCACGGTAACCAGCCTTTCCTTATTTCCGCAAGTCATTTCTCTCTTCTCTGTGAGTGCTTGGCTCTCGTAGTTCGGCAGCCCATCTGGTTGAAGGGATATCCTGCTGTTTACAGCCTCCTCTGGGACTGCTCAAAGACAAGAGAAACCCTATCCATTTATACGCCTCTGTGTTTGCTCCATGGAACTGAATTTTATTTAAGCATCACATTTGGAGAAGGAAAAGGCATTTGTGTGTTTTCTTTCTTGATTGTATTTTTCAGCAACAAGATGCCCGTTAAATTAAAGTAATCCTCAGAAGGAAAACTTCAAAACCAAAATCTCCCAAGCACCCTGTGCTCCCAAAGTCATAGAACAGCTTTTAGTGACTATTGGAAAATAGTAGAGCTAGAAGAGGCCCTAGGAATCATCTCTTAGAAGGGGAAGCTGAAGCCCAAAATGTGAGAGTGACTTGCCCCATGCCATGGCACAAGACAGTGGTAGAAGTGGGACCAGAACATGGGTGCTTTGGCCTCATGTCCCCAGATGGTATTTTGCTGGGCAGGGGCTGCATGCTGAGAAAAGACAGAAGAACATCATGTTGAAGGTTAAAGGTGGCTTTCATGGGCCTGGAGCAAAGTAAAACTGGTGCCAAAGAAAACAGCCTATTTAAAACTGCAGGCTTAGCTTCAACAGTGATGAAAACAAAGTGATCTTTGCTATTTACCAACCCATCACTCCCAAGTTGACTATGCAAGAGCCACCATATTGCACAACTCTAGGGGCCTCAACTCATACTGTCCTGTTAACCCATATTTTAGCAAAGCAGAAGAATAAGAGCTCAACAAGTATTAGCTATCCTTTTTCTTGTTTTGTATTAACAGCTAGAACCAAAGGCAATTATTGACAAGTACGATATTCACTAAAATCAAATAGTCACTTAAGAACAACCCAGGCCGGGCGCAGTGGCTCAAGCCTATAATCCCAGCACTTTGGGAGGCCAAGGTGGGTGGATCACCTGTCAGAAGTTCAAGACCAGGCTGGCCAACATGATGAAACCCCACCTCTACAAAAATACAAAAAAAAAATTAGCCAGGCATGATGGCAGTTGCCTGTAATCCCAGTACTCAGGAGGCTGAGGCGGGAGAATCGCTTGAACCCAGAAGGCAGAGGTTGCAGTGAGCTGAGATCATGCCATTGCACTCCAGCCCGGGCAATAGAACAAGACTCCATCTCAAAAAAAAGAAAAAAAAAGAACAAGCCAAGAAATTTGGCTCTCAAGATTCAAAAGAATGAATCTCTAAAATCGAGTAGATGACAAAGATGTCTAAAAGAGGACATTCAGCAAGACTAAGCACTCACAGATGTTAGCTATGTAGTAGGCAGCATTGTTACAAGTGGTTTACACGGCTTCATCCTCACAACAGCTTGATGACACAGGTACTGTTGTTAAGGCCCATTTTACAGATGAGGAAACCGAGATGAGTCATCCAGTAACTGGCAAGTCACATGGCCAATAAGTGGCAAGGGGTGATTCAAAGGCAGCAATCGCCTCTCAACACTGCATCCTTGACTACTTGCAGCAAGGCTCCTTGTGTTATTTGCTCCAGAGAGTCGCGGGGGGGGGCAGTTGAGTCCTGCTGCATTTCCCTCAAATCACTGCAATTGAGCTACGTGAAGTTTTTAATGGGACTGACAATGAGGAAGGGATCTGGCTCAAGCATAGGAGGAACCTTAAGGGGTGGGAGACCACCACAACTCAGCTCTGGGAAATATAGAAAGGATTGGTGGCATCTTTAAGGAAGCACAGGCCAGAGCCCCTCAACAGCATGGTGGGCATTCACAGGGAGGCCCTGGGCCTCTGGGAGCTCTACCCTTACCCCCACATCCATCCCTTCTTCAGACATATAGAGTTAAGAAAAAAAAAAAGAAAAGGAAAGAAAAGAAAATTAAGCTCCTCCCCAAGAGGCCAACAGAAAATATTCAAAGTAACTCAAAACCTCCTCCAGCCTTTCTGAACTCAATAGAGATAGGAGATATTTTTAATTCATCCCACTCTGTAACCTTGAGCAATTTACCTAATCTCTTGAGTTTTAGTTTCTTCATCTCTATAAAATAAAGTTCACACCTACTCTGTGTGTGTGTGTGTGTGTGTGTGTGTGTATGTTGTAGAAATTAAATTTGACATAATTGGTGAAAAAGGCTTAGCACAATGCTTATCAACTGGTAGAAGACCAATAAATAATAGTTTTCATCTACCTTTTTGGGACAAAAAAGGACACTGTTAGTTTCCTACAAAACATTTATTTTTCATTATTTACCAATAGGCCCTTAACTTCAGGGCTACAATATGCCCAGAAAACAAGATCACCTCCCCGGACACCTTCACAATTAGGATGGGCATATTTCAGTTCTGGCAGATGAGATGTAATGAGAAGACTATTTGGGAATCAGAGGGATATCTTCCAGGAAACCTGTTGCTTCCCTAAAAATAGGAGGAACAGACTCAGCTAGCATTTCGTTTGACCCATGACCCTTCCTCTTCTCCCTATTTGAAGGTGCAGTGGCCATCTTGCCACCACGAGGACAAAACCACAGGCTGATCACAGGAATAGAAAAGGATCTTGGGTCCTAAATAACATCCTCTTATTATTACACCAACTCTACCTTTCCTACGTCTTGACTATTCAGGTGAGAAAAATAAACCCCTAACAGGTTTTCGATTATTTGTAGCTGAACACATTCCTAACTGGTATTACCAATCCCAGTTTTATATATTGAAATAGAAAAAAGTATAGAAATTCTGGGGTGTTCGTCCAAGTTCACATAATGAATTGATTGGTGGCAAAGTCACCCCTGCTGAGTATTCGAGTCTTAAATTTCCAACCCCAAAACTCTCCAAATAGATTATGTTTAAACAAAAATTGTATCTATGTCAAGAATTAGAATGATCAGTGTTATAAAGCATTTATGTGCAAGACAGTTGTGCTGGTGTATAAGAAACTTTCTTCTGGAAATTTAAGTAGTCAAAATATATTTTTGAAAATCATGGATTTCACCTAATCTGTGCAAGTGGACTCTTCAGTCTGGGGGCAAATCACACATGAAGCTTAGAAGAGGAACTGTTAATCTACAGAACCCAGCTCCATCTCTCTGGAAACACAAGGAAGCACCTTTGAACCATCCAAAGAACATCATGCTGTGAAATCAACAAATAGAGCTGCCTGCCCTCATATCTATCCTAAAGAAGATATTGGATTTGAAAAAGACATGTCTTTGAACTGCTAATAAATATTTTACCACCCTGATCTTTTAGGAAGTCAGGATTGACTAGCACTATCGCATAAATACAAGCTTTGCACAGTACAATTGTTTGGGCTTAAATATATTGTCTGCCTTGTGTTGTTATAATTTAATGAAAGCTATTTGCTGGTCTCAAAAAATGTAATTAATAAAACTATATCCAAATTCTCTGGCTGAGAATTTGTATCTGCAACAAAGCTGCTGGATATGAGTTTGCTCAGAAACTCTGGAACTTTGGGATCCTTGGGAGAAGAAAGTCTACTCCTTTGCTTTAGAAATAGACGCATCCTTGGAACTTTCCAGGTGGGTGTAGGTAGTGGGGCTTAGAACTCATCCCATCACCAAGCAATAGACCCCGATAAGGATGGCTTCATAGTGATTCCCCGAGTGGCCTTGGTTATACTCATGAATGTGTTCTCCTCACCAGGTTCAATTGGCCCAGTGTAAAAACATGTGACCCAAGTTGTGGCAGATTCCCTCTCACAGAAAGTTAAGACTTGAACAAGGAGACGTAGTGATGGGAAGTCTTTAGAATCGACTCAGCTGGCTGGCTACAATCTAGAAAGTGAACCCACAAACTACTATCAGTGAAGTCCCGGGACCTCATTTAGTTCCTCCCCTTCCTAAGATCCTCTAATTCTCTGAGCTCACCCAGTAAGGCACTAAGGAACACCTCTTTTTAAAACTTGAGCTACACTGAGTCAGTTTGTTTCTTAAGACCAAAAGGATCCTAGTGAATACACTGGACAGTGTTGTGCACCAATTTGTAGGGTCACAGAGTCAGAAGGAAACACAAGTTCTCCTGATTCCTTTCTACCTTTAAGCAGGAATAAGCAGTCCCAATCTTGGGCAAACAGGTGACAGGGAATCTCCGCTTGATTGTCTTTAAGCCTCTAAGGAAGGCGGTTTCAACATTTGGCCCTCAAACTCAACACCAAGAACCTTTTCTTCCCATGTTCCTTCTTGGCACCTGTTGTGGTGCCAGCAGTGTGACAAGTGGTTTGTGGTATGGGCTTTGGAGCTAGGCTCCCTGGAACCTGATGCTGCTGCTTTCTAGCTGTATGACTTAGGGTATTGTTCAACCTCTCTATGCCTCAGCTTTCCCTCCTAGAAAGGGAATAAAATCATACTGTTTGCCTCATGGGGTTGTTGTGAGAATTAAGTTAGTTAACCCATACAAAGTTCTAAGAACAGCACTCCATCCCAACTTCTACTGTCTCCTCTTTTGTATTTTAGGCATGCCAGCTTATACATGCTCTTTCCTGCCTAGAGTCTCAGGGGGTCTTTGTACATTCTGTTCTTTCTGCCTGGGAGCCATCCTCTACTCCCCACAGCCACTCAGTGATAAGTGGCAAAACTGGCCCCAGTCCACCACCCCTTCCTATAACCACACTCTTTGCTATGTGATTTTACAGCTCCTCCCATCAGCAGGTGGGGTCTATATTCCCAACCCCTTAAATGTGTACTAGTCATGTGACCTGCCTTGGCCAATAGTTGAGTAGAAGTGGCATTGTACTGGTTTTGATCCTGGACCTTAAGAGATATTGCATGTTTCCATTCTTTCTCTCAGACTCCTTCCAGCTACAAGCCTAGGCTAGCCTGCTAGATGAGAGACACATGGACCAGTCTCCACCCATTACCCCAGCCCACAACTAACCAATCCCTTGAAGCAGAACCACCTAGCTGACCAGCATCTGACCATTGAGGTATAGTGGTCTCACTGCACCAGCTGAGACCAGAAGAACCACCCAGCTGAACCCAGCCCAAATTGCCAACTCACTGCATTACAAACTAAATAAGTAACTATTGTTTCAAGCCACTAAATTTGAAGGATGATTTGCTACATTGTAAAAGCTAACTGGTATACACCCTCTCTAAGCCTCAGTTTCTTCAATGATAAGACAGAAATAATAAAAATAGGAATAATAAAGCCTACCTCAGGAAAATAAGTGTAAAGACTGAAAGAGATAATGCTTCTCAAGTGCCTATGCGACAGTAAGTATTACATAGCTATAAACTACTACACACATTGTAATGATAATAGTGAATTATTTATGTTGCCTCTTATCTGTATATTTGAAAGTAATTATATCTAATGAATAGGTTGTTGTGATAAATTGAGAAAATATGTGAGATGCTTAACACCAGGTCAGACACAAACAGAACATCAATAAGTAGTTATTTTTAATGAGCTACTGTCGTTAAGTATTACTACAGAGTCTCAGCTTCTTCGTTCTCTCCCCTGGCCATTACACACAATCCTCCACCGCCACCACCTCCTGTCTTACCTTCAGCCCTCAGAGTTCCATCATCTTGATGATTACATGTCGGCTCCCAGCCTTCAGCCTGACACTAGGGCACCTCCATCCTGCACAGCCCACTTCCTGGGAGAAGGCATAGGAACGCCTGAGACTCCTTGAACGTCCGTCCGGTCATGAACTTCAGCCACTAGGGGGAAGCCTCACCCTCCAGCCTCGGGAAGCTGAGCCTGTCCTACCGGGTTTTTTCCCTCTTCTGATCCTAAAGTCTGAAGGCCCAGGATTTGAGAAGCCCCCACTGGTCCCACTGTCCACGGTTCACAACCCCACTGTGGTCACTCACCTGTTCATATTCCCCCTTCTTTCCTGAGTGGGGAGCAATCCATCCCCCAACCACCTTGAGCAGACACTGGGGGCAGCACCCCCCCAGCTCAGGGCAACCTCTCAACCTGCGTGAGTGGTTTCATAATTCATGCCTGCCCATCAGCGGACAGATTTAGCCTGCTGCCTGCTGAGTCTGAAAATACTGAATATTAAAATATCCCAGACGCTCGCCCTTCTGATGCCCTCGCCTCTCTGGGATTCACATGCAGTTGGCTGCACAAACAATTCCAGGGACACACATCAATTTGTCGATTAAGTAGGGTTTGAGCACCAATATGTGTAACTTTCATCAAAACAGAGAAAGGCGTATTCAGGGCTATGTGCTCGGTGTGTGTCCTTGAAGAAGTCTTAGTCTTCTGGCTTCAGAGACAGTATATTTTTTTCTACATCACATTGCTGCTTAAACTCTCAGGGCCCTTTTTGTAGCACTATTTGTGATCGAGAGAAATGGGAATCCAATTTGAAGGATTTCACTGAGCGAAGTAGAGCAAAAGACCTGCAGAAACCATCTCTGCCCACCCAGGACACAATAGAGAGGTTCCCAGGAATTAAAGCCTGCCGGTAATGAGGATGAGGAAGCAGAGGACTCTCATATTTGGTAAAGAAAGAGGTGTGCATGTGTGTATGTTTGTGTATCCTACACCCCTTTCAAGTCTAGCTGACACCTGTTGTGTATATCAAAGACTGCCACATATTTCCTGCCTTCGATGGTGAGTTTTGTTTTGTTTTGAGATGGAGTCTCGCTCTGTTGCCCAAGCTGGAGTGCAGTGGCGTGATCTCGGCTCACCACAACCTCCGCCTCCCAGGTTCAAGTGATTCTTGGGCCTCAGCCTCCTGAGTATCTGGGACTACAGGCATGTGCCACCACTCCCGGCTAATTTTTGTATTTTCAGTAGAGACCAGGTTTCACCACATTGGTCAGGCTGGTCTTGAACTCCTGACCTGAAGTGATCTGCCCACCTTGGTCTCCCAAAGGGCTGGGATTACAGGCATGAGCCACTGCACCCGGCCAATGGTGAGTTTTAAACCTTCTACTCAAAGAACTTCTGGGCCTTTGCTAAGGCACGCACCTTTGCTGATACTCAGTAATGACCAGCAGCAAATGTAGCTAAAACCAACAGAAATTTATCCTCTCACAATCCTGGAGGCAGAAGTCTGAAATCAAGGAGTCAGCAGAGTCTTGCACCCTCCAGGGCTCTAGAGCAGATAATTCCCTGTCTCTTCTGGCTTCTGGCGGCTCCTGGCTTTTCTTGGCTTGTGGCAGCATCTCTCTAATTTCTGCCTCCATCTGCACAGGGCCTTCCTCCCTCTCCCTGTGTCCTCTCCTCTTCGTTTAAGGACACTCGCATTGAGTAACCTTAGACCACCCTAATCCAGCATGACCTCCTCTCAATCTTTACCTTAATTACATCTGCAAGATCCTATTTCCAAATGTCTTAGTCTGTTCAGGCTGCTATAACAAAATACCTTCTATTGGATAATTTATAAACAACAGGAATTTGTTGCTCACAGTTCTGAAGGTGAGCCTCCAGTCAATTTGGCACCTGATGAGACTGGCTCTGCTTCAAATATGGCACCTGCTTGCTGGGTCCTCACATGGCTGAAGTGGTGAACAAGCTTCTTTGGGCCTCTTTTATTAAGGGAAATGATTCCATTCATGAGGTTTCTACCTTCATGTCCTAGTCACCTCCAAAGGCCTCACCCCTTAAAACCAACACATTGGGGATTTGATTTCAACACATGCATTTTGGAGGAACATAAATATTCAGACCAGAGCACCAAACAAGGTCACAATCTGAAGTTCAAGTTGGGCATGAATGTTAGAGTGTCACTATTCAGCCCACAGCACCCACTTCATCTCTATCTTGGGTTCATACGAGGATTTGCTCCTTCTTTGGAGTACTGGAATGTGGTTGAAGTCAGTATTATTAGTTTAACTCCCCGTCGTTACCTTAAGTAGGCTCCTTCCACAAGACCCTTCTACGGGGTTCACTAATGAGGCTGAAGGAATTTGTTCCCTAATACCTAGCACATACACAGCGAATCACACTTTACAAAGTTCGACATCCTATTTACTCTCTGCATCAGCTCCGTAAGGTAAATAGTTCTACCCCTCACTTTGCAGAGGAGAAAACAGGCTCTAGGTGTGAAGTGACTGTCTCAGGTCTCACCAACCACGAGAGGCAGGACCTTCAATCCAGTCTTTCTGATTCCAACCTGGTGCCCCCATCAACTGCACCCCACCTGTGTCTCCTATAAGCTGAAGACATCCTTTGTAAGGAAGAGTAACCAGATACCTGGCTTGTGCCTGTTGTCCAAGTATACACATTATTAGCTCTCTACTTCATTCCCAGAAGTGTCCCACTTGGACAGTAAGTTATATGATTACCTTCTCAGCAGTCTTGGCCACAGAGCTCCCTGCCTCTGCCCTAGGTCTAGCCCTCACTGTGTTAGGCTATGGGGAAAAAAAATAGTATTTTTCTTCTTCTGTTTTTCTTTTCTTGCACATGAGCTTTATGACAAAGAGGCATGAAGCTTTGCCAAAGTTGGGAGTGTTATATTACATTCTTCAAAGGAGCCAGGATGGTCTTTAAATCTCTCCATACCTTTCTGTCCTTGGGACAGATTGGGCTGGGTCAAGAGCCAAAGCAGAATCAGGAATGAGCTTTGCTCCCAACATACACAACAATGCAGAGACTTCACAATCCAAACCTTCTCTGCCTGGCCTCAGAGAGCTCCGAAAGGCTGGATGTGCCAAAAATCCCATAGCACCTGGCACAAAGGCTCTGCAGCAGGGTCACAAGACAGAAACAAGTGGAGATTTAAAGGGAAGAAAGATCTTTATGGAATAAAACCTGACATTACACATCAAAAGCTTGAAGCAATATTTATGTGTGTGTGTGTAGGGCATGTGGGGTTTGCATACAAGGATGCTTGGCTGAATCTAGAAAAGTTTTGAAGGGATACCCAACGGAATGTTACCAGCACTCCAGGGATGGCTCCAGGGATGGTTTGGAGAGGCAGAGAGAGTAACGGGACTATCACTATGGAAATCATACATGCCTACTTTTTTATCCTTTTTTAAGTACAATTTTCTTATTTAAGAGTTTTTATTGTGTAACTCTTTTTACTCATCAATTTCAATGCAGGAATTTAAGTTGAAGAAAGAATTAAGCCCATGCACAAAGGCTGAGCTGACAAGGACGTGCATGGAAGCTTTCTAACAATAAAACCTCAGTCCTGAACTCATTGTCCAGTAATAGGGTATAGTCATAATAGAGAATTCCACTCAGCTGTTAAGTAACTTTCAAATGAATATTTATGGACCAAAAGAAAGGTGATTGTCATACATTATATAGAAATAAAGCAACTTTCACAGGTGGGTGTAATCCAACACCATGCTTTAAATCTCCATCTACATGTAGAAATATACAGATATTATTCTTAACAATCTTGGCTGTATTATCATTGTTTATTTTACTCTAGCTTTGAATTTTCACATTTCTGCAATGAATAGAAATAAGCAGAAAGCTGATTTGACAGAGAGCCAAGAGGTGTGGCCAGGACGCCCTCTGAAATCTCCTCAGGTGAGTGTGACACCCTGTGAATTCCTGCCACTGCTCAAGAAGGTAATTTGGCTCCTGTTGTCCCTTGGGGCAATTCCTGCACAAGAAGTTTCAGGAGGAAGCTGGAATGGAAAAAATGGAAGATGTGGGGCCCGCAAGCCCCTGCCTACCCTGCTAGTTGCTGTAGAGGGAAATGACTGAGGAGGGAGAACTGCGAGAGGCCACACCTGGGCTGATTTGGGAAAGGCAGGTTTTCACGTGGTTCTAGCCAATTTCCCATGTCTTCCACCTACACCTCTCAATCACCTAACAGAAGCGATTGTAAGAATTTTCAGGGGTAATGTTACAAATCACTCAGCCTGGTGCCAGGCACACTGGAGGGTGCAATGGGTGAATGGCCATATCAAAAGCTGGGGCTGGAAGGGGTGGGGGAAGAAAAATGTTTGTGAGCATCTCCCATGAGCTACCTTTATGAGCCTTCACAACAAGTACCTGGCACATGCCTTGTGGTTACTCCCATTTTACAGATGAGAAAACTGAGGCTTAAACAGAGTGAGGGACTGGCCCAACCTCATTCAGGCAATTGGTGACTGAGCCAACATGCAAACCCTAATTTGCCTGTCTTCAAACCCATTTCTTTCCCCTCCCAGGAGACTTTGCACTCGGGCTTTCTATACAGAGGAGGCACTGGGACCAGCAAAGACGTGAACCCACAACACACACAGCTCGTGGCAGCGCATAGACTTCAGCAAGGCCTCTTTAGCCCTGAAGCATGTGACACATGGAGAAACTTGAGGCCCACACCCCCTCAGAAAGAGTCCCTTTGGAAATAACATTTTTAGCCATGGGCGAAAATGTACTTTAGCATGGAAGAAGAAGACTTTCTTCCATGCAAGACACATCCTGTTTACAATCCCGTTTGTTCCAACAATAATTCTGAAGGGAGGGTAGAACAGGGGTTTTGTCATTTTACAGAGAGGGAAATTGACTTGCTGTGTGACCCGGAGCTAGTCACCTCCCCTTTCTGTATCTCAGCATCCGTACCTATAAAACAAGGAGGTTGAACCATAGTTACCCCAAGTTCTTTTCCATGTCATGAGCCATCCAATTTGCCACCAAACAGTAAATGATGTTAAAATAAACACCTGATTTTTCATGTCTTTGCCAATTTCTCTCCCTTCAAACAGAACTAATCCCATCTGCCTTGGTCTTCTCTTGTACCCACTTCCCACCTCTACTCCTGGGCTTACCACGTGCTGCTGCCACTGGCTCACATAGAAGCCACTAGAGGAAAAAGGCCATGTCTTCCCCTCCAGAACTGCCCTGTCCAGTATGGAAACCACTGGTTTCTGTGGTTGCTCAGCAATGAGTCCAAATTGAGATGTGCTGGAAGCATAAAATACACACTGGATTTCAAAGACTTAGGGAGAAAAAAATATATAAAAACTCGTTAATCATGTTTACAGTGATTATACGTTGAAATGACAATATTTGGCTATGATGGAGTCAATGAAATGAATTATTAAAATTAATTTCACCTGTTCATTTTTTACTCATTTAATGTAGCTACTACAACATTCAAAAGTATGTGTGTGTCCTTGTATTATATTTCTATCGGACCGCACCCCACTTTCTGCATCTGCACACACAGCCCTCTTCCCAAAGGAAGCCTTCTTTCTCTGCCTGATTCTCTGCCCATTACTGGGTTTGTCATGCAACCTGGCCATCCCTACCCATGAAGCTGGTTGGGTAAGTGGACTTAGAGATGGCACTGCATGGCCAGCCAGTCTAGACTTGAGGGAACAGAGAAAAGGTGGCCCCATTTTCTTCAGATCTAAGGCTCTGATCTAGAATGCTGAAGCTTAGACGGATGTTTTCAAAGAAGTGATTTGTTAAATGTTTAAGACTGGATGGGCAGGTTCTCAAGTTCTTCGTTAGCAATTTGACTATGGCCCTGAGTTTAAAATTATCACTACCACCATGTTTTTTCTCGTATTTACACAACTTTAACATTTTGTATCAGGGAGACTAATTGCAAATCGCCATTAAAGGCAGCCAGGAAGAGAAAGACAAGCACTATGGTTAGTCCAACAAATATTTATTGAGCTTATGCTATTGCCAGACATCTCTAGAAACTTGGGATCGGTGAACAAAGTAGACATAGACCTTGTCCCTGAGGAAAGCAGGGCAGGGGTAAAAATGGCAAGTTAATGACATTGTATATTAGAAGGCAATAAATGCTAAAACAAAAGAGAGAACAAAATGAGGGTCAGGGAGGACCAGGCTGCAATATTAAATGGGCTATCTAGGTAGGTCTCATAGAAAAGGGCAGATTTCAAGCAAAGATTTGAAGGAAGTAGGGAGTCTTCAAGTGACTCCCTGGAATAAATGCATTTTTAGGCAACAGGAATAGCTGAAGAGATGGGCCTCTGGCGAGGCTGTGTAAGTTAAAGGAGTCAGGAGACCCAGGCTCGCGTCTCTAAGCCTCAGTTTCCCCACGTCATATAGGTCTCTTCTCTTTAGGTCCTGCACAGCTCAAGCACTCAAAGCTTCACCACCTACATCCTCAGAACTGTCAGTGCCTGTCCATACGCCCTCCCTCCCCCACCATTCCCAGCACAGGCTTCAGGCCATCTCTCTGGTTATCTGAATTCTAGAAAGAAAAGGCTGCACCTGGAGCGATGGGGGAGGGGGTGAACGGAGACAGATACAACTTATTTATAGATCAGGACAGTCTGTGGCTGCTTTGGAAACCTGGCGAAGCAAATCTGTATGAAGAACAGCCAGTTGCTGAAAAAATAATCCCAGGGGAGCCACTTAGCTCACTTGCCAGCTGGCCCGGATCCCTCTCCACTGAGGTGGTTAGGAAAATGGCAGGGTGGAGGCAAAGCCCATCGCAATTGTGTGCTAATTGGGTTCCCTGCCATCTCTCCGCTCTCCACTCTGCCATGAAGCCTGAGCATGTCATTTCTGTGCTTCACAGTGTGCCATCCAATGCCTCCAAGTACAAAGTTCTAAGCAGGATAAATGAAGTCCATCACAGCCTGGCCTCGCCAAATGCTGCAGCTTCGATTCTCTTTTCTATCTAGACCCTTCCTGACACATCCCACTTTTCCCTCCAAGTCCCTGTGCAAGACCCACTGCCCCAACAAGCTCCTCCATCTGCCCGAGACGTCCCTCTTTCCTTATACACCTGGCAGACCCCACACACTGTTCACCAAGGCATCAGCACAAAAGTGTCCTTCTCTAAGGTTATAGATCCCGGAGTCGGACTCCAAATCCCAGCTTACCCGCTTTGTACCACATGTCTAGGGAGAGTCGCTTACCCTTCCTAAGCTTTGGTTTCCTCACCCATCAGATAGGATAAAATAGTACACACCCCGTGCAGTTCTAAGGTAGAGTGGCCCAGTGGGCATGAAGAGCTTATCATTGTGCCTGGCACGCAGGAAGCACACAGTAAGTGGTGATGCTGTTACCGCCTTGTAAATATTATTACCATTATTATTTTAACAATGACTCCTGCTACGACTACCACAAAGACAGAATCACTCCTCCCTCCACTGTGTTCCCATATGTCTTCGTTTGAGTTCCATAAACTTGGTGTTGGTTCCCTCAAAATCAGACAGACTCTGTAGTAATGACTTGGATGCAAAGAGTTTATTTGGGAAGTCATCCCATGAAGACAAATGAGGAAATGCAAGAAGTGAGACAGGGAGATAAAAACACCAAGCAAGGGTGTGCTAATGAGAGAGTTATCTCTGTGGGTAACTGAAGGTCAAACCACTGGGCGCCCCTTCAGGAGGCATCTCACTTATCAATTAGGCAATGAAATGCTGAAGACCCACTACTGCCCAGGCATGGCATATTTCAAGGAAATGGGCCACTGCTGAAGGGAACTACTGCACAACTGGATGTCAAATATCTGTCACAAAACCTCCAGAGTTTGCAAATGCTTTGACTTAGCAATTCCACTTGGAAGAATTTATCTTAGGTGAATAATCATAGATGTACACAAAAATACCACTAAAGAATTTTTATTTCCAGAATTGTTTATAATAGTGAAAAACTGGACACAATCTAAGGGCCCAACAACAGAAGAGTAGATAATTAAATTATCTTTCATCTCCATGGTGAAATACCCAGCAGCCACTGAAAATGATTTTGTGCAAGAATATTTAATGTCACAGAAAACTGACTGTAATGTATCGTGAAGTCATTTTTAGAAGCAGGTACATACACACACAAACTAATGTATATGACATGACCTAATAAGAGTTTTAATAATAGTTTAATGTAATACTTACACACACATGCATGCAGGCATGTACACACACACGCACAACGACCTGGAAAGATAATGACTAAACATGATGCCAGTGGTACTAATTCGGTGGTTGAATTACATTTTAATTTTCTTGGTTTTTTTTTCTTATCTGTAATTTCAAAATGTTCTACAGTATTCATGTATTACGGGGATGCTCTGACAGCACCCAAGCTGCCGACTGAGAGAGGCGATGAGAAGGTTGAGCATCACCCAAATCGCTGCCTGTCCAAACGGGTTTGTATTTTTCCCTAATAGGAAAGGTCATAGATCAAGCAACTCCAGGAGCCTGGTTTGCCTCCAGTCATAAAGGAGCCCATCTGGGACACGTGGATCTCTGAAAACACGCGGGCTCTTCCCATGAGAAAACACAACCCACTGTCAGAAAAGGATGTCAAATATTTTTTTTTCCTCAGTAAATTTCTCTATCTCCAAATTTTAATCATTGAACTAGGGCAACCTGCTGGTTTATGTTGCTTGAAGGCTGATTAAAACGATTTGATTCTATGAAGTTACCAGTAGATTTTAAAAGGAAAAAACTGCAATATTTCTACTAGGCTTTCTAATTTCTGTTCCTTTTCTTAGGCCTTTTGGAGATCTTATTTCAGTTCTCCTTTGAGGAGTGACTATCCTTTGAGGAGGGAATACAGGATATGCATAAGGAAAGGAGGAGACTGCATGGAGGATCTTTCCATTCACTGGGAACTTTTTCCCTGCTTTGAGGACAGGAGGAGGAGGAGGGCCTCCTGCCCATCTGTGGTTTTTCTCTCTTACAATAGGATTAGAGGAACTTTCACCACTTCTAGTACCTCTGTCTACTCCCTTGACAGCTGCCCCCCAAGAGAAGGAGGCAAGCTCCTGTAACCTACCGGAGCCTGGAATGGTCATCAGACTGTTTTACTTGCAGGTGGAGCTACTGCACCACTTCACTTTCTGCATCTGCACACACAGCCCTCTTCCCAAAGGAAGCCTTCTCTCTGTGCCTTATTCTCTGTCCATTACTGGGTTTCTCATGCAACCTGGCCATCCTTACCCATGAAGCTGGTTGGGTAAGTGGACTTAGACATGGCACTGCATGGCCAGCCAGTCTAGACTTGAGGGAACAGAGAAAAGGTGGCCCCATTTTCTTCAGATCTAAGGCTCTGATCTACTATCCAGCTTTTATCCAAAAAGACCTTCATTTGGGGGTTTTATGGTACTGGCAAATCGTTGTGAAAGCTCATACTTTGTTCTTCATTTGACTGCTATTCCTTATACACAACTTGGCCAGGAACCTATGGGGTAGCAGAGATGAGTGGGAGGATTTACTGTCATCCTGACCAACCTTTAAATCTGGACACCTGCTACATGCCTGGTATTGTGTGGGTGTTGAATACACAAGGAAGACACTGCCCTTGCCCTTGAGGAACTCATAGCCTATGGGAGGAGGCGGAAATGAAGCAAATAAGTGTGACAACAGGTACAATATAGTGTGATAAATACTATAATACAAGAATGTACAAAGTGCCAGGAGAACACAGAGAAGGAGAAAACTCATTCAGCTGCGACAGAGGGATTGGAAAAGAGCCTGGGAAGGCTTCAAACAGGAAGTGACATTTAAGCTCCATCTTAAAGAGTAAACAAGAGAGAAGCAAGACAAGGAGATTCCAAGTAGAAGAGACAATATGTGCAAAAAAAAAAAGAAAAAAAAATGGAGGCAGAGCTCTGGGTGCACTTTACAAGGAGGGTAAGGCATACACTAGGGGGTCATAGTGATTTTCTTATTATATTAATCTGTATAAGCTCTTTATAAATTGAAGCAGTCATTCCTTTGTATATTGGTGTTGTTAATCAGAGACTTTATCTGCAGTAGTGTATGGAGGAGGTTACAGTGGGGAAAGCCTGGAGAGAAGGCTATTGGTCCTCTTGGAAGCAATGTAGAACTGGAGCAGGTAGGGGCAGCAAGGGTGCATGCCAAGTGAAGGTGCAAAAGTGGAAGTCAAACCAGAAGGTGAATCTACTGCATCTTAGTGGAGTGTTCTTTGTTCTACCTCATACAGAGTGCAGCCTGGAAGGGGCCACGGGCAATGAAAGGATTGGCTGCCTATGGAGTTTTTAGGGGAGAGAGATGGACATTTAAAAAAGAAATATCTCCATCATTTCCATAAAGCCCTACTCTTCTGGTGGGATTCCACTTACTCAAATTTCAGTTGAGAAAGCCCTTGGTAACCAGAAAATTAGTCAATTTTTTATTATGTGCTAGACCATTAACAGGGGCTTCATGGAGAAGATGGGATTGAATTTGGTCTTGAAGAATGTAGGATTGGGGTGCGTGGGGAAGAGATGAGCACAGCAATCCCAAGAGGAGATTCCTTCATGCTTCTACTAACCACTGTCTCAGCTTAGCACCCTTTCTTAGATAAGTCGTTTTTGGTTTCAAGTTAACAAAAATCAACTGAGTCTAGCTCAGTGAAAAGAGGAGGAAGTGTGGGAGAGATAATGGGTGTCTCACAAACTCTCACTTCTGTTCCAACCACTTGCAAAGACTTTGCTCAAGGTCTCCCTCTTTCAATCCTAGTTCTCAGAAACAAATCTGATTGGTCCACCTGGAGTCACAGGTTCAATCCCAGCCAGTCAACTCTTACTAAAGGTCTGGATCTCATGGAATCAACCTTGCTGCTTAGAGCACCCCCCCCCCACCGGAAAAAAAAAAAAAAGTCAGCATAAGCAAATTCACTGTAACCAAATTCAGTTCTTTCAGGAGGAGAGAGAATACATCCTTGGGGTTCCTTCTGTCCTAGAGTTAAAGATGCAGCTGAAACTTATGACCAATTAGAAACCTTAATTTGGCATGGAAAATAGGGTTGCCAGAATCAGCAAATAAAAATACCAGATGCCCAATAAAATTTGAATACTTAACCTAAAAGTGCTTAGTAAAAGTATGTTCTATGCAATATTCGAGACATACTAAAAAATTCTTCATTGTTTATATGAAATTCAAATTTAACTGGGCATCTTGCATTTTATCTGCCAACCCTAGTGGAAAGGCGATACTTTTGCAGGACTCTGAATTCTCGACATTTCCAAAATAATGATCACAACTCTGGGAATGTAAATGCCTGAGACAGATGTAGGGGTTTGCAATATGCCAAATTGAGGACACCGAGAGTGAAGCTGGCACCCTGAGAGCGAGAGGTGGATCTGCATAATTATCTGTGAATTAAATTGCTTTGTTGCAGAGAGTCAGCTTATTAAATGTGCATTTCAATTTTGGAGTGGTTGGCTGAAGAATTTGAGTATCAACAGATGGGAAATCCCTTGCTGCAGCCACAACCTTTACCTGTCATGCTGGTTCACAGGATCACATGTAAGAAGACATGATTATTATTATTATTATTCTCCCAAGTGTCCTTCTCCGGAGGCTTTGGACAGGGAGCACGAGGCTCCTCTCAGGCAGGCTGGGCTGGGAATGTGGCGAGCCACATAGCTACCTAGATGGGCACATGGCCTTGTTGGCTTATGCTAATCTTCTCATATGACTTGGCTCTTCCCTGTCTGTGAAAACAACACTGTTCTTAGTTTTTAACAAACTTGAGTCCTGGTCCTGCCACTGTCTCTCACAAACTTTGTGAGCTGGAGCAAATCACAAAATCTCTCTGAGCCTCAGTTTCTTCAGTTGTTAATTGGGGATAATGTTACCCATCTAACAAGGTCATTGGCTAGAGTCAATGGCTCCCTGCCTATGTAATTGTACCAGTCCCTCAAACTTGCCCTAATCTCTCTCCTCCTATTGTCTGTGTTCCCAAGGTTAGCCATTTTAATAGTGTCCTCCCAGCCACATTAAAAGGCATGCTTTGTTAAGCTCTAACTGTAGAGATTTATTATTCCACTGTCTCCACCTCTGAGCCACCCAGCTTGCTGGCATCAAATCATAAAACAGATCCATGTTAGCCAGCCCCAGCAGGGCTCTCCCTGAGCTCAATCATCCTTTTACTCTTTTCCAACAGGGCCATAGCTCAGAGCTTTTATGGCTAAAACACAATGTGAGGTTTTGTTTGCACATTGCACACATGACCAGGAAGAGGAATAGGTTCATGGGATCTTGCCCTGGGAGCCTTATCTAATCCCTAAGAAAAGAAGTGCTTCAAGAGGAGATGAGAAGACTGCCTTAATGAGGGATTTTCTGAGGCATGGGGGCCCTCATAGCACTGCTTTGGAGCCTAGGTGACAAAGTGTAACTAAGTGTGTGATGGACACTAAGATATACCAGGATTCAGTTCCCAGTGCTCTTGCACTTGAGTGAGTGTGATGCTGTGTGTCATTCCCATACACTTAATTGCCCATATAAACCCCTCCAAAGTCCTCTTTCCTGGGGAATATCTACAGAGAGGCTGAACGTTCCAGATGGTGCTGCTCCAGGCCAGTGGAGGCTCTGTGACCCTGGCTTGCAAAGTTGTCGCTGAGTTACACAGGATCCACAGCAGGCATTGCAATCCACACACAGATGTAGGTCTGAAAGTGTCATCAGACTAAAGTCTCCAAAATGCACAGTTTACCTTTATTATATTCATTGTGCTCTAAGGTTTTATATTTTATTTCATTTTGCTTTTTTTTATATTCAGGTCAACTCCACTCAGTAGATTTCATGATATGTGCTGGGACTTCAGACTCCCACTCTATGACTCCCACTCTGCTACTCTCTCTAACAGCACTGACCTGCATTCTGCTGGTCACCCTCTGTAATTTCAGATCGGTTTATGTTCAATTGTTCAGTGTCTGCTTGTCCATCAGGCTGTGATCTCCACGAGGGCAAGGACCAGGTCTGTGCTGCTTGCTCCTCAGACCCAGCACTGACACTAAATGAGCCCCTCTAAAACCTTAATGGGCGAGTTAAAAAAAAAAAAAAAATATATATATATATATATATATATGATATTGCTGCAGTGTCTGTGAATGTATGAGTTAGGGTTCTCCAGAAAAACAAGAGAGAGAGAGGAGATTACAAGGAACTGACTTATGTGACTATGTAAGCTGAAAAGTCCCAAGATCTGCAGCTGAGAAGCTGGAGATCCGAGAGAGCTGATGATGTAAGTTCCAGTCCAAGGGCAGGAGAAGATCGAAGTCACAGCTCAAGCAGTCAGGCAGGAGGAATTCTCTCTTACCTGGGAGAAGGGTTGGCCTTTTTGTTCTATTTAGGCTTTTAACTGATTGGATGAGGCCCACCCACATTAGGGAGGATGACCTGCTTTACTCAGTCTACCAATGTAAATGTTAAGTTCCTCCAAAACCACCCTCACAGACATACCAAGGATAATGTTTAAACAAATATCTGGGCACCCTGTGACCCAGTCAAGTTGACTATTAACCATCACAGTGGACAATGTTAAATTTTCTATTATGGACATATCCTGTGGTAGGAAGAATTATGGGCCCCTAAATAGCCACATCCTACTCCCTGGGCCTTGTGAATATGTTACTTTTTATGGCAAAAGAGACTTTGTAGATTGGATTAAGTTAAGGACATTGAGATGGAGACAATATCCTGAATTTTTTGGGTGAGCCCAATGAAATTATATAGATTCTTAAAAGCTGGAGAACCCTTTCTCAGCTGTAATCAGAGGAACTGTGACTATGGAAGAATGGACAATGAAAAGCAATGTGGCTGGCTCTGAAGATGGAGGAATGCCCCTGAGCCAAGGGATGTAGGCAGCCTCTGGAAGCTGGAAAAGGCATGACAGCAGCAACAGAAGATTGTCCCCAGAGCCTCCACAAAGGAGGCCCCATCAACACCTTAATTTTATCCCAACAAGACCATATCAGACTTCTACGGAACTATAACATATTAAATCTGTGTTACCATTAGGCTTGTAGAAACTGCTTATGGCAGTGATAGAAAATAATACATATTTATAAGTCTAAATTGTAGCCAATAAATACTGAGCATTTACTGGGTACTTCTCTAAGGGTTCTGCATGTTTTAACTCATGAAGGCAATGTTACTATTATCTTAATTTTACAGATGAGGGAACTGAGGCACAGAAAGGCTTCATAACCTGTACAAGGTCAGTAAATGGCAAATCCAGAATTTAAACCAAGACGGTCAAGCTCAGAAACCTAGTGCCTCACCACAGGCTGTGCCTCTGCTCTTACAGTGCTAAGAACAGAGGAGACAATGGCAGTGAAAGCCAGTTGTGTTCTTTGGCATTTTTCATTGGAATCCAAATTATTATTTATATTTTACATTATAAATAATATGTTTTATAGTATATATTACTATTACTGGAGTGGGAGCAAGGCATAAGTACAGAGTAGAAAATCATGACATCTAGGCATTATTTTAAAGTCAGTTACTTCTTCTTTTTTTTCTTTTTTTTTTTTTTTTTTTTTGAGACAGAGTCTCGCTCTTGTCCCCCAGGCTGCTGTCTCATCAAGTTCCTCATCCCAGACCTATGATGTCTAAGTCCTTGTCCTGTCTTTAGCCATATCTTTGATGTTTCCTTTCAATAATTGTCCATCCACTGGCCCTGTACGCTGTTCCTTGCTATAAATCCCCACTTGTCCTTCCTGTATTCAGAGTTGAGCCCCATCTTTCTCCCCTATTGCAATAGTCTTGAATAAAGTCTTCCTGACTGTTTTAACAAGGGACAAAACAATTTTTTTCCTTAACAGTTAATTTATATCAACTGGGGCTTTTTTTTCTTTTTCTTTTTCTTTTTTTTTTTTAATATGAGGAGGCCCAGACCCCACCTAAGACCAATAGAATCAGAATCTTGGGGATCATTCTAATGTGGACCCAGGGTTGAGAGCCACTGGCCCAGACATTCTGCATAAATCTCCATTGTGATGGGGAATCTGAGAGCTGGGTTGACTTTGAGACTGGACGACCATGTAAATTCTCACCAACTAGATTGATCTTCATTCCTTCCCTATATCAGTGTAGTAGTCCATTTTCATTCTGCTGATGAAGACATACCCAAGACTGGGCAATTTATAAAGAAAAAGAAGTTTCATGGACTCGCAGTCCCACGTGGCTGGGGAGGTCTCACAATCATGGCAGAAGGTGAAAAGCATGACTTACATGGCCACAGGCAAGAGAGATAATGAGAGCCAAGCAAAAGGAATTTCCCCTTATAAAACCATCAGATCTCATAAGACTTATTCACTACCATGAGAACAGTATGGGGGAAACCACCCCCATGATTCAATTATCTCCCACCAGGTCCCTCCCGCAACACGTGGGAATTATGAGAGCAAAAATTTAAGGTGAGATTTGGATGGGGACACAGCAAAACCATATTTATCAGCCTATCCCCACTTGAAACAGGCTCCTTCACCACAGGCTGCATCTCCTGAAATGCACCATGCTCTGTGTTTCCTTCATACATTTGCTCACACCACCTCCTTTCCCTAGAATGACTGCATACTCCCTACCACATGGGAAAGAATCATTTCTAATTAACACCTCAGTTCAAGCACCCCTTTCTCTAGGTTGTCTTCCCCAATTCTTTCCAAGGATACAGTGATCTCTGTCTCCTTTCTGTCCCCACTGCCTCATCAACAAGACACCATCACATCCTCCTCCATATCACACCTGAGACATTAATTGCCCCTGTGTCCAAATCTGACTGTGTATAGAGCAAACCACTATGCTCAGCTATAGTGAGCATAGCTGAGTTCACTAAAACCAGAAACACAGCTCCCCACCAGATATCCTGGCTAAGGGCACGGTAGGACTTAATATTTATGTGAATGAATTTTCAAACATCACTCATCGAAATTAATACCAACAACATGAGAAGATAATAACAAAAGCTTTCATCAGATGAAATGAATCTTATTATTTCTGCCAGGAAACCGCAAACTTGGGTAAAGCTCTATATTGAACACATAAATTGTTGTTGATATCATCAAATATTAGGAATCCTACAACATGGAGCATTAGGTTTATAGTCCAAAAAAAACCTGAACTATAAATGAACTCAGCAATTTTCTAAATCCATAACTTTGTGAAAGATACTTAATCTCTCTGAGCCTCAGTTTTCTCATCTATAAAATGGGGATTATAACACTTCACTCACTTCCTCCAACAGGTTGTTTTAATCATTAAATAAAATGACTCATAACAAAGCATATTATATTTAACTCCAAAGCCCTCTACAAATGTAAGAAAGACTTTTAATATTTTTCCTAATTACTTGTGTTTTTCTTTTTCTTAATTAGTATCAACAGTTTTACATTCGCATGAAACAGATTGAGATGTCCATTCAGGAATAATTAAGAAGGAAGGTTTATTTTAGAAGGACTGTAGGATGTTGTTAGAGGAACCACATATCTTTTTTTCTTTTTTTCTTTTTAAGGAAAGAATATGCAAATTGCTTTTTCTTGCTAAGATTCTTCCATACAAACTGTAATTTTAAAAAGTTGCACCTAAACAATAGTTAAATTTAAATTATAAATAATAATTAATGGGAAAGAATAGCTAAAGAGAGTAAGCAAGGGAACTGATGTGTTTGGTTCTCTTACCTCCTCATTCATCATCTCTCTGGGTATAAGCCAGTCTTTTCTTTTCAACAAACAAGGGGTGTGTGTTCACATACATGCATTGCATATGTAGAAGCATGTGAACATTTATATGAGTGCTTTTTCTTCTAGTCTTTGCTTGATTGGTTGGTTTGTCTGGAGTGGAAGTAGTTAATTTTATTTTTGACAATGTAGTACACACATAAAGCCTAGAAGGACTGTCAGTACTACAAGAACACTGCTTCACAATTCTTTCTGGGGTTAGACTAGGGGCTCCAGGGGACATAGACTGGTTCCAGATGACAATTCTAGAATTCATAGAGCTAGCAAGGAAGGTAGCTACTTTTTCTTTTTCTTTTTCTTTTTTTTTTTTTTTTTTTTTTTTGAAGTATTCTTGAGCAGAAAGGAGTTTTAAAGCTCATCTTTTCCAACCCTGCGTATTTCCTCATTTTACAGATAAGGAAATCAAAAGTGACTAGAGAGGAAGAGTGACTTGCCTAAGATCACACAACTATTATTTTTACAAGCCTTTCCTAAGCATCTACCATATGCAAGACAATATTCTATTGAGGTGGCTCCAAGGAGAATAAAGCACAGTCTCAGCCAGGCACCATGGCTCATGCCTGTAATCCCAACACTTTGGGAGGCCGAGGCAGGTGGATCACCTGAGGTCAGGAGTTCGAAATCAGCCTTGCCAACATGGTGAAACCCTGACTCTACCAAAAATACAAAAACTTAGCCGGGCATGGTGGCAGGAACCTTCAATTTCAGCTATTCAGGAGGTTGAGGCAGGAGAATCACTTGAACCTGGGAGGTGATGGTTGCAGTAAGCTGAGATCGCACCATTGCACTCCAGCCTGGGCAACAAGAGCGAAACTCTGTCCAAAAAAAAAAAAAAAAAAAAAAAAAAAACACACCTCTGTACTCAAAGAGTTGTTAGTCTAATAGAGTTGCATGTAAGTGTCCTATGACACAGGGGAGGATGAAATCAGAGCTAAAAAGAAGTACTTAAGAATGCTGAAAGAACTGAAAATAATTTCTGATTGGGAAACTAGAAAGAGTTTCACAAAGAACATACCTTCTGAGCTGGGCATTAAGGATAGAAGGATCCAGGTCACGCAGTTCTATACACATAGCTCCTATACTGGAATATTTTTCATTGTCACCTGCTGTCTCGGGGTACCCCTCTTGGAAAACCACAGAAAAATACCAGCCCCAGAAAAGATTAGGGCACAAAAGGAAACTGAGAAGAAATACAAGTGGGAAAAGGACAAGTAGAAAGCCGTCACCTTGAGAATGAAAGGCAACATCATTAGAAAAAAACACAGTGCACCTGCTTGTGTATAGCATCAATTAAAATGCAAAAAGCAAATCAAAGAGTAAGTATTCCCTGATCACGCTACAAAGTTAAAACAAGTCAGTAGGGTTATTCAATAGATGATTATTGGTGCACTAACCTTCTTATATGTACAAAATACAGACTAGATCCATACTTCACTTGGAGCAAGGCAGGGGAGATCAGATAAGAGAAGAAAGAGAAGCAATTTTAAATTAAAGTCCCAAATGTATAGAGGCTAGAATACATGCCACTGTGCATACTGGAAATGCTAAGCCTCATCACAGGAAGCCAGGTCAGTGCAGAAACAGTAATCTGAGAAATTAAGCAACATGGATGTCATCACCCTAAGTGATTATTAAAAACATGGGGTGGTGAGATGACACAACAAGAGAGCGCAGGGTGAGAGAAGAGCTTGAGCCAATATTCTGGAAAATTCCAACCTTTCAAGGACAGGGTGTAGCAACGAAGAGTCAGTGATAACTTGAGTGATTATGATTTCATGGTGCAATGGGAGTGCAGGGCAGAACACAGTGGGTTGAGGTAGGTGCAAAACAAGGAATTACCCTTAAACCTGTACTCCAGGTAGTTCCATAGAAAGCAGAAGCTACTCTACTGTCTTGCAAGCTAGAGTGTAGAATGAGTAGATGCTGGGGCCCATACTACACAGCAGGACAATGGAAGCTCCCTCCATGCAAACGGGAAAATCTCTCACGCAGCTCTTGAAAAATGTTTCATCCCAAGCTGTAGAACTTCACTGAAAGCTTCACTCGCCACTCCATTCCAAACCACACCCCCAGAAACAAAACATTTGGTTAGGAGACCAAATATCCCAGTTTACACCTGTTGTCCTAGCATAATAATTGATGGCTTGTGGCATCCCCTTCTACTCCCAAAAGTATTCCAGTTTGGAAAGTAGACTAGTGGTTGCCAAGAGTTATGAATGGTCGGGGAAGAGTGGGTAGATGTGACCATAAAGGGCTAGGTAGCAAGAGGGAGATCATTGCCTAAGTGATGGAATAATTCTATATCTAGTTTGTGGCAGTGATTACACAAATCTGCACATGTGATCAATAACATAGAACAATGCTCACAATTGCTCCCATGTCAATTTTCCAGTTTTGACGTTGTACCCTAGGTATGTCAAATGTAATCATTAGGGGAAACTGGGTGAATGGTACATGTGTCCTCTCTGTACTATCTTTGCAACTCCTGTGCATCTATAATTATTTCAATATTAAAGGGCTTATTTTAAAAAAGAAAAAACAGCTCCAGCGACATTCACTGAGTGCTGGAGCAGGACTTTGCAGACCTATGGAGATTTGTGCAGTCAGTATTTGCTTGGATCTGTACAGTTGCTAATAGAAACACAGATCGCTGTTGCTATAGACATGATGTTGGGGAAGACCCTGTTCTTTGAAGTTTGGAATTACAAGACAGAGAGGCCAAGAATTCTCTGTAACTCTTTTATTAGCTCTGATGCAAGAAAGAAACTGTTCTGGCATGAATCAGCAGGGAGAGATGTAGCATGTGGAAATGGATCAGTGCATGCCTCAGAACCAGCTCAAAGACAGCAAAGGAGATCAGGAAGGAGAACAAAGACATCCCCTGTCTATCAGTTTCATCAATGTTCAGGAAAGGAGAGAATTAGCAGCGAACACCAAGCCCACATCATAGTACAGCTATAAACACATTTAGCTTATTCTATATAGCGACTCTTGTCATTCTCAACCACTCAGTTTATTTTCTCTTTAGTGTCACAAGTTAAAATAATCTTATCAGGTATCTTTAATAACCACTTTTTTATTGAATGTTATGTATCTACATCATTCACGTGTCATTTCACTTCGATCCTCACATAAACTTACAAAGTGTATATAATTACTCTCATTTTTCGTATGAGAAAACCGAGATCCAGAGAGGTTAAGTGACTTGCCCAGTGTCACATGGACAATAAGGGGTAAGACCAGGATGCAAGCCCAAGTCACTCCAATGCCAAATCTATGTCATTCCACCATGCTATGCTGCCTCTTGTGGGATGAGATAGTCAAGGGTAGCCAAAGTGACAGGGTCACCTGAGCTGGGTGGAACCACCTGATGACTACAGTCACAGTCCCATTGGTGAAGTGGGCAGGGAATGGCATCTGAGTATTCCCTGTGTTCCATCCACCCCTGGTATTGGAGGAGCAAGGAGTCTCTCAGTTACTTCCACCTTTCCCTCTCTTCTTTGAAGGTCTGAGTGAGGAAGAGAGGAATCCTGCCATCCATACCTGGAGACACGTGCTGAGTCCCTTCTTCAGAGAGCTCCTGCAGGTCCTATGGATCTAGCGCACCCCCACCCACCCCCACCTGTGCCAACTCACCTGTGGACGCAGGAGCATTAGACGCTGCATTCATCCATTTTCACGCTGCTGATACAGACATCCATGAGACTGGGCAATTTACGAAAGAAAGAGGTTTAATTGGACTAACAGTTCCATGTGGCTGGGGAAGCCTCACAATCATGATGGAACACAAGGAGGAGCAAGTCACGTCTTACGTGGATGGCAGCAGCAAAAAGAGAGAGCTTGTGCAGGGAGACTGCCATTTTTAAAACCATCAGATCTCGTGAGACCCATTCACTATCAGAGAACAGCATGGGAAAGACCCACCCCCATGATTCAATCGTCTCCCACTGGGTCCCTCCCACAACACGTGGGGATTATGGAAGCTATAATGAGATTTTGTTGGGGACACAGAGCCAAACCTTTTCAGGTGCCATAAGTTAAACTGAGACCCTCAAGGGATGGCCGATGTCCTCAGCAACTACTGAACAGAGAACAGAAGCAGAGAAACCAAACTACAAAGTCTCTTTCTCGCATCCTTTAGGTGGATGGCATCTGCCTTGCGTTAGAGAAGAGAACAAAGAACTTTGCTGGCCCGAGGACATCTCCAGCAAAGGGTGCAGCTGGGAAAAGCCTGCAAAACCCACTCTCACAGCAAAATCTGAGGTCAATGGGACACGTTATTAGATCAGAAATTATGAAGCCAAGAAAGCGAGGAAAAGCAGCAGAGACGTGGCTGACATCTTGACTAAGAGGTTCGGCAAATAGTGCCAAGAATTTTGTCCTCTGTTCACAGGACTCTGACAGGCAAATGAGATATCTTCGGGTCAGATCAGCGGAGTGGCAACGTGAAGTGAAGCAGGTCAGAGGCCTCTCAGTCTCTCTCCTCAGACGCAGTTACAGAAGAAAGAGAGGGACCAGGAACAGTTAGTGGCCTCATAAGATGCGCATAGAAACTAACAGCTATGATTCATTCAAGTTTACACTGCAGGCCCTGAGATAAGTACTTGATACACATTTATCTCACTGGATTGTCACAACAGCCATATAGTTCAGTATAATTATCATCTCCATTTTACAGGTGAGGAAACTGAGGCTGAGAGAGACCAAACAATTTGCCTAAGATTTCATTGACATAAGCAATACAAGCAGAATTTGAACCCAGGCAAACTAAATTCCTGAACCTACACTTATAACTACCCTTATTCTGTCTCCCACACAGTTAATGATGGGAAGGGAGGGGGTTTGGGGTGGACAGAACTAGACTCTAGGTCTGTCCAGCTGTAAAACTCTGGCCTACTCAAAACATTGCATACCTGTGGTTTCTTGGAGTGACATACACACACACACACACACACACACACACACACGTGCACAATAGCATGCAGGCAATGAGCATGTACCCCATCTCTGCCTCCAACATACGTCCATCTTGCTTTAATGTCCACCTTTTATATGCATGTCTTTACAATGTCATCTTTGAGGCTGCATGTCCAGAAATCAGAAAAACTGGGAGTTGGGGTCTCAGGGCTCCCTCCATGTGACTTTATATGAGAAGAATCACTGGGTGTGGAAGGTGAGACATACACCCCATCTAAGCCACCAGGTAGTACCCCATGAATTCTGGGGCAGGGTCACCACCAGAATGGGTAAGTGTTCATGGAGGGATCCAAGTCCAGCCAGACCTGGGACTTGCCCTGGCCCCCCCACCCCACCGCCACACACCATCCTTCGCTGCTGTATGGTACTGGGAAAGTTACAGTTACAGTACTCAAGCCCAAAAATTTGCTAGGTTTTCTAGTCAGATACCTAGCATGTTTTGAAAAATCTGGACTCTGAACAAGTGAGGCAAAGCATCACTGAAATACAAGCCTCAGGTATTATTTGTAAAAAATAAAACTCCTAGAAGAGCAGCCGTGGGGTAAGTAAAGTATGGATGACCCCAAGGGGAGGGGAATGGAGAAAGAAACTGATGGGAGAAGAGGAGCCCCAGGTGCATGAGCCACGCACTCCCAGAAGCAGAACTGGGGTACCCCAGGTATGACAACAACAACCTAAAGGAGAACCAACCAGCAACACAAAACCTACCCAAGGTGGCACCTGGGAGGTGGACTTTATGGGGTTCTACCTTCCTAGCCTCATCTTAGGACTCTGTGCAAAGGCTTCTTATACAGGCAGAGAGGTTGTTCATCCCAAACATTAGTCTCATGGGTGCAGTGTCATTGGGGCCAACTCATGCACACCTCTTCAGCAGCCCACGAGTCAGAGGCCACATGGGTCACATTACAGGGGGGCAGTGGTGAGACATTCAGGGATCACACTCCTCCTTACCGTAGAGCCCCAGGGAGGAGCTTTGGCCCAGGTTAAGGCCCAGTGACTTCACCAGTGGATCTGAACTGGGTTGTATCAAGTTGTTAATAGTAAACAATAAACAAGACTCATTAAGAGCTTAGTATATGCCAGTTACTGTTCTAAACAACTCATTTAATCCACAAACAAGATGGAGATGATGTAATCATATTCATCATGTTGTGAATATTAAAAGAGATGACATACAGTGCGTGATTTTGCTTTTTGTGAAATTGATGATAACGATGATCATGGTACTGGTGCTAGTGATGGTGGTGGCAGCGGCGATGATGGCAGTAATGAAGGTGATAGTGATGGTAACATGCTTTATAGTGTAGTGAGTAAAGATATTGATTTGGAGTTACTCGAAGACCTGGTTCAAATCCCAGGTCTACCACTTAGTCATTGTGCCACCTTAAGCAATTCTCTTTTTTGAGTCTCAGTTTCCTTATCAGTAAGATAATATTATGTCTCTCATAGTATTGTTGCAAAGAGAAAATGCATGTCAATGCATGTCTTAGCACAGTACCTGGTACTTCATACGCTAGTGGCTACTGTGGAGAGAGGACAGTGGCAACAATGGCTGCAGCAACAATGGCAATGATGTCAGAGCTTCTCCACAGTGGAAGGGGAGTTCCTGATCACACTCTACACAGCCCTTCCAGCAGAGACAACCCGAGGAGCCTCCTCTCTAGGGGAGTGTGTGTGTGTGTGTGTGTGTGTGTGTGTGTTTTGTTTGTTTTGAGATGGAGTTTCACTCTTATTGCCCAGGCTGGAGTGCAGTGGCACGATCTCGGCTCACTGCAACCCCCGCCTCCTGGGTTCAAGAGATTATCCTGTCTCAGCCTCCTGAGTAACTGGGACTACAGGCGCATGCCACCACGCCTGGCTAATTGGGAGAATGTTTTTCACCAGTCACGTTTAGTCCCAAGTGCGCAAGAAGGCCTTCTATGCCATTGCAGGTGCCACTCACTTAACCATTAACCAAGCTGGCCCCGGCCACACTGGGAAACAGACAAAGGTTATCTCTGGCATTATTGCATCACCTTCTCACCCCTTGCCCTGGCTTCCTGGGGCCTTATACCGACCCCTGTCTGCTGGGTGTAGAGTCCCAGCCTTACCACATCTTCTTCTCCTTCCCAGAGCATTGCTTTTATCCTTCTGTGTCCAGTCAACATTTGGCATTTGGGGTTCTATGGCCTTGAAGTTAATAACAATAATAATAGCTAACATATTAATATAATAGCTAATGTATATTGTGTGCTTACATTGATAGGTTTATGTAATCCTCACAACCACTCTATAAGTTGGGTGAAGGTATTAGCCTCATTTTACAGGTGAAGATGCCGAGACTCAGAAATGGTAAGTAACTTTTCTTGGTCACACAGCTTATAAATTTCAGAACTGATACCTGACTTGAGATGTGTTTGATTTTGCCAGGTTCATTCTACCATATGATGCTGCCTGCCTTAAGCAAAGGCTTAATCCACAGGACTGAGAGTATTGAACACATAGGATGAAGAAGAAGCTGTTGGTGGAATAATGCATTTGACTGGTTCTCAAATCCTCCTAGAAAGGAACCCTCCACCACTCACTTTTCTCGAGGCCCTGTCCCGGCATTGTCATTGTCCAACTCTTGGGGTTACTATAAGTCTTAGAAATGGTGTGTCAGCTCCACGTTCTAAAACTTGCTTGCTCATAAAACAGATTAAAAAAAAAAATTGCAACACATGCTTAGTTCCAGTAGTTCCACTTCTAAGTTCCACTTCTAAGAGATTTTGTAGAAACTGAGCAAGAGATAATAGTAAAAAAGGAGCGAATTCAAGCACTGGGACCAATGTTTCCTGCACTGGACATGGTCATGACAACTGCTATTGGTAAGATTTAAGAGGCTTTTGTGATCCTGACATCAGCTCTGCCATTCGACCTTCTGGGAGCCTTTAGGATAATAACAGCAAAGGATGATTTCAGACTCCAGGTAACAGACAAGCTGATGGCGTCGCAGATGCAATGTTGGCATTCTCCAGGCAAGCCCAGTGCTCCGTGTATAAATAGAAGGCCGCGGTCATCAGGGAGCATGCAGGGGCTGAGGTCATCCTCCCTTGACACCATCAAGGCAGGCCCCAGGCAAGTGCTGGGTCCACACCTGCTCCCCACAATCAGCCTGAGTCAGGAGAACATGATAGGTGGTGAGCGGGAAGCCAGCAAGTTGACTGGAGAGTATCACCTGGGAAAAAGGAAAAGCAATCAGGATGATTCAAAAATGACAGGCAACCATCTACTGTGGGCCAGGTGTTGCTTTAAGCTCTTTATATGAATTGTTTCATTTAACTCTCATAATCAACATGACTACTATTATCTCCATTTTATAGATGAGGACAAAGGAGGGGGGCAGTAATTTGCCCAAGGCAGTACACTGAAGAGTCAGGCTTCCCTTGCAGGAGGGAGTCAAGAGCTTCTAAACTTAACCACTGGGCTTTACTCTATCGGTGTTCTAGCCCTCAGGGAGAAGTGAAGACTGAGAGTCATTAAATAACAATGTTTAGGCCCCTTTGTTATTTCCCCTCAAAACCTCCAGTCATGGAAATCTTTTGTCTACAGGACCGCACTTATTATGTAATGATGGATTCCTTGTTTTCTTGAAGTCTTGTGTGGATTTGATCCATGCCCATCAGCATGCACCGCCCCTCCCCCACTCCCCTTCCCCCCAGCACAATGTATTTTCATCAAGGACAATTGGGATTTCCACTGGGCTCTTTTACAACCTGTGAGTGATTCTCAAAGCACCCAGATCACCCTTTGGGCTCCAGACTGAGAGTCATCGGCCTAGAAGCAGAGCTCAGGCACTGTCCAGCTCTCCCCGACACATTACCAGGTCACCTTTTCCACTTAAAATCCAGCCACGTAGTGTGGGCACAATTATCTGCCTGAGAAATAGAAGTGAGACACAATGTCAACAGCAACAATTATAATTATCATTTATTAAGTGTTATGCCTCCTGCAATTTAACTCTACAACAACCCCATGCATTGAAGAAAGTTAGTAGGTATTATTATCCCTGTCTTTCCCATAGGATGCAGAGAGTCAAGGAGCTGAAAGTACGTGCCTCAAGATCCCCAGAGAAAAAGTAGCTGAGTAAGTATTCTCACTCGGGACTGCTTGACTCCAAAGCCCTGCTCCTAACAGCAAGGCCATGGAGACTCTCCTAAGGAGTAATAGGAATGTCCCAGAAACAGCTCAGTTCAATAGATAGTTATTGATCATATACGACATGCCCCATACCATATTAAGCCTTAGAGATTAAATAAGACAGAAATGGTCCTTGACAAATAGAACTTAGAGTTCGGTGAAGACAACTATGGAATTTACTCATCCAACAAATATTTATTGAGCATCTACTATATGCCAGAGCCAGACACAATTCTAAATGTTTGAAGATGCAACAGGGAACAGAAAAGGCAGGGATGCTGCCTTCATAGGTTAGGACATTTCAAAACAATGGAATTGAGCATTTTCGACAGGTAGTGAATGAGTTGAAAAAAGAAACAAGAGTCCTACACTCAGCCCCAGCTGGGATGTGCTAACTGCCTTTCCAGCCCTCCGAGGAGTCATCCTGCTCCCAGCTGGAAACCTGGCCTGCCGAGGGGTAGTCACCCACCCTGGCAGCTCCTGAGTTCCATCCTGGGAGGCAATTGAGAGGGGCTGACTGGTGTATGGTGCTCTGTAGCTAATCCCCAGTTGTGCTGGGTCCTCAGAAACTCTCCAATGAACACAGGGGGCCATGAAGTTCTTCTCCTCACAAGTGCTCCCAAGGAGATGAATTTTAATTCACTTTCCTTTCAAGAGTAACTGTGTTGGCAAGCAACATTTTGTCACGGGAGGATGAGCAGAAGGTGTGTTAAAGGCAACAGGATGATGTTAAATGTTTGCTCCACAATGTTTAGGAATAAGGGAAGCTTTTTTTAAATTAAGTGCCTTAGAACTGGAGGGAGGGAGGAGGGGCATGTTTGGAAGTTTTCGCATGAACCAACAACAGATGTTCTGTCTACAGTCCGGGGAGTGTGAACTACCATGGAGGCTACGTGGAGCATGTGGCGTCTGTGTTTGGAAAGCTTCATAACCACCTGCTGTGTGCGGGACATGCTTCCTCAGCATCTGAGTTAGGGTCGAGAGGTCAACCTGACCTGATAAGCCCCAGTGACCATTTCTTTCAGGCTGGGCTTGCAACCTCAGAGGGCCCCATGACTAAGCGCTGGTCCTGCGTGTGCTGAGTCGGCACAGCCATCCTCTTGCCAAAGGGCACACGTCCCACAGCAACATGAATTTTCGTCTTTCAAGTGAGTCCATTTGGAGCAAAGTCTTCAGTAAATGGAGAAGCAGGAGGTACTGTCACAGCAAACTCAAGCTGGTAATGGCGGAAGTTTAGAAATGGCGGCGGAAGTGTAGAAACTCCGAGCTGGTCCATCCTTGTCTTTCCTGAGTTTAAGGTGGAGAAACTGAGGCCCAGGAAGTTGAAATGGATTGCTCGAGGACACACAGCAGGCTACATTGGCTGAATCTTTCCTGGGGCTCTTTTCACATGTCATACTCGAAGTTTCAAACTTTCACGAAACTTTCCAAACTCAAAAGACAAGCTTGGACACCCTGTGTCAGCGCTGACTGACATGTTCCTTGATTTCTCTAAAAGGGACATGAATTATGACCCTTTAAAGATCCAGATTAAGCCAAAAGCAGGCCTTCCAGCCAGGATGTCCCTGAAGTGCCCAGTTCCCTTCCTAAGAGCAACTGAATATCCTTTATAAGGCAATGCTAGCATAATCACCATCAGACAGGCTCAAAGTGCTTATGGTAATCCTAGAATCCCATTGTTTGGAGCTTCTGCCTGCAAGATACAACTAAAAACTCTGAGTATTATATGCAAAACAAACATTAAAAGACTCAGACTTGGAGAGAAGGAAGCGGACCAGCTAGGAAACTTGGGACCTGAGGAACAATGACCAACTGGGCAGTGATTTCCCTGAGTTTTCTCTTGCCTGATACACTCTAGACTTGGAGTTGAAGTCAACTACCTGCAAACACTAACAGGCACAGACAAAAAAAGTCCCAGCAAAACTCAACCAAAACCCACTCTCTCCAGCCAAAGGACCAAGAAAGGGGCAGCCTAGCAAGACAAAAAACTTTTAGATAATAACCACTCCTCTCCAGCCAATCACCACAGAAAAACACTGTGGTCCTGCCCCCACTCATGCCAACAAAGGCAGACTAAGGAACTGAGACCTCTACCCTTGTGGGGCTATACTAAGGACAGTGTCAGAAAAGGTGAAGAAAAGATCAGGACTTTTATCACCATTCATCTCAGTGGAGACCATGTGGAGAGCCTGGACTTCCAACTTCATCCAGTAGTAATGAGGTGTCCCTCCTCTTCCCACCAAAGTGGTAGAGAGGTGAGAGTTTCAGCATAATCCATCAGTAACAAAGTCATTCCCATCACAGTGTCACTGAATACCTACCTGGGCACAGAAGTCACGGGTAGTTCTTCCTTCAGGTACCTACAGAGGCCAAGTGGAGAACCTGGACTTCCGTCATCACCTGGCAGTAACAAGGCAGAGCCCCTCTTCTTTCTTCTGCCAGAGTGATGTCAGAGAAAGCCAGTTAAAACAGAAGGTTTCAATAAGAGCGGAGTTTCATAACCTAATCTTAAAATTCCCATGTTTCAAAAATCACTTGTCATACCAAGCACCAGGAAGATGTCAAATTGAATAAAAAAAAAAAAATCACTAGATGCCCACACAGAGATAATGAAATTATGTTAGAATTCCCTGGCGATGATTTTAAAACACCCATGATAAAAATGCTTCATAGAGCAAATATGAGCTTGTTGCAAACAAATAAAAAAACAGAGCATCTCAGGAAAGAAATAAAAAGTCTCTGCAAAGAGCTATAAAAAATACAAAGGTAAACCCAGTGGAAATTTTAGACCTGAAAATAAAACCTCAGTGGCTGGACTCAAAAGTACAATGAAAGAGCAGAGGAAATAATCAGTGAATTTAAACACAGAACAATCTGAACAAGACAGAAAATAGATTGAAAAAAAATATAATAATAAAATTCAGGGACCTGCCAGATGGTAGCAAAGGATCTAACATTTGTGTCATTGGGGTCCCAGAAAGTGATGAGAAAGCGAACGGGGATGAAAGATTACCCAGAGAAATAATGGCTGAAAACATCCCAAGTTGGTGAAGAGACATAGAACTAGGGATTCAAAACGCTGAGTTAACCCCAAATTAGATCATTGCGTATGCACCAAGCAACAGAACTGCAAAATCTGTGAAGTAAAAATTAATAGGATGAAAAGGAGAACTAGCCAAATCCACAATTATAGTTAGAGACTTCAACACTGTCCTCTCAAGGATTGATAAAAACAATTAGACAAAAATCAAGGATATAGAACTCAAAACACTGTCAACCAATAAAATCTAATAGACATAGCTGGAACACTCTTCTCAAGTAACAGCACAATACACATTTATTTGAGTGTCCATGGAATATATACCAGAATAAACCATAGACTGGGCTTCAAAAAAAACTTTAACAAAGTTAAAAGAATGAAAATCATAAACAGCATATTTTCCAAACTCAGTGAAGTCAAACTAGAAATCAATTATGATAAGATAATGGAATAATCTCTAAATGCTTAAAAACTAAGCAACACACTTCTAGATAATTCATGGGTCAAAGAGAAGGTTTCAAAGGAAATTTTTTAAATTACATTGAATTGAATAAAAATTAAAATCAAACATGAAAATTTGTGGGTCACAGCTAAAGCAGTGCTAAGGTAAATTTATAGCATTAAATGCATACATTAGAAAAGAAAGAAAGAAAAGTCTCAAATTAATAAGCTAAGCTTCCATCATAAGATCCTGGAAAAAGAAAAGAAAAGTAAATTCGAAGCAAGCAGAAATCAAATACTAATGGATATGGTTTGGTTGTGTCCCCTCTCCAATTTCATCTTAAACTGTAGCTCCCATAATTCCCACATGTTGTGAGAGGGACCTGGTGGGAGATAATTGAATCATGGGGGCGGTTTCCCTCATATTGCTCTCGTGATAGGAATAAATCTCACAAGATCTGATGGTTTTATAAGGAAACCCCTTTCACTTGGTTCTCATTCTCTCTTGCCCTCAACCATGTAAGAAGTCCCTGTGCTCTTTCTTCATCTTCCGCCATGACTGTGAGACCTCCCCAGCCATGAGGAACTGTGAGTCCATTAAAACTTTTTTCTTTATAAATTACCCAGTCTCGGGTATGTCTTTATCAGCAGCGTGAAAACGAACTAATACACTAATATAAAACCAGAAACTGTTATAATAAAATTGAAAAGAGAAAACCAACAAAGAAAAATTCAACGAAATAAGGAGCTAGTTCTTTCTTTAGAAAGAACTATGCACTGAAGAGCTTCTTCATAGCAAAAGAAACTATCAACAGAGTAAACAAACAACCTACAGAATAGGAAAAAATGTTTGCAAACTACACGTCTGACAAAGGTCTAATATCCAGCATCTATAAGGAGCTCAAACAAATTTACATGAAACAAATAACCCAATTAAAAAGTGGGCAAAGGACATAAACAGACACTTCTCAAAAAAAGACATACATGCAATCAACAAACGTGAAAACAAGCTGATCATTACAGAAATGCAAATCAAAACCACAATGAGATACCATCTCACACAAGTCAGAATGGCCATCATTAAAAAGTCAAAAAAATAACAGGTGCTGGCAAGGTCCAGAGAAAAAGGAACACTTATACACTGTTGGTGGGAGTGTAAATTAGTTCAGTCATTGTGGAAAACAGTAAAAACCAGAAATACCATTCAACCCAGCAATCCCGTTACTAGATATATGCCCAAAGGAGTGTAAATCTCCCTATCATAAAGACACGTGCACACGTATTTTCATTGCAGCACTATTCACAATAGCAAAGACATGGATTCAACTTGAATGTCCATCAGTGGTAGACTGGATAAAGAAAATGTGGTACATATACACCAGAGAATACTATGCAGCCATAAGAAAGGATGAGATCATGTCTTTTGCAGGAATGTGGATGGAGCTGGAGGCCATCATACTTAGCAAACTAACACAGGAACAGAAAACTAAATACTGCATATTCTCTCTTATAAGTGGGAGCTAAATGATGAGAACACATGGACACAGAGAGGGTAACATACACTGGGGCCTACCAAAAGGTGGAAGGCCAGAGGAGGGAGAGGATGAGGAAAAATAACTAATGGGCACTAGGTTTCATACCTGGGTGATGAAATAATCTGTAAAACAAACCTCCATGACACAAGTTTACCTACATAACAAACCTGCACATATACCCCTGACCTAAAATAAAAGTTAAAAAAAGAAAGAAAGAGCTATACAACTGTAAAACCTCTAACAAGACTGACAAAGGAAAAAGAGAGAAGACACAAATTACCGATATCAGGAATGAAACAGAGGATGTCATTACAGATCCTGAAAACATCAAAAGCATAATAAAGGAATACTGTGAACAACTCTACACACATAAATTTAATACCTTAGACAAAATGGTCCAGTTCATCTAAAAACACAAGCCACCATAGTGCACTCAATATGAAACAGATAATTTGAATAGCCCTATGATATTAAGAAAATTGAACCAATAATTTTTAAACTCCAAAAAAAGAAATCCACAGGCCCAGATGGTCTCACTAAAGAATCTACCAAATGTTTAAAGAAGGATTAACACAATTCTGTACAATGACTCCCTGAAAAATAGAAGTGGGGACAATTCTCAATTTGTTTTATGAAGCTAGTATTACCATCATCTCAAACCCAAGGACAATACAAAAAAGAAAACTGCAGACCAATATCCCTCATGAATATGGACGTAATGTTAGACATAGTCATAGAAATCCTTAATAAAATATTAACAGATAGAATTAATCAGTATATGAAAAGTGTATTGTGTATACATGACCAAGGGGGTTTTATTCCACAGATGCATGACTGGTTTGATATTTGAGAATCAATGCACAATCATGACATAATAAACATAACCCACCATAGTAACAGGCTAAAAGAAGATAATCATATGATCAAATCAATAAACACAGACACAGCATTTGACAAAATTCAACAGCTGTTCATAGTTTAAAAAAAAAACTCTCAGAAAATAAGAATAGTGGAGGATTTCCTTACCTTGATCAGTGGGATTTGCAAAAATCCTATAACGAATATTATGCTTAATAGTGAAAGACTTAAAGCTTTCCCTCTATGATTAGGGGGTAAGGAAAGTGTCCGCTCTCACCACTCTTATTGAACATAGTGCTAGAAGTCGTAGCTAGTACAAGAAGGCAATAAATGGTATATATTAATATACTGAAAAGAAAGAAATAATACTGTTCCTGCAGAATAAATGATTGTCTATATAAGAAAACCCCAAAGAATCTACCAAACAAATCCTAAAAGTAATAAATGAGTTCATTAAAGTTGCAGGATACAAGATAAACATACAATCAACTATATTTTTACATATTAATACTAGCAATGAACAAATGGATACCAAAATAAAAAATACAAATACTATTTACAATCACTCAAAACTAATACTTAGGTATAAAAATAGCAAAGCATGTAAGGACTTGTATGCTAGAAACTACACAATGCTAATGAAAAAAATCAAAGAATATCTAAATAATGTAGAGACATATTGTATTCATGGATTAGAAGACTTAACCTAGTAAAAGTGTCAGTTGTCCCCAAATTGACATACAGGTTTAATGCAGCTCCTATCTTAATCCCAGCAAGGATTGTTATAGACCTAGACAATATTATTCTAAAATATACAGAAACAGACCAAAAAATAGACTAGCTTAAATAATCTTGAAAAAGAAGAATAAAGTGGGAGGAATCAGTTACAAGACTTACTCAGTTTCAAGACTTATTATATAGCTATGGTAATCCAAACTGTATGGTACTGGTATAGGGATACACACATAGAATAACGGAACAGAATAGATAATTCAGAAATAGACCCACACCTGTATCCCTAACTGATTTTTGACAAAAGTGCAAACTCAATTCAATGAAGAAAAGAGTTCTCTCAATAAATGTATGGAGCAATTGGACATCCATAGATGAAAAAGGAACATCAACCTAAATCATACAAAGATTAACTCAAAATGGATCACAGACTTAAATGTAAAACATAAAAACTATAACACTTTCAGAATGAAACGTAAGAGAAAATTTTGGCCAGGCTCAGTGGCTCATAACTATAATTCCAGCACTTTGGGAGGCTGAGGTGGGTGGGTCATGTGAGGCCAAGAGGTGAAGACTAGCCTGACCAACGTGGCGAAACCTCATCTCTACTGAAAATACAAAAAGAAGGTGGACATCATGGTGCATTCCTGTAGTCCTAGCTACTCAGGAGGCTGAGGCACGAGAATCACTGGAACCCAGAAGGCAGAGGTTGAAGTGAGCTAAAATTGCGCCACTGCACTCCAGCCTGGGGAACAGAGCAAGACTCTGTCTCAAACAAACAAACAAACAACCTAAAAAAATGTATAAAAAATAAGAAAATCTTTAGGATCTAGGGTTAAGGATCTAGGGCTAGGCAGAGAGTTTTAGACATGATACCAAAAGTATGATACATAAAAGGAAAAAATTCAAAATCAGACTTCACGAAAATTAAAACTCTTGCTCTGTGAAAGAGCATGTCAATAGTATGAAAAAGCAGGCTACAGAGTAGAGAAAATATTTGCAAATCACTTATCCAAGAAAGGACTAGTATCTAGAATAAATAAAGACTTCTCAAAACTCAGCAGTGTAAAAACAAACAATTCAATTAGATAATGGGCAAGAGACATTATTTTTCACTTTCAGAGAGACATGGATGGCGAATAAACACATGAAAAATGTTCAACATCATTAGCCATTAGGGAAATGCAAATTAAAACCACAGTGAGATATCACTACATACCTATCAGAAAGGCCAAAATAAAAAATATTTACAACAAAATGCAGGCAAGCTCAGTGACTCATACATTACTGATGGAAAAGTAAAATGATACAACCACTCTGGAAAACAGTTTGGCAGTCACTTGCAGAATTAAACATGCCCTTACCATGCGACCCAGCAATCACGCTCCCAGGCATTTATCCCAGATAAATGAAGCCATAAGTTCATACAAAAACCTGTACACAAAAGTTTATCACAACTTTATTTGTAATAAACCCCAAATGGAAATAATTCATATGTCCTTCAACACATAAATGGTCAAACAAACTG
Organism: Mandrillus leucophaeus; assembly: GCF_000951045.1. Classification (NCBI taxonomy): domain Eukaryota; kingdom Metazoa; phylum Chordata; class Mammalia; order Primates; family Cercopithecidae; genus Mandrillus; species Mandrillus leucophaeus. The sequence goes on from NW_012101288.1 coordinate 5,002,939, forward strand.
TAATACACCCAAAACAGAGAACACTGCTTAGGAATAAAAAGGAACAAATTACTGAAATATGCAACAACCTGGATTTATCTCCAGAGAATAATCGGAGTGAAAAAAACCCGGTCCTAAAAGGTCACATACTATATGATTCCCATTTATGTAAAATTAGTCCAACCATTGTGGAAGACAGTGTGGCAATTTCTCAAGGAGCTAGAACCAGAAATACCATTTGACCCAGCAATACCATTACTGGGTATATACCCAAAGGATTATAAATCATTCTACTGTAAAGACACATGCACATGTGTGTTTATTCCAGTACTGTTCACAATAGCAAAGACTTGGAATCAACCCAAATGCCCATCAATGACAGACTGAATAAAGAAAATGTGGCACATACACACCATGGAATACTATGCAGCCATAAAAAAGAATGAGTTCCTGTCCTTTTGAGTTCATGGATGAAGCTGGAAACTATCATTCTCAGCAAACTAATACAGGAACAGAAAACCAAACACTGCATGTTCTCACTCACAAGTGGGAGTCGAACAATGAGAACACATGGACACATGGAGGGAAACATCACACACCAGGGCCTGTCGGGGGTGGGGAAATAGGGAAGGGTGAGCATTAAGACAAATACCTGATGTAAATGACGGGTGGATGGGTGCAGCAAACCACCATGGCACATGTATACCTATGCAACAAACCTGCACATTCTGCACATATATCCCAGAACTTAAAGTAAAATTAAAAAAAAAGAAAGATGTCTGAAATGACAAAATCATAGGAATGGTGAACAGATTAATGGTTGCCAGTGGTTTTGAAGGGAACAGGGATAAAGAAGTAGGTGTGGCTATAAAAGGGCAACAAGAGGTACACTCTGCTTGTGAATATGCCATTATCTCAAAATAAAAATATTAATTTAAAACATAACTACAGGCCCAGCTCAGTGGTGGCTCACACCTGTAATCCCAGCAGTTTGGGAGCCTGAGGCGGGTGGATCACGAGGTCAAGAGATGAAGACCATCCTGGCCAACATGGTGAAACTCCATCGCTACTAAAAATACAAAAATTAGCTGGGTGTGGTGGCGGGCACCTGTAGTCCCAGCTACGCAGGAGGCTGAGGCAGGATAATTGCTTGAACCCAGGAGGCGGATGTTGCAGTGAGCCAAGATCACACCACTGCACTCCATCCTGGTGACAGAGCAACACTCCGTCTCAAAAAAATAAAAAATAAAAACTACAAAAAACTCAAATTTCAAAGAAGCAAAAAATAATTTTTTTAAAGAATGCATGAAAAACCAGTGAAATCTAAATAAAGCCTGTATAGTCTTCACCAACATCAACTTCCTCATTTTGAAAACTGTACTGTGGCTATGTAAGATGTTATCACTGAGGAAAACTGGGTGAAGGGTACATACGATCTCTGTGTACTATTTTTGCAGCTTCTTATGAGACAAACTATTTCAAAATGAAAAGCTGTCACTTAAAAAAACACATTTCAAATTAGCTGGGCATGGTGTCGTGCAGCTATAGTCCCAACTACCCAGGAGGCTGAGGCAGGAGGATTGCTTGAGCCTGGGAGTTCGAGGCTATAGGGAGTTATGATCATGCCACTGCACTCCAGCCAGGACAACAGAGTGAGACCCTGTCTTTAAAGAAAAGAATAAGTTAAATAAAAATTTTAAAACATTTAATTTTCTTGAGTCTTAAAACTGAGAGCCCACAGGTGCCTCTGCAGCCACCGCAATGTACAATACGAGAAACTGGAGAAGATTGGGGAAGGCACCTACAGGACAGTGTTCAAGGCCGAAAACCGGGAGACTCATGAGATGGTGGCTCTGAAATGGGTGAGACTGGATGACAATGATGAGGGTGTGTGCCGAGTTCCGCCCTCCAGGAGACCTACCTACTCAAGGAACTGAAACACAAGAACATTGTCAGGTTTCATGACGTCCTGCACGGCAACAAGAAGTTGACTTTGGTTTTTGAATTCTGTTACCAGGACCTGAAAAAGTATTTTGACAGTTGCAATGGTGACCTCGATCCTGAGATTGTAAAGTCATTCCTCTTCCAACTGGTAAAAGGCCTGGGATTCTGTCACAGCCGCAATGTGCTACACAGAGACCTGAAGCCCCAGAACCTACTAATTAACAGGAATGGGGAGCTGAAATTGGCTGATTTTGGCCTGTCTCGAGTCTTTGGGATCCCCATCTGCTGTTACTGAGCTGGAGTGGTCACACTGTGGAACCGCCCACCAGATGTCCTCTTTGGGGCCAAGCTGTACTCCACATCCATTGACATGTGGTCAGCTGGCTGCATCTTTGCAGAGCTGGCCAATGCTGGGCGGCCTCTTTGTCCAGGCAATGATGTTGATGACCAGTTGAAAAGGATCCTCCGGCTGCTAGGGGCGCCCACCGAGGAGCAGTGGCCCTCCGTGACCAAGTTGCCAGACTATAAGCCGTACCCAATGTACCCGGCCACAACATTCCTGGTGTACGTCGAGCCCAAACTCAATGCCACAGGGAAGGACCTGCTGCAGAATCTTCTGAAGTGTAACCCCGTCCAGTGTATCTCAGCAGAGGCCCTGCAGCACCCCTACTTCTCCGACTTATGTCTGCCCTGAGCCCTGGGACCCCCAGCCACCATGCTGGAGCCTGGCCTATTTAAGCCCCATCTTGGGAGGGGTGGGACTGTGGGGTGCCCAGTGTGCTGAGCTCCAGCTATGCTGAACCCAGCCAGGGTGGGATGCCTGAGCCCGAGTTTCTCACTTCCTTTGTAGACTTTATTTAATTTCTTTCTTTCTTTCTTTCTTTTTTTTTTTGAGACGGAGTCTTGTTCTGTTGCCCACGCTGGAGTGCAGTGGTGCGATCTCGGCTAACTGCAAGCTCCGCCTCCCAGGTTCATGCCATTCTCGTGCCTCAGCCTCCCGAGTAGCTGGGACTACAGGTGCCCACTGCCACACTCGGCTAATTTTTGTATTTTTAGTAGAGACGTGTTTTTACCGTGTTAGCCAGGACGGTCTTGATCTCCTGACCTCGTGATTCACCCACCTCGGCCTCCCAAAGTGCTGGGATTACAGGCGTGAGCCACCGCACCCGGCCGACATTATTTAATTTCATAAATTGGCTCCTTTCACACACACACACACACACACACACAATTTAATATTCTTATTTTGCTACCTTTGATCAATTCTTAAAAGACCACAGGCAAATCCTGGTCCAAGTGCCTAGGTTTCCATGTGACCACTATGTAGATACACCCACTGCTCTGGGAAGCACACTTTCTGCTAAGTGCACATCAGTTATCAATCAGAATCCTCAACTCACACGTGCAAGGCTTACCACTTTCTTTACTTTCTATGACGTAACTTCATTACTATGTTAAGGTCCTAATCAGTCAATGTCATGAAAATGATCTCAGACAGTTCAACTCCTACCCCTTGCTCATTTCCCCAGGGAGATGGTTCAGGTTCTGGGACACAGACAGAGCCTGATATCAACATGGGGGTGGGTGGTAGGGAGAGAGAGGGGGCAAGTACCCTCCTATGCTCAGAGTGTCATCCGTGCACCCTGCCATCTTGAGGATCCATCACCCCATCATTCCTCATCCACACCATTTGGATGAGTGTCCTATGCCTGCTGTGAGAGATTACCACAAACGTCATGGTTGAAAATGACACAAATGTATGCTCTTATAGTTCCAGAGTTCAGAGATCTAAAATGGGTCTCATGGGATGAAAATCAAGGTGTCCGCAGGGCTGCTTCCTTTTGGGAAGCTCCAGAGGAGAGCCCATTGTCTTGCCTTTTCCTCTTTCTAGAGGCTGCCTACTTTAACAGGGTGTGGTGACGTGTGCCTGTGGTCCCAGCTACTCGGGAGGCTGAGGTGGGAGGAACGTTTGAGCCTAGGAGGTGGAGGTTACAGCAAGCTGAGATCACACCACTTCACTCCAGCCTGGGTGACAGAGTGAGACCCTGTCTCAAAAAAAAAAAAAAAAAAAAAAGGTTTAAAGGCTGCATACCTTCCTCACTTGTGGCTGCATCACAGTGACCTCTTGCTTTCATGGTCATGTCTTTTTCTCTAACTCCGACCTTTTGCCTCCCTCTTATAAACAGCCTGGTGTTCATGTTAGAACCACCGAATAATCCAGGGTAATCTTCCATCTCAAGATCCTTAACTTAATTATATCTGTGAAATCCCTTTGCCATGTAAGAGGGCACATGCACAGGTTCCAGGGACTAGGACATGGACCTCTTTGGGGCCATTATTATTATTATTATTATTATTATTATTATTTTGAGACGGAGTCTTGCTCTGTCACCCAGGCTGGAGTGCAATGTCACGATCTCAGCTCACTGCAATCTTTGCCTTCTGGGTGCAAGCGATTCTCCTGCCTCAGCCTCCAGAGTAGCTGGGATTACAGGCGTGTGCCACCATGCCTGGCTAATTTTTGTATTTTTGGTAGAGACAGGGTTTCACCATGTTGGCCAGGCTGGTCTCAAACTCCTGACCTCATGATCCGACCACCTCAGCCTCTCAAAGTGCTGGGATTACAGGCGTGAGCCACTGCACCCAGCCTGGGGTCATTATTCTATGGACTACACCACCCTGGGCACTTGGGGTCATCCCACATTCATCCCTCACACTGGTTACTCTTGCTGCATCACACACCACCCCACAACTTAGGAGTGTGAGACAACCATTTTATTATGCACACTATTTTGTGGCTCAGGAATTCAGACAGGACACAATGGGAATGGCTTGTCTCTGCTCCAATGATGTCTAAGGCAACAGCTGGTAAGACCTGATCCTTGGGAGTGACTCAACAGCTGGAGGTTGGAATCATCTGGAGGGCTCATCGCTCCCTTGTCTGGTAGTGGATGCCAGTTGCTGGCTGGGACCTCACCTGGGGCTGCTGACTTGAGGCCTCTTCTCACGTGCTGAAGTCACCTTACAGCACAGCAGCCTCTAGGGAAATGGACTTCTTACACAGTGGCTCAAGTTTCCAAAACTCAATTGTCCCAGCAGGCACAGCAGAAGCTGCATTGCCTTTTGCAACCCAGCCTCAAAAATCACATAGAATCAGTCATTTTTGCTGCACACTATTGCTCAAAGCACTCACAAATCCAACCAGGTTCAAGGACAGGGGAAATAGATCTTATGTCCTGATAGAAGGTGGTAAAGTCACTTTATAGAACAGCCAAGGAGAGGGAAGGCAGGGTTTTCTCCACCTGCCTCACTAAGCAACCATTTTTTCTCTGGTGTCTCTCTACCCGCCCCCAGAACTCTACCTGGAAATGGCTCAGGTCTTCTGATCTGATCCCACAGTCCTTGGGGGTGGTGTTGCCACCTCCTTGGGGTTCATCCAGAGAGAAGGAATCTGCAGCATCCTCATTATTTTCCCTCCAACTTTCTCTCTTCTCCTAAACGAAGGCATCCATTCCAGGTGTGGGAGAGGCAGAGGTGAGGTTTCTCTTTTTTATGTTCTCTCTAAAACTTATTGTCCATGTCCTAAGTTCTTTCCATCCCCCTAGGGATCCACATTTTTAAAACTAGAAAGCTAAGAGTTTGCTCAAAAATGCAATTTTTACCTCATTCCTTCTCTGAGGGGAAAAGCATCAAAAATTCTTATCTCTACTTGGATGGGGTGAAGAAGAAAGTCAAGGGGTACAAGGATATGGATGGAGGTGATACTATCACTAAACATTTGCAAAAATGTTGTCTTGCCACAGGTACAATTCCCACAACAATTTGTGTCTTCTGTTGAGGTCTCCAAGGGACTTTACCCTGAATAAATAATACCCATTTTCCCAATCCAGTATGCAAACAAAATAAGGAGTACATATGGGGTCCAATGAATCATCTATCTTCGTTACTGTTAGTAGCCGTGCTGAAGGAGGGGGTCATAGGTCTGTACTATGGATTAAATGTTTGTGTCCCCTCGAAATGCATATGTTGAGGCCCTACTCCCCAGTGTGTTGGTGTTTGGAGATGGGATCTTTGGGAGGTAATTAGGATTAGATGAGGCCATAAGGTTGGGGTCCTCATGATGGGATTAGGGACCTTATAAGAAAAGATACCAGAGAGCTAGAGAGCTTGCTTCCTTGCTTTCTCTGTTTCTGTCTGGCTTTCTCTCTCTCTCTGTCTCTCTCTTTCTCTCTCTCTCTCTCTCTCTGTGTGTGTGTGTGTGTGTGTGTGTGTATCTCTGTCTCTCTCTGTCTCTCTCTGTGTGTGTGTGTGTGTGTGTGTGTGTATCTCTCTCTCTCTGTCTCTCTCTCTCTCCACACACACACAAAGTAGTCATGAGAGCACGTAGCAAGATGGCAGCTGCCTAAAAACGTTGTCTAAGCTACCCAGCTGGGCATTTTTTATGGCAGCCTGAGCTGAATAATATCATCTGTTAGCCATGTGGGCTGCAAATACACAACCCAGAATGAGGCTGGCATACCCACACAGGTGTAGGCAGTGCTGCGGGGAATGCCCCAACCCATGCTAAGATGCAGAACAAAGGAGACTCAGGGTCTCAGGGGAGTGCCCCGGGGAGGAAGGGTGCAGCTGAGCCAGACACTTCCAGAGTCAGAGAGAAGCTGAAATATCCTCTGGAGAAAACCCCTCCTCCTGGAAACCAGGAGTGGGGAAAGGTGTTCCCCTTAAATGTCATCTGTGGCTGCTGAATGATGCATGTTTTCATTCACTTATTCATTCAGCAAACATTTACTCAGTATCTACCCTTTATCAATTGTTTATTTCTATGGGGGAAAAAGACCTGCCAAAATCCTAGTAGCATAAAACGCCACAAATTCACTATCTCACAATTTCTGTAGGTCAGAAATCTAGTCATGGCCTCACTGGATTCTCTGCTCAGGGTCTCACTGGACTGAAATCAAGGTGTCAGCCAGAGCTGCACTTCTCATCTAGGTCTCAGGGTCTTCTTTCAAGCTTATTGGTTATTGGCAGAATTCATTTCCTTGTGCTTGTAGGACTGAGGTCCCAGGTGTCTTGTTAATTGTCAGCCAGGGTCTGCTCTCAGCTTTTAGAAGTGGCTTTCAGGTCCATCTTAGCAACAGAAAATCTCCCTCGTGTAAAATCCCTCTCATTCTTTGAATGTCTCTGACTTTCCCTTCTGCCACCAGCCAGAGAAACCTGTCTGCTTTTAAAGGACCCATACGATTACATCAGGCCCATCCAGATAATCTTCATAATCTCCATATTTCAAGGGCAAGTGATTCGGCACTTTAACAACATCGGCAAAATCTTTTCACAGCAATACCTACATCCATGGTTGAATGAATAATCAGGGACTGGGAATCTTGGGGGTCATCTTTGAATTCTGCCTGCAATATACCCCACGAGAGGCAAGAAACAAGGACACAGAGATGACTATGGCGAAATACTCATCCACAAGGGACGTATAGTAAAATGGATACAGCAAATACAGAGAAGTAACTAGATTACTGGGCAATAATTGCTAACTCAAGGTTAAGTGCAAGGTTCTGTAGGACTTCAGAGGAGGCAGGATTAACTCTCTTTGGGAGAGTACAGGAAGGTTTCCTAAAGAAAGTGACATTTGATCTGTGTCTTGAGGAAGAAGGAAGCCATTCCAGGTACAGGGTGCACCATTTACAAAGATGGAAAAGACTATGGAAAATGTAGGGAGTGACAAGGAATCCAGCAATGTTAAATTGTAAAGGACAAGATGAGAAGAGGCAGAAGACTGGGCTGGGAATGCTGGTTTGGACAAGTTTACGCAAGATCACACCTGCCACCCCAAAGAAGTAGAAAGCAATAAAAGATTGTAAGCAAGGAGGTGACCAAGCAAGATCTGTGTTTTGGTGACAGCATGAATAGTAGAGGTAAAAATTGGAGCCAGGGAAATGAGTTAGTTGGTATTTACAGAATTTCAAGTTCCTTGAACTGTCTTAGCCAGGTAAGGCTGCTATAGAACAAATAACCAGAGACTGGGTGGCTTAAACAAGAGACATTTATTTCTCACAGTTTTGGAGGCTTACAAGTCTGAGATCAGGGTGCTAGCATGATCAGGTTCGGGTGACAGCTCTCTTCCTGGCCATCTTCTTGCTGTGTCCTCACTTGGAGGGAAGCAGGGAGAGAGAAAGTGAGTTCTCCAGTGGTTCCCTTTATAAGGGCACCAATCCCATTAAAATGGGAAAAGTTCCCTTGTCCCCCTCACAGGGCATGCAATGAGGGTGTGGCTTGCTTCTTCAGTGCCCCACTGTTCAAACCTCTACGAGAGTGTACAGATGGGCAGGCCGTGAGGCTTCGACTCCACAGCAGTGCCTAGGGGTGAATGTTTGTAGCTCCTGAAGCCCCAGTGGGTGGGTGTTACAGTGTACTCTTTTAGTTTAGCTGTCTATAGGCGGCTTGTGTTAACCAGCTCAGTTAGACCCCCTTCCTTATCACAAGGACAGAGGGATTTCTGTATTCCCGGGTTTCTTGCCTTGGTGTACCAGAAGAATCTGATCACACGTGGGCTTGGAGAATGAGTGCAAGGTTTTATTGAGTGCAAGTAGCTCTCAGCAGATGGGGCAGCCAGAAGGAAGATGGTTTTCCCCTGGAGTCAGGCTTCTCAGTGGCCCAAATCTTCTCCAACTGCCCCTCTAGTCTGGCTGCCTGTATCTACCTGAGTCTCGGGTTTTTATAGGACCAGGATGAGGGTGTGGTGGTCCAGGGTGGTCTTGGAAAATGCAACGTTTAGATGTAAAACCAGGGGTGCCTGTCCTCACCTAGTCTGTAGGGGTGGAGCCCTGGCCAGGGACCCGCCTTTCTCTACCCAGCACTCCAGTATCACCATCATGAAGGCCCCACCTTCATGATCTAATCACTTCCCAAAGGCCCCGCCCACTCCCTAATATGATCACATCGCGGATTAGGATTTCAACATATGAACTGGGGGGCAAGGGAGCACAAACATTCAGCCCTTCAACCCTTGGCACTGATTCTTATGCTCTCAGACGGAGCAACATTGTAATAGATTCATACATGAAGAACTGTGGCAGGCAGCCAGGTGTCAGCCATGTGAAATACGTACCGCTAGTAGCATGTGTGGCCATGAGATGGTTTCAAATGATGTGCAGGTATAGACAAACTAGCTCTGACTCGGAGAAAGTTATAACTTTTCAATTCTCTTCCCATCCTTTTAATGAGCTCAAAAAAAGAAAAAAACAAAAACAAAAACAACTCAGTTTGGTGCTACCCTGTCTCTAACAACTTTCTAACACCTTTCCCCTCCATCTCTACCTTCTGCAAATAAGAGTATCTAGCTAGCGCAATAGTGCTGGGCTTTTTTCCCCATGTTTATTTTCACTGTTACCTTTCATTGATTCATTTGAAAATTCAATATTGGATTTTCTTGTTTCTATTGTGACAAAGGCTTCTTTAGTATTAGTATGAAATAAGTGCATTTAAGTTTTAAAAATGTGAATCAATGTAAATAAAATGTTTTCTTTTCTTTTCTTTTCTTTTTTTTTTTGAGACAGTGTCTAGCTTTGTTACCAGGCTGGAGTGCAGTGGTACAATCTCGGCTCACTGCAACCTCTGCCTCCCTGGTTCAAGCAATTCTCCTGCCTCAGCCTCCTGAGTAGGTGGGATTACAGGCACTCACCACCAAACCTGGCTTATTGTTTTGTATTTTTTAGTAGAGATGGGGTTTCACCATGTTGGCCAGGCTGGTCTCTAACTCCTGACATCAAACGATCCACCTGCCTCAGCCTCCCAAAGTGCTAGGATTACAGGTGTGAGCCACGACCCTGGCTGAATAAAATTTATAGGTAGTACCTTTGCTGCTGGGACAAAATTGGTGAAGGTGGTTTGCACATGAGTTAATTTGCAAGCCACAAGTATAGTGGGAAGCAGGCAGGATTTGTAATCAATCAAATGTGGGCTCAAGACCTGCTTCTAACTTATCAGCTGTATGGCCCATGGATAATTCATAAACTTCTATAAACTTCTGTTTCCTCCTACAAATTAAGGAGACAATATACTATTGAGAAGGCTGTTTAAAAGATTAAATGACATAAAGAAGCACCTCCCAGGCAGCCATGTACATAGTAGGCACTTGCAGTCCTCGTCACAGTGTATATCCTTAAATAATGGAAACCTCTGTTTTTGGCAACAGCAAATAGGAACTTAACTCCAGCACCTACTGAGTATCTATGCTTGATAAATGAGTTCTTATTTGCTTAGGATCTGGGACCTGTGACGGGGGATCCTTCATGAGCAACAACTAAAATCAAGAAAAGCTTTGATTTGGAGAGTGGGCCAGCTCAGGCATCATGGACCAAGAGGCCTCTCTAGCCCCTTGTCCTGGCCTCCAATATTTCACAATGCTACCTATACCCTGCAGGGCTCAGTGGGGAGTAGATCTAGAATATTCAGATATATGTATAAATAAAGACACGGATAATAACTCCCATTTTATTTATCTATCACTGTATAATAAACCACCCCAAAAGTTAATAATGTTAAACAACTACAATCTTATGATCATCTCATGATTCTGTGGGTTGACTAGGTGGAGTTGGATGGTTTTCCTCTACATAATGTCAGGTGAGACTAGAGTCAACTGGGAGATCAATTAGGCTGGAGCATCCAAGATGGCTAAAGTCTGTGTATTAACCAGGATCTCAGGTGGAGCTATTGTCCCTATCACCTTGGTTTTCGCTCCATGTGGCCTCTCCATGAAACTTGGGCTTCCCACAGCATGGCAGCCGGACCCTAAAAGGAAGGAAACAGAAATTGCCAGTCTCTTAAGACTTGGATTTAGATGTCTCAGAATATCACTTTCATTGCATCCAAAGCAATCACAGGACAAGTCCAGATTCCAAGGGAGGGGAAGTAAACTCCACCTCTTAATGGTGACATCTTTTTCAAAAAGGGAAGGAAAGGATTGAAAAAAGCCATCTTAGAAGACTACCACACCTCCTAAAACTTTCACTTTTTGCAAAAGGTTTTTATTCTTGAAATATGTGTATATTTCAACCAAGCAAATATGTACCTAGGAATTTATCCCAAGGAAGTAATCACAGATGATTCAAAAGATTTGACACAAGGTTGTTCATTGGAATAAAATTGAAACTACCCAATGCCCAACAACAGGGGACCAATTAAGTCTAAAGGTGGTTGAGGACAGTGTTTTAAAAGTCTATTATCTGGGAAGCAGGTAAAATTAAGCTTAAATCCCAACTCCATTACTTAGCATCTGTGTGATGTTGAGCAAGGTACAGTACTTAAGCTCTTTAAGTCTCAGTTTCTATATCAGTAAGATAAAGATAAAATATAGATTTTTGTGATGATTCAATGAGATGATACATATAAAAGGCTCAGCACATGGTAAATGATCAATAATTGTGAACTGCTATTATTATTTATGATAGTCGTTAGTGCTATCACACTAGTGCAAATCTTTCCCATTCTCTCCATTTCCAGGCACACAATACTTCCATGGATCTTTACAGTTAACTTTTGGTTCTGACCAATGAGTTGTAAGTGAAAGTGGCATATGTTACTTCCTGGCTGAACATTTACTTGTCCAACATTATTGATTCTGAAGCTCCTAAATCCTGTCAGATAAGGGTCTGTCTACTCCATGGATATACTTAAAGCAAACGGGGATCATACCACATAAAGCAAAAACCACCTTTGTCTTATTCCTCATGGTTTTCTCTTTATATGGTGCAAGTTCAGTCCATGCTAAACTCTGAACAATTTAAAGACACTGCAACACATCAGAGGCCCCTCATCCTTGCTAGTGTCCATGAGCTCCAAGTGCTCTGAAGATATGAGAACCCAGTAGACCATTTAGACGGTTACCCGGCTTCCCTCTGGCCTGGCCCATTCCACCCTACGTACAATCTGTCACCCTGCCAGAAGCAGGTGGCAATGAGGTGGCAGCCAGGGAAACTTGGCTTATAGAAAACCTTCCTAAGTGATTGATCATCCAGAGGAGGTGCAGCCTCAAAATAGGAATAGCTTCGTTAAGGTTTGGGTAATTTCCATGGAAACAGACAAAACTAGACTTATTTTAAAGGGGGAGGGGGCAGGGAGTGGAATGGCCTGGAAGGGGCATAATAAGGTAAGCGATATCAAAATCTTGAAGTTGGTGTGGCCGGGCGGGACGGGACAAGAGGGAGGAATGGGGGGCGGGGGTTCCCATATTTTTTTCTTTTCTTTTTACTATTTTGGTTCACCCTGGGTGAGGCGGAGGTGGGGAGGAGATCAGGGATCGGTAAATTCTGATGTTGATGGCAAGTAAATTAGGTTCTTAGATAGCCGGTACCAAATGAGGTTGAGAAAGACGTGGCCTAAGCTGGATTACAGTCATCAAGTAGTTAACAGAATCCTGTAAAAGCCCCTCCAAGTCGCCTTTCAGGCCCGAGAGCATCACGCAAGAGACTCCTTCCCAGGATAGAATCTTGTTTTATGGGCGGTTAAAATGCCAACAAACAGACCCTACATCAGCAATAACCGAACAAACAGGTGCAGACCAGTAAGAAAGTTTTGCCTATGAGCCGTTTTAATTTTTGTTGCAAAGGATTTCTGGGGAGCCAAGCGGTATGTCAGAAATTAGAGCCCTGGGGCAGAACTTACAAAAACCTTTTAGTTACTTCCTTCTTCCCGGCCTCGGAAATGAAAAAACCAAAAGGTCACCCAGCGCGTCCGCCACCCAGTCAGCCCCAAGGCCAACCGTCCTCACCCCAGTCCGGGTCCTCGCCACTGGCCTCTCCGCTGCACACGGCCACCTGTTGATGCCCTCGCGCCCAGAGCCGAGTTGCAAACGGCCGCTAGAGTTCGTTCTAATTCCCCAGAGCAGAGCTGGCCGGGAAGCCCCGACGCGACGCGCCTGCTAATCTGCAGGGCGGGCGGGGACTCCGCAGAGCCTCTCAGCCCTAGGCTCCCTTTGTTTTCTGGCTGCGCTCGGAGCCTCGAAACTAGCCCCCAGACCGCATCCCCTCGTCCCCGCCCAGGAGCTGCCCAAGAGCCCACAGGCTAGCCCAGGGGAAACAAGGTCCATCTGGGCAGGAATGCGCGGTGCAGACAGGTTGCCGCGTGAGATCCCGAAGTGTGCCCGGATCCCGAATTCCTTAGAGCTCTTTAGCCCAGCACTGTGGCAGGAGCGCGGCGTCCGGAATACAAGTTCATGGTTCCGAGGTCGCAGGCGAAGGGCAGCGCGATCCACAGCCGCCTTTGCTCTAAGTCGCCGAGGGGAGCCAGGGGGCTGCCGCGGTGAGAGCTCCGCTCCCGCTGGGAACATTGGAGTCCTAGTTGCGAAAGCGACCCGCCTAGCTTACGAGGGACTTCTCTGCGAGCACCGCAGGCGTGTGCATTTCTTCGAATCTGAGAATTCTAGCGAAAGCGGGCTCTACCAGAGTTTAAGTCGGCCCCTGGGGCGTCTGTTTGTTTATTGGCTCTTAAGGGAAAAAGTTCGAGGATCTTTAACCAGCCTCAGACCTGGAGCAGGCGGAAATCCCGGAATCTCCCCAAGCAAAAGTGATCTAACTTCAAGTCGTTATATAAGTGGGGGCTCCTTCTTCCCCTCCCTACGCCGAGCCTTCTCATTATCATTCCGGGAGTAAAATGTGTCTCGCTCAACATAGTTTTAAAATCGTTATTATTATTTTTCTGAGCCTGAAACCGGGCCAAGGCGCAGGCAGCGCACAGGGTGCGTGGTGGCCCCACCCGCGTACAGCCCCTTGCAGAGGGTCCGGGGGCCCGGGTGCCGCCAGAGCCCGGCCTGCAAGCGCGCCCTTCGGTCCCACGGTCCGCCACTCCACGTGGTCAAGATCAACAGTTTGTTGAGCTCATCAGTGACACCTTGAACTTTTCATAAAGAAAATGGGTATTGCACCGAGAGGGTTTGGCTGCGGCCGCCGCGCGGGGTCGTGCTTAATATTCAATGATCTCGCTCGCGCCTCCCCCTCCTCTTCTCGCAGAAATTCCACCGAGTCCGTTACTGGGCTCAGACTTTTAAGTTAATTTACTGCCCCCCTACCTTGGCCAGTAACCAGCGCCTTTAGGGCTAGCCTCCCCCCAGCTCCTGCTTGAAAAATGACATTTCGCCGGTGTCTCCGGAGGGGGCTGAATTTCACTTTGTAACTTTCTGCGGAACCCGAGCCCGGGTGGCAGCTCGGGTGGTGGTATCGTATGCAAATACGCATGCTGACGTTACAGATCATGTGGGTTTTGGCGTAGATTCCCCACTGATCGAGGCATTTTTTTTCCCTTTTTTTTTTTTTTCCTTTTTTTTTCTTTTAAAAATTTTGGCCACCGTTCTCCGTACGGGGGCTTTTTCTGTCTGTCTGTCTGACAGGCTGGCTTTCCCCCTCTTTCCCACCGAGCCCGAGCCGGGCGCCCGGTGGGGAGTGGGGAGTGGGTGGGGGGAGCCAGCAGAGTTCCATTTTGGAACGCCCGTGCCGCGTCTCCGCGTTCCCAGCCCGGGTCCCCGCGTTCCCAGCCCCGGCGCAGGTAAGAAACTTCGCCTCGGCGCGGAGCCCCCCCAGCCGGCGCCGCCAGCCCCGAGCCCCGCACGCCGGGCGCCGGCCACTCCAGCCCAACTTTCCCACCGCCGCCGTCGCCGCCGCGGCTCCCGAAAATGTGTTGTTAATGGGACTTGGCCGGGTTTGTGATTGGAAGGGGGGTACGGAAGGGGGGGGGTGTGCAGGCTCTTTTTGCGGGTGGGAGGAAATGAGCGGATACAGAGAGGGAAGGAGATTTTTTTTTTTAAGAGTTTTGATTACAAGTTTGGATAAATGGGAGCCAGAGCGAGGAGGAGGAGGAGCAGGAGGAAAAACATGTCTACGTTTCCCTATGTCGACATAAGCCACAAAAAAATATGGCGTCCGCTTTCGACAGGGCGTTACGTAGACCCGACTGTTTTTATTTATTTATTTCGTGGCCGTCTCCCTCCCTTCTTGGCCAAACTGCGGCGCTTTGTGCAAACGGGGCAGGTCCCGCGGGGACTCCACCGGGACGTGGCCCCGTCTCCGCGCGTTTTGGCAGGCGGGGGGCTGCGTGTGTCTGCTCCCCTCCCTCCCCCTCTCCCCTCGCTCCCCTCTCCCGGTGACGATTCGCCGTAATGTGGTGGCAGGAAGCATGACGCCGTGGGCCGAGGCTGCCTCTGCTCTCGTCGCTCCCGGCGGCTGCAGGCAGCGGGCGCGCAGCGCGGGCGGCAGCCGAGCTACCTGGCGGGGGCAGGGCCGGAGCGCGGCGCTGTCCTCACCCCCGCTCAGGTGCAGGGGGAGTCCGCGCGGGGCGGCGGGCCCAAGGGGGCCGCGGGACCCCCGGACCTGCTGTCCGCCGCCGGCTGGCCGGAGCCTCTGCCAGCCCGAGCCCACGTTCGCCCCCCTGAACGGCAGCTGGCGCTTTTCGTCTGCCCCACAAGAGGTTAATCTTTGTTGGTGTTGCAGCTTCTTTGTGGCTTCCCCAGGACTCGGTATCCTCGGCTTTGCAAACTTGCCCTTTTCCCAGCCGCTTTGCAGGAGGCTGCGGAGACGAAGATGAGCGGAAAGTTGGAAACCAGCAGGCATCACAGGACGGTCCCTTTGGCCTCGTAGCTGTGCTGAGCCTGGGAGGCGGAGGAGGAGGTGGAGGCGGCGGAGGAGGAGGGTTTGTCAGGCTGGGGAGAAAACTTGATGGGGAAGTCAAATTGTGATTTGTTCAGGTTTCCACCTGATTGATAGGCTTCAAAGCCAGTGGGGTCTCTACCTTCAGTTGTTTCGCGGTGGCCTTTTGTTTGTCTGGGGCGTGGAGAAGGAGGGAAGTCGATGAATAAGGACTTTCCCTCGACCCCTCCCCTTTTAAAGAGTGGTTGCTCAGTTTGGCCCCCTGGGAGACTGACTTTTAGGCCCTGGAGTTCTTCCCCAACCTGCTCACTTTCTCTCTCTTAACTTACCAGATCCCCAGGTCTCAGGCAGGCCCCGATGAACAGAATGGAGGAGTTAGGAGGAGAGGATTCTTTCCCCAGCACTTCTTGAATTGCCCAGACCTCCCACAATTACCCTCTTAAAACCACACACACAAACACACACACACTTACTCACTCTCTCCTTTATATATGGCAGAAATTAATGCCTGTGGAAGTGAAGGGGGTGAGGTTCTGAGAGCTCTTCAAGATTTGAGTCAAAAGGTGATTTTCTGTTTATGAGGGCGGCGAGTTTAAGCAGTTCACTCCCAGGGCAGTAATGTCAAAAAGCGTTTGGATGACGACCAAGTGGAATAAATATCTTGTAAAATGGCATGTTTAATAGTAAAAATAGATTAATGGAGCCGTCAAGTGGTTGAATGGGACTAGCATAAAGGTTTAAGTTTAAAGGGAAAGTTACAGAAGGCTGTATATACAGCTTCTTTTAAGGCCAGAAGGGAAAAAAAATCTACAAGTAAGGCTGAAATGTGTCACTGACAATAATTGGACTGGTGATGTTTGGAAATATCATCGCTGTTTAAATGCTTTGCTCCGCGATTGTTCTCTTGTGCTCTTGTACCTTTCCTTCTAGCCAGGTTTGCTGTCAGCTAAAGGATGCACCTGAAGATCGTGCTTCAGGGGAAAATGCAAGAAACCAAGATTTTGGGGCACATCAGCTGTATCAACTAATGTCCATTTAAAGGGGAAAAATACCACTGTTTGTTGGCACTGAAGAAAGGGTATTCCTGTGATGTAAGTGCAGTGTATCTTGACTTGCTGAAAGGGGTCCCCACCCCGCGTTTCTCATCCACATCAGGACCATGTGATTCAGCGGGGTGCTGGGCACTTATCAAAAGGAATCATGGCAATGTTTGATAGCAGTTGCTAACACTGTTACAGTGTGTGAAGCACAATGCTGTATATTTTACGTGCTTTATCGTTTAATTCTCACCACAACCCTGTGAGCTAAGTACTACTATTATCCTCCGTTTATGGTTGAGGAAACAGAGGCTCCAAGAGGTGAAGAAACTTGCCTGAGCGACCAGGCAAAAAGCAAATCCAGGCCTAACTTCATAGCCTTAACCAGTCTATTGTAGCAGCGTCCAGTGTCATAGTTAGGATAAAAAGGTAAAGGGTCAAGTCCAGGCAGAAAAGAGGGAACAGTAGCCACTGTCCCGAAGTCTGAACTCCAGAATTTACCTGGATTTTTTTCCTTTCTTCATTTATTTAGCAACTGTGGGTTGATTTCATTTATTCACTCAGCAACTATAATGTTCATTATACTAATAAGAACCCATAGCCATTAAGCATTTTTGTATGCCAGGCACCATCCCAAGTGCTTATGACTAGACTATTTTGTCTTCATGACAACTCTGATGTAAGTCCTCTCATTCTCCTTTTTCTAGATGAGGAGGCACAAGCCCAGAGAAGTTAGCTAACTTGCCCAAGACCAAACAGCTAATAAGTGGAGTGGCAGCCCCCAGAACACACGCACTCTGCCGTTGCAATGCAGAGCGCATAACCAGATGTTATGGAAACGCTGGGGAGACAGAGCCCCCCTGGCTGAAACACAAAGCACTGCATGCTCCAGACATTATGGAGATGCTGGTGGGATACAGACTCCCTGCCCTCTAGGAGTTTGAGCTGACTGCAGGGAAGCACTCATTAAACCAAATCAAGCAGGCTTAGATAACTGCTCTAATTGAGAAAACTAACCACTGTGGAAGCACAAGGAAAGGCATGATTCTTCTGCTCTGAGGGGATCACAGAGGGTCTCCTAGAGGTGGGAGCAGCTGAACTGCCCCATGAATGAAGAGGAACAATGTCTGGAGGTGTAGCCAATATCATTACATTCAGCTGCTAGCAGCAGAATCTTGACTACCAGTGACTTAACCAGATAGGGACGTTTTTGTGTCAGACAACAATGGGGCGGGGAGTAAAGGGGGATGATGCCTCAGCTGTACCATTGGGAACCCAGACTACTTCTTTCTACTTTGCCATGCTTAGAGTGGAGGCCTTTGGCCTTAGGTTTATCAACTCATGGTAGGAAAGTGGTTGCTATGTCTCCAGGCCACACATTTGCATTCCAAGAAAGAGAAAAAAGGATGAATGAGGCTCAGAGAGCTTTTACCTGGTACAGCTTCACTGCTATATCTGGGAAGGGGCACCCCTCTCAGGGACTTCTGTCCTTAGCTCATCGACCAGAGCTGTGCTACGTGGTGACTACTGCCAGGGAAGAGCAATCAAGTATTTTTAGTTGGACCCATTGCTGTCATGAGCAAATTGGGGTTCAACTTGTAAGGAAGAAGGGGTGAAAGGAGGAACGGTTGTTGAGTTGGCAGGGAGGGCATGTGCTGCCAAAGATGAGAAAGAAGGGCCCTGGGAGCGGTGGACAGGTACCCTGGGGAGGTGGAGAGGGGGAGGCAGGGAAGGCTGTGCAAAGAGATGATGCCAGGCCTGGGGGTGGACCAGGAGGAGGTTGGCTTTTCATCTCTAGGTACTGGGAAGCTATGGCAGGTTTCTGAAGAGGAATTGTCACGTGTTTGGGGAAGGGAACACTGAGACTGACAGCAGAATACCTTGTGCAGACAAACGAGCTTAGTTCCTATTTGAAATAAAACGAGTTCTGGAAAGTTTCAGGCCAGGGGACCCGTTTTGCCTCAGGGCAAGAAGAAGACAGTGTGCAACAAAGAAGTGAGGGATGATTTTCTTTCAGGTCCTGTCAATAAGAATCCAAACTTAACCTGATGTGAGTCAGCTGTTACAGGGAGGCCATCCGCTCGCCTTTCTGGATAATTCAGTTAGCGGGACTGGAAAAACTGGAAGGGGGTGCCATTTACTCTCCAAACACTACACTTGCCTTTTTCCTGACCTTGGGGGTTCCTGGGCCCCAGCTGCAGCTCCAGCACTCGTCAGCGACACCTTCGGCCATGACCCTCACCATTGCTTTGAATCAAGGAGATGATATCAGAGGATGCCAGAGGCCTTCCCAGCACCAGATTCCCCAGAC
Source organism: Mandrillus leucophaeus (assembly GCF_000951045.1). Classification (NCBI taxonomy): domain Eukaryota; kingdom Metazoa; phylum Chordata; class Mammalia; order Primates; family Cercopithecidae; genus Mandrillus; species Mandrillus leucophaeus. The sequence goes on from NW_012101288.1 coordinate 5,021,856, forward strand.
TGGATTCCTCCAGCAAGGGCGAGCCTCTCTGATTCTCTTTGCTCAGGGTATTACCTTTATAATTTTGAGCTATTACTTACCTCAGTTTTCTTATCTCTGAAATGGAGATCATTTTAGTAGCTGCTGTATGAGTTGTTAGGAAACATAAGAAAGTTGTAAAAAGGCTTAGCACACACCTCCCATATGAATTGTGCTCAACAAATCATCACTGCAACCACCTCAAGGAAGTGACTTTATTGTAAATTTGAGGTGCCAAGTAATTAGCATGTGTGGATTTCATCATCAATCCCAGGACGCTGACTGTCCCATCTCATTGTCATTCCCCTTCTGCCTCCCCCCACCCCCAGTACACACATGCACTCATTTTGTGGCAAGTCTGAGCAACTATTGAAATGGAAACCTGACCCTGGAATATCACAGTGAGATGCTGGTGCATTGTTCAGATACCGTAATGTGCTGTGTCATGGCCACATCCAGACAGTGCAGCTCAGGAAGGATGTTTGGCAGTGCACATGCCCCTTTGATAGACAATAAGGTAGACATTATTTTCTGTAGTGACGCGATTATTTCATTTTGAACTGAAACAAATCCTGATTCCCCTCCCCCACCCTTCTCTAATGCCCCCACCCTACACTGAACAGGTTGTGATTTTAAGAACATCCACCCACAGTCTGCTTCCTGTTCTTACACTTGTAATCATGCAGTTAAGAGGGGCTGATTGGCAGTGGTGTGTATGTGTGTGTGTGTGTAACAGACCCCAAGGAGAAAAACAGTCCTGACAGCAGTATATCAGTTTCCACCTAAACTTTAAAACGGAATAGAGACACCAGGGCCAGAACCTGTTTTCTTGCTGATACCTCTCTTTACCCCCTGGTGGACAATATATACCTGTTAAAAACCACAGTTCACACCCTTTCTTCCTCTTTCTCTCCACCCTACTCCCTAACATTAGAAACACTTAGTGGAGATTAATCTTGTTACACAATGTTTCACTGCAATGGTATTTAACACATAACAGAATCTGCAGTGAATGAAATTCTTGTGCTATTGATCCATAGGGGATCAATATGAAGGAATGTGAGCCAGGCATTCATTGTGGTGTAAGAGATTTGTGATATATTTTAGGGGTGCACATACCTAGTTTTGGATGAAAGAGCGGGAAGCCCACGCTGAGTTTATCTTTCAGAGAGAAATCAGCAAAATCCAGGGACCATTTCCTGTCAAGTTCAGGGTCAGAGAATAGATTCATGGATCTCTGGGGCTTCAGGGAGTAGCCAGATTGAGTTAGCTCTTTCTCTGGAAGGAAATCTCCCTGTTGGGGGCCCAGGGGCCACTTGGGAGAGACAGAAGGAACCTACTATTGAGGCAGAGAGGAAGAAGGTTATGAATGAGAGTTCCTGGGCTATAGCCTCTCCTTGTCCTGGTTGGATGCCTGCAACTGCAGCTGCTGGGCTCAAAAACATCTGCAGAAAACTGAGGAAGGACCAAAAGTCTAAGTTAAGGAGGCAGCGGCAGGCACTCATGCATGCCTGCATACGCTGTGCAGAGGTGACCGTTTAAACCAGTGTTGCAGAAAGACTCAAGAAAAACAGTCCTCAGCAGGCCTGACATTTATGCCCCCACAGCCATCTCACCCCCCCACAGCCTGGTACACTCTGGCTGGTGAAACTGAACAAATACAAAGCTCCCTACACAACCAGATGCACAAAGCTCCCCATATACCCAGACACAGCACAAGCACAGGGTGTTCACCATGTTAAGAACAGCAACAGCCCCTGAAAAAGTAAGCACCTACTATGTGCTAGGCACTCTGCTAAACAGTTTCCCTTCACGGTGTCATTTAATCTGACCCTGAGGAGCAAATTGAGAGTGGCGGTGTAATTCCACTTAAAAGGTAGGAAAAATGGGTTAGCATGGTGGCTCACACCTCTAATCCCAGCACTTTGGGAGGCTGAGGCAGGTGGATTGCTTGAGCTCAGGAGTTCGAGACCAGCCTGAACAACACGGTGAAAACCCATCTCTACAAAAAATAAAAAAGTAAAAAATTAGCTGGGTGTGGTGACACACACCTGTAGTCCCAGCTACTTGGGAGGCTGAGACAGGAGGATGGCTTGAGCCGGGGTGGTCAAGGCTGCAGTAAGCCATGATCGTGTCACTACACTCCAGCCTGGGTGAGGGAGCAAGACCCTGACTCAAAATAATAAAAAATTTAAAAAGATAGGAAACTAAAGCTCAGAAGGGTTAAGTACTTATTCAAGGTCACAGAAAGAAGGTAGCAGAGACAGAATTCAAACTCAGCTTAGTCTGATTCCAGAGCTTTCTGATATTGTACATAAGTCTTCTGGAGGCCTGGCCCACATCAGCCTGGAAGAGGTGTGGGGAGAAGGGACTGTTTTAGATCGTGCTTTGGGATAGTCTGATTGCTTTTCTGATAAGGGGTATAGAGGTGCATGCCTGCCTGCATGAATGTGCGTGCACGTGTGCGCATGAGAGTTTAGTCAAAACAGGAGAGCATTACAAATCCGCGCCTGTTATCTACAGCTCCCCCAAACCACCCCTCCTCAAAAGAGGCCACTGTAAAGCTTCTATTAGTGTCTCCAAGAGAACATTCTCCAGGGGCATTGCGCCCTCCGCCCTCTCCTCCCCGGATCAGGAGGGAAGGAATCCCCGTGGGCTGCAAAGTTGGAGCTGGAGGAGAATCTGGGTGCTCCTTTCAGGATGCAGAGTGGCCTCGCCAGCCAATGGGGGAAGGGGGTGGAGGAAGCAGGCGGAGGGAGGGTGGAGAATGGCTGTGTTGCTGTTTTTATACAATAAAAGAGGATCATTGTAATTGGGAGCCTTTGAATCATAACACCTCTGCCTATGGCTCTCCCCAGCTGCAGAGCCATTTAGTTAAATAGCGCACAGAAAACTCCTTTCAGCTGATATTACGTTCCCGCTGTTCTTAAAACATGAGACTGGGCTGAATGGCTCTAAGGACAAAGCCATCTCAGGCGTCCCCACCCCAGCCCCTGGGTGTACCCAGAACCCCCCAGGGATCTCCATAGCCTGTGGAGGAGGAAGTTTAGAACTTATTTTCAGTTGCATGGCACCCTGTCTTTTTGAAAGTAGATTAAGATATTTGCACACAGCCTGGTCAGAGTTGGATGTCATAGTAAAGTTGTTTGTGGCAGTGGCGGTCTGGAGGGAGTAGGGAGAAGCCAGGAGGCCAGCACTGGTGGTGATGGGGTGTGCCTTTGCTTTTGTGTAGGGGAGGCAGAGAGGTAGATAATGCAGGGACGTGAACTGACAGTTAGAAGCTGGAGAAAGAGACTGCCCTCTGGCCAAGACATTTAGGGGAAAAGATGGGTTCCAGGCAGGAGAGGATTGAAGTGCCAGCTCTCCCCTAAGCTCTCCTAACAGAGAACTCTGAGGTTTCATTATCTTGTAGAACTGCCTGTTACTTTCTTCTGGGGAACTTTGTGCTAGAGAATTGATTCTGAGCATGTGGTGAATTTCTGCCAGAGACACGTAGTCCAGGAGAGCCCGAAGACTTCACGTTATTTCCAAGAACCAGGGCTCTTGGACAGAAAGAGCCACAGAACGGAAACGGTCTTGATCACTTCGCAGTTAATGGTAAACATTCTAAAGAACAGAGAACTTGCATGTGACAGTGTGAACTTGGACAGTGCCTGACTTTGGCGCTTTTAGAATGGGATTTATGGATTTCCTGGTACAGGATATATAATGTCCTCTGGAATCACTGAAAGAGGATTTTGAGAGGATGAGTCTAATAGCAACATGGTGCATTAGTAAGATCCAGGAATGCTCTAGCTGAAAAAAATTTTAGGGATCACGTAGCCCAACTGAGGCCAGGAAAGGTAAGATAATTGGCCCAAGGTTATACAGTCCTATGGGCATGTATTATTCCTCTTCTTCTCTACAGTCTAGCTAAGGCCCTTCTGTTTCCTGGGCCAGCCAGCTCATCACAGCATCTTCTCTCCCCGCTTCCATTCCTCTTTCCAATCAGCACTCACTGAACGCCTCCCAAAGGAAGAAAACAATGTTCCTGCCTTCAGAAAGGTCACAGTCATTGGCACTTAGCCACAACACCTGCTGCCCATCCTCATGCTAGCCCTCACTGACATCACAAGCACAATTCTACATGCGTTTTGTGGGTGTGCTC
>NW_012101288.1:5026070-5032764 GCF_000951045.1 Mandrillus leucophaeus
TCTGCCTATGGCTCTCCCCAGCTGCAGAGCCATTTAGTTAAATAGCGCACAGAAAACTCCTTTCAGCTGATATTACGTTCCCGCTGTTCTTAAAACATGAGACTGGGCTGAATGGCTCTAAGGACAAAGCCATCTCAGGCGTCCCCACCCCAGCCCCTGGGTGTACCCAGAACCCCCCAGGGATCTCCATAGCCTGTGGAGGAGGAAGTTTAGAACTTATTTTCAGTTGCATGGCACCCTGTCTTTTTGAAAATAGATTAAGATATTTGCACACAGCCTGGTCAGAGTTGGATGTCATAGTAAAGTTGTTTGTGGCAGTGGCGGTCTGGAGGGAGTAGGGAGAAGCCAGGAGGCCAGCACTGGTGGTGATGGGGTGTGCCTTTGCTTTTGTGTAGGGGAGGCAGAGAGGTAGATAATGCAGGGACGTGAACTGACAGTTAGAAGCTGGAGAAAGAGACTGCCCTCTGGCCAAGACATTTAGGGGAAAAGATGGGTTCCAGGCAGGAGAGGATTGAAGTGCCAGCTCTCCCCTAAGCTCTCCTAACAGAGAACTCTGAGGTTTCATTATCTTGTAGAACTGCCTGTTACTTTCTTCTGGGGAACTTTGTGCTAGAGAATTGATTCTGAGCATGTGGTGAATTTCTGCCAGAGACACGTAGTCCAGGAGAGCCCGAAGACTTCACGTTATTTCCAAGAACCAGGGCTCTTGGACAGAAAGAGCCACAGAACGGAAACGGTCTTGATCACTTCGCAGTTAATGGTAAACATTCTAAAGAACAGAGAACTTGCATGTGACAGTGTGAACTTGGACAGTGCCTGACTTTGGCGCTTTTAGAATGGGATTTATGGATTTCCTGGTACAGGATATATAATGTCCTCTGGAATCACTGAAAGAGGATTTTGAGAGGATGAGTCTAATAGCAACATGGTGCATTAGTAAGATCCAGGAATGCTCTAGCTGAAAAAAATTTTAGGGATCACGTAGCCCAACTGAGGCCAGGAAAGGTAAGATAATTGGCCCAAGGTTATACAGTCCTATGGGCATGTATTATTCCTCTTCTTCTCTACAGTCTAGCTAAGGCCCTTCTGTTTCCTGGGCCAGCCAGCTCATCACAGCATCTTCTCTCCCCGCTTCCATTCCTCTTTCCAATCAGCACTCACTGAACGCCTCCCAAAGGAAGAAAACAATGTTCCTGCCTTCAGAAAGGTCACAGTCATTGGCACTTAGCCACAACACCTGCTGCCCATCCTCATGCTAGCCCTCACTGACATCACAAGCACAATTCTACATGCGTTTTGTGGGTGTGCTCGGACAATCCTAAGAGAGGTTGGGATTCTGTTTTGTTTTTGTTGTTGTTGTTGTTGTTGTTGTTGTTTTTGAGACAGAGTCTTACTCTGTCACCCAGGCCGGAGTGCAGTGGCATGATCTCAGCTCACTGCAACCTCCATCTCCCGAGTTCAAGCGATTCTGCTGCCTCAGCCTCCCAAGTAGCTGGGACTACAGGTGCATGCCACCATGCCTGGCTAATTTTTGTATTTTTACAAAATACAAAAGACGGGGTTTCACCATATTGGCCAGGCTGGTCTCGAACTCCTGACCTCAAGCAATCCTCCCATCTCGGCCTCCCAAAGTGCTGGGATTACAGGCATCAGCCACCATGCCTAGCCCGATGTTGAGATTCTGTTATCCCCATTTAACAGACAGGAAAGTACAAAGTGGGGAAGTCCTTTATCCAAGAGTTCTGGAAGCCAGACAGGCTTATGCCACAACTGATGTTCATCAAGCCTGGGCACATTTAACCCCTCCTGCCCTCCATGCACCTATAGCTCCAGCAAAAGGGTTGTGGTCCCTCCTCCATGGATTAGAACCTGTGGCTGAGCCACAGTACAGCATGGAGGATAACAGCAAGGATGGGTGTGCATTCAGGGTCTTCCTCTGCCAACAGTCTTCCTCACCCATGATTTCCCCCAATTTATTGGATGCTTCAAGTATCCTCGCAGTGTAGCCCATGTCATTTGCACAGCAACCCTACAGAGTAGATAATACAAAGGTCAGAGCCAGAACTCAACACGGGTCTTTGGAATCCAAGACTTGAAGAGTTTCACCCACATCAGGCAGTTGCCTGCAGCAGTCGCTGCAGCCAGAGTAGCTGATTGGGAGACCTGTGTGGGCACGGCAGGTCACTTAGAGACACAGGATCTTGGGTGACTGCTCACTTTAGTTCCCCAAAGTCCCCCTAAAAATAAAGGCACTTCAAGGGAATTTAGGCAACCTTTAAGTGAGCAATAGATACTTATTTGAACATAATAATAAGGGTTAAGATGATGTATAGGGGCCAGGCGCAGTGGCGCACACCTGTAATCCTAGCACTTTGGGAAGCCGAGGCCGGTTGATCACCTGAGGTCAAAGTTCAAGACCAGCCTGACCAACATGGTAAAACCCCATCTCTACTAAAAATACAAAAATTAGCCGGGCGTGGTGGTGCATGCCTGTAATCCCAGCTACTTGGGAGGCTGAGGCAGGAGAATTGCTTGAACCTGGGAGGTGGAGATTGCAGTGAGCTGAGATCGTGCCACTGGACTCCAGCCTGGGCAACAGAGTGAGACTCCATCTCAAATAAATAAATACATAAATAAGATGATGTATAGGATACTCTCAGGCATTGTGCAATGCTGTGCCATAGGTATTATCATTAGCCCTATTTTCTAAAGTAGCATAATGGAGATATAACTTACGTACCCAAGCGTCACCCACTTTAAGTGCACAATTTATTGACTTTTAGTATATTTACAAAATTATGTAACCATTACCACAGTGTGACTTTAGAACATTTTTATCACCCCAGAACGAGACTCTGTGTACCCATTAGCAGTCACTCTCCATTTGCTTTTTCCACTCCCCACCCAACTTAGCCCAAGCCCTACACAGCCACTAATCTACTTGCTGTCTCTGTAGATTTGCCTTTTCTGGACATTTTATATAGGTGAAATCATATACCATGTGGTCTTTTGTCTGGCTCCTCTTCTTTCCCTTTTGAGGTTCATCCACGTTGTAACACGTGTTAGTATTTTGTTCCCTTTCATATCCTGTTGTGTGGATATACCACATTTTGTTAGCCATTCATCAGTTGGTAGACAATCGGGTTGTTTCTGCTTTATGGTGATTATGATGCTGCTGCTGTGAACATTCCTATACAAGTCTTTGTTTAGAGATGTGTTTTCATTTCTCTCAGGTAGATACCCAGGAGTGGAATTGCTGGGTCGTATGGTAACTCTATGTTTAACTTTTTGAGAAACTGCCAAAGAGTTCCCCAAAGTGGATGCATCATTTTTGTGTTCCCACCAGCAGAGGATGAGGGAGTTCTGATTTTGCTGCATCTCTGTCCATCCTTGGTATTGTCATTAGCCCTATTTTACAGGTGAGGGAACCGAGGCACAGAGAAGGAAGGGTCCTATGGCTAGGGTGGAAGAGCAAGACACACACACCTGACTGGTCAGTGGACTACCCAGGGCCAGGACTAGAGAAAAGCAAAATGAGGTACCCAGCGTGCAAAGTTGACACCCACTCTCAGGTTCATACAAGTGCAGGGTGGCACCTGAGAGTGTGTCCTTAAATTTCACTTCCTGGGTAACTGATTTGCAGCGTACCTCACCCTGCTCCAGGCCCTGCCACCACCCTGCTCCTAGTGTATAGGGCACTGTGCTCACTGTTGTGGGCGTGAACACAGAGATGGCCACACCACTGCCCTTCCCTGGATGTGCTCAGTCTGACCAGAGAACCCATGCATCTGCAGCCCCCATAGCTAGACTGGCTGGACTTGCAGAGCCTAAATCACTGCTCACAGGGTTGCTGTGAGAATTACAGGGGATCATACCTGTGAAGCACTTAGCACAGTGCCTGGTACCTACACATGCCCCAGAAGTGCTGGGTGGTGTCATTGTTGTCATTGGCATATGTCTGACCTTACCTCCTGTGAGGATGCCTCTAAGTCCCTATAGGTTGAGGGACATCCTTATGCCTTTCATCTGTGATGGGTGGCCCCATCCCATCCCATGAAAGGAGAGGCCATCACCCAGGGACCAGGAAGTGGCCTGGGATGAAGGAAACTGGACATCCAGACCCTCCTCAGCCCCACTGATCCTGACCTGGGCATCACAAATCCCAGCCACAGAGCCCAGCACTGGCTCCAGTTGAGCTCAGGGGTTCTGCTCTGGGCTGTAGACACTCCATGCCTGGCTCTGTTATCTCCAAAGCCAGAGTGCATTGCCGTGCTCCCCACACATGAGAAAACACCTGCCAGATGATACTTGGGGCAGCCATGGTGAGCCAAGCAGGGGCCCCATCATGGCGTTTTTTGTAACCAGCTTAGTCTGCTGGTCTTCAAGGGTTCAGTTCAGGGAAGGGAGGACTAATTGATCTGTCTTAGAAGATTTGGGAAATCGACTTTGAGAACTCTAGATGAATAACAGATGTGTTGGTTACAAAAATGATAGACATGATGAGAGCCTTCTTTCCGGTTTGGTCAAAGGCTACGTAGATTCCGCACGTGGCTCAAATGGACTTACCCCTCTTAATCACAGAAGCTCAGGAGGCCCTACCTCTGGGAAAGACTGCTTGCTGGCAGGGCCATGGGACCAACGGCATCAGACCTCCTATTGCCGCTCTCCCCAGCCCTGTGCACACACCATGTCCTGGCACCCACCTGCTGGCACACCGTGAGTGTGGGCCATCTGTGCTGTAAGGTCCCCTGTTGGGAGATACCTTTTGTCTTATGCTATCCACCTGTCATCGTACGTGTGGGTTGGTGCTATGATGAGTCCTTGAGTTTGCTGAACTCTGGAGCTTTATGCTTGGATTCTCACCTCCCTACCCTGACCCCCTGCCACCTGAGCACCTGAGCACCCAGCTTTCACTGAATGATTGCTCAATAAATAGTTGTTATATTGATACATAGAATTCAAGGAAAGAGAGTCTGGGTATGTTGAAATAGGAGTATGACCTCATGTTGGTCCTGACTGCACAAAAGTGAATAGAAACTCTTCCAGAGGTGACTTTTTTTTTTCCATCTGTTTTCTTTTTTTTTCATATTTTATTTTTCTAACAAGAGGGAAGGAGGAAGTCTTATTGGAAGGAATACATGTTGTGTCATCTGTCACCAACCTCTCCCTTCCTCCACGCTACTGAGGTTCTAAAACACCAAATTTGTTCATGTTTCACTAACCGCCTAAAAACCTCTCCTGGTCACTGCTTTCCTAGGGGTCAGAAACCCAAATGCTTTCAAGAGCTTTGCAGGTAGCATAAAAGAGTAAAGGGGTCAAGTGTAGAATAGTAGGAAGCAGTGGGAGTGGGTCAGACTAGAGAGCATATCTCCAGTCTAAAGATATTTAGATTTTTTAATGGACTCTCCAGTCCACTACAGACTTCCCATTATAATTTCTGACCCATAGGATCAAGTCCACATTCATGACCCTAGCATGGTAGCTCTTTGAGAGCTGAGCTCTACCCACCAGGCATGTTTTGCTCTAAAAACTTCCACCCCTGCCACATACCCCACACTTCAGTCATATCAGACTGACCCCTGAACCCCAAATGCACTGTCCTCTTTCCCCTTTCATTCCTTCTCTTCAGAAAGACTCCTGTAGTTCCTTCTTCCCAGAATGTCCCCAAACTTAGCAAAACCTACTTTTTTCTACTCTAGAGATGTTTGTTCTCTCCTCTAAGAGGCCACTGTACCATGGAAATAACCTGTTAGAAATCTTAGCTGATGGATTTTGATCTGTTTATACATCTGCATCCCTGAAATACTATGAGCCACTCCTCCACCCCAAGAGAAAGCTTCCTGTTTGTCTCCGTGTTCCCAGCACCAGCACAGGGCTGGCCCACTTCATAGGCTCGAAATGAATGTCTGTGCAATGACTGGATGGTTACATGAATGAGGAAGTGGCTCTTTCACTACAGCCTATAGGGAGTTCTAGGCTCCCGGGTTGGCACAGGTGCGGAATGAGTTGTTGCTCGCTGCTGCCCCTGGCGGCAGGTCATTGCCACAGCCTGGAAGGACCGTCGCTGGACTATTTTAACAGGAAGCATTCAAGGCAGTGTGTATCCCAGGCCAGCTTTGTCCCAAGTTCAGGCGCTCTTGGCCTCTCTTGGCCAACCTGCCTGCCTCCCTGGCCTAGTCATGCTCCCTTGTCTGAACCCCTGGCCTCTGGGCGCAAGCTGGGTCCACTTCCTCCCTTGAGCTTGGCCTTATCCCTTGTTTCCTCTTGGGAGTACCATCTCCACCTTCCTTCGTGGCACAGAGAGCAATATCACAGCTGTCCTTGCAGGATCTTTCTCCTACTTCCAATAGTAAACTTTTTTTTTATAGAGTCTGAACTTGAGACCAAATGATATTTTAATGGTGGTAGGAAGGCAGGATGTAAATGTGTTAAGTGTCAGCCATGGAACCAAGCATGTTGTATACTATACCTTGTTTTATATTATTTAATCCCAACTACCCCCTTTGGTAGAAATTTTTGTACTCATTTTACGTATGAGGAAATTGAGACTTCAAAGAAATTAACCTGCCTGAGCTACACAGTGAAAGGCAGATGCAGGCTGGGCAGGGGGTTCCTTGGCAAATTCCTGGATTTGAAGCCAGGTCTCAGTGACGTTTGAGGCCATATACTTGCCCTGTCACATTGTTGGACTGTT
>NW_012101288.1:5035714-5041161 GCF_000951045.1 Mandrillus leucophaeus
GGGTCACTGGAGGTCAAGAGTTCAAGACCATCGAGGCCAACATGGTGAAACCCTGTCTCTACTAAAAATACGAAAATTAGCTGGGCATGGTAGTGTGCACCTCTAGTCCCAGCTACTCGGGAGGCTGAGGCAGGAGAATCACTTGAACCCGGGAGGCAGAGGTTGCAGTGAGTGGAGGTTACAGTGAGCTGAGATGGGGCCACTGCACTACAGCCTGGGGACAGAGCGAGACTGTCTCAATTAAAAAAAAAAAAAAAAATGAAAGAAAGAAAAGTAAGGACCTTCTTCAACCAACTGACCCTGTAATTAACCATCCAAGCATTTGTTGGTTACCAATTTTGCACTAGTTCCTGTGGTGAACTGTCAGCCAACCACTATGAAAGCCAACATTTGAATCACCTAGTCCAATCCCCTGGGGCTTTATAAGAGAGGAAATGGAGGCCCTCTCTAAGTTGTGAATTGCCCAGGATTCCTCTGCTACTTTAAAATGTGCCCACGTCAAAGCTCGCTCCAGAACAACAAACCATACCCGTGACACAAACAGCACTCCCCCCTCCTCTACACTTACATGAAGGAGCGAGCATGACAATGTTTCACCACTCCCAGCCCTTTTGATGATGAGCCTCTACTTTTGATCCTGATCACCACCTACGGTGTGCAGGGCAAGAGAGTCAGCCCAAGCCTCATCTCCCCACACAGCTGCAAGGTTTGAGGGAAGTGGGTTAGGCAGTGGCAGCTCTTCCCTCCATCACAGAGAAAGAAAATGACACGTACAAGATCAAACGCTAACTAGCCATGGAACCTGAGCTAGCACCCTTTGTTTTTGGCTTGTGCGCCACAATTTTTTTTTTTTTTTTTTTTGCTTGTTTTTTAGAATTAGAATTTCATCCAAAGTTCTCTGACAAAGATAGTTATTTAAAATTGGTGGTGGTGGTAATGGTGGTAGGAAGGCAGGATGTAAATGTGTTAAGTGTCAGCCATGGAACCAAGCATGTTGTATACTATACCTTGTTTTATATTATTTAATCCCAACTACCCCCTTTGGTAGAAATTTTTGTACTCATTTTACGTATGAGGAAATTGAGACTTCAAAGAAATTAACCTGCCTGAGCTACACAGTGAAAGGCAGATGCAGGCTGGGCAGGGGGTTCCTTGGCAAATTCCTGGATTTGAAGCCAGGTCTCAGTGACGTTTGAGGCCATATACTTGCCCTGTCACATTGTTGGACTGTTGTGTAAAAGACATTAAGATTCTTTGTTTAGGCTGGGCGCAGTGGCTCACGCCTGTAATCCCAGCACTTTGAGAGGCTGGAGTGATCACCTGAGGTCAGGAGTTTGAGACCAGCCTGGACAACATGATGAAACCCCGTCTCTACTAAAAATACAAAAATTAGCCGGGCATGGTGGCAGGCACTGCTGGAGGCTGAGGCAGGAGAATTGCTTGAACCCAGGAGGCAGAGGCTGCAGTGAGCCGAGATCACGCCACTGCACTCCAGCCTGCACGATGGAGTGAGACTCCATCTCAAAAAAACAAAAACAAAAAACGATTAAGTCCTTTGGCAAGTAGGATATGTAGACACTGGCCCTGTCTTCCCTGCTAGAGTTTAAGATTTTGCTTATGAGGCTTATGAGAGACTGCACAACCGGAACTAGTAACGGCAGCATCTTTTTCCTTTCCCTTTGGAGGCACTCCTTGGCACTAACACAGCCTCTGATAGCCTCTAATCTAACAGGATTCCTGAATCCAGGCCCACAAAAACACAGCCTCTCATCCTCAAGACCCTGTCCTCTTGCAGTTTTGTCACTAGTGAGATGGTGGGATTATTAAGATTTAGTAAATCTTAAATCTTAGTGTGCCATCTTTTGTAACAGGAAAATGGGCCCGGGATTCCAGTCTAATATTTGTGTGTGCACATGCCCGTGCTTAAGTACCAGAGAGTAGCAGACCGTTCTGTAACAACTGTGTGTAGGGGAGAAAACCTAGTTTCCTTTCTTTCCCTTTTTAGGTTCTTTGTGAAAACGCTGTCCTGAAAACAAAAGTCAGATTAACAGAAGAAAAACAACCAAATGTTTATTAATGAATGCTCTGCCCATCACGTGGGAGAGGCCTTAGTTTAAAAGTATCAAAGTGGTGGCTTAGGGACCTTACTTAAATAGTATTTTAACAAAGAGCCATAAATCCTGTATAGTGACAAGACAAAGAAGAGAGCAGTTCTAGTCTTTGAAAAGGCGGGAAAATGTGGGAAGACAGTAAAATCTGTTCCCAGATTCCTCGGGTGCCTGCTGGTGCCTCCTTTGGGCTGCTAAGTCCGTGCTGTCTCCAGTAAGGAAAGATTTGTGTCCTCCCATCAGGCAGATGCAGGCTTGGCATTGTCAGTGTCTTTCACTTAACAATCCTCAGTAGTTTGGAGAAAAGTATTTTTGGTTTCCTTCAGGTGCAGGGATAGGCATTGGATGAGATATGTGAGTAGTCAGGTTAGGCTAAGCTATGATACGGTGATAGGTAAACCCTGATATCCCAGTGGCTGCATAAGGCAGAGTTTATTTCTTCCTTTCATGAAGTCCACTGAAGGACCACAGCTCTGTAAGGCAGCTTTCCTCCAAGCTGTGACTTGGGGATCCATGCTGCTAAAATTTTGTAGCCACTTCGTTTGAAACAACTGGCTTTCAGGCTGCTGGAGGGGAGGAAGAGAAAAAGAAAGGGGTACATACCCACTTTCTAAAGTTGCCACTTCCGCTCACACAACCCCGCATAGCTGCAAGGAGCCTGGAGACTGTGGGGGAAGCACATGACCGTCGGACCAGTAGTGCCTGTTTCTGCCCAGAGAACCTTGGGCTGGCTGTGCAGCTTCAGCAAGCATTGTGCCCTGTTTTCTCTTCCGCTCAGCAAGGCAACCAGTTTCCCTTTTACCTCTAATAGGATTCCCGAATCCAGGCCCAGAAAGAGTTTCAGGGCAAAGCCCGAACAGAAGCTTCCTGACACTTAGTCCAGTACCGTCTTTGACACTAAGGACAGCGCTCAGTTGTCCCTCCCAACGAGATGTGGAGGAGCAGTCCTGGGCTCTGAACGGCCACCCAGACATTAAAAAAAAAAAATTTCTTTTGCAGCCTATTTGCTTTTCTTACATTTTGTAGGATACCATTACAATTTGGTTTTACAGTGAGCATCCAGTCTGGCATAAAGAAAATTAACATTTAATGAGCCTCTAATTACTGCCAGCACTAATGATACTGAGCATAACAATAGTCATGCTAATGGCTGACAGTTACCAGGAGGGTTCAGCGTGCCAGGCCGATTCTCAGAACTGCACGGATTAATTAATCTGTATACTCCGCCCAACTCCTCTGGGAGGGCGTCCCTGTTGTTCTCCTCCTCAGAGAGGCCTGATTATCCCTATGGAATAGAAAAGGAAACTGAGTCTCAGAGAAGTGAAGCAACGCAGCGAGGAAGGGGAAGAGCTAGACTGGTCTTGCTGATTCTAAACCCAGCACTGGAGGGTGCGAGTATGTTGGGGGATACAGAAAAGGCCGGCGCTTGAAAGCTGTCTGTGTATTCTGCTACACCTGTTCATTCGGGGTATATCAGAAGTGTTAGGGATGCCGGACACTTTGTTCATTCCTGCAGGAAATATTCGAGCCTCTACTATGTGTCAGGCACCGTGCTGATCAGGAGGGACCCTACAGTGCTGAGGGAGATAGTGCTTTCAGTCTAGACTTGTTTATTCTCCATTGAAGTTCCTTGATTTTTAAAAATATCATTTAAAGGTAGCTGCAGAACTTTGATCTCACATCCTGCCAGAGAATGGTGGTGCACTGGAATTTTGGCTCTGAATACATTGCACGGGGCAGATGGACTCAACTCAAAAAGTAAGGACCCGGCCGAGCACAGTGGCTCACACCTATAATCCCAGCACTTTGGGAGGCTGAGGCGGGTGGGTCACTGGAGGTCAAGAGTTCAAGACCATCGAGGCCAACATGGTGAAACCCTGTCTCTACTAAAAATACGAAAATTAGCTGGGCATGGTAGTGTGCACCTCTAGTCCCAGCTACTCGGGAGGCTGAGGCAGGAGAATCACTTGAACCCGGGAGGCAGAGGTTGCAGTGAGTGGAGGTTACAGTGAGCTGAGATGGGGCCACTGCACTACAGCCTGGGGACAGAGCGAGACTGTCTCAATAAAAAAAAAAAAAAAAAATGAAAGAAAGAAAAGTAAGGACCTTCTTCAACCAACTGACCCTGTAATTAACCATCCAAGCATTTGTTGGTTACCAATTTTGCACTAGTTCCTGTGGTGAACTGTCAGCCAACCACTATGAAAGCCAACATTTGAATCACCTAGTCCAATCCCCTGGGGCTTTATAAGAGAGGAAATGGAGGCCCTCTCTAAGTTGTGAATTGCCCAGGATTCCTCTGCTACTTTAAAATGTGCCCACGTCAAAGCTCGCTCCAGAACAACAAACCATACCCGTGACACAAACAGCACTCCCCCCTCCTCTACACTTACATGAAGGAGCGAGCATGACAATGTTTCACCACTCCCAGCCCTTTTGATGATGAGCCTCTACTTTTGATCCTGATCACCACCTACGGTGTGCAGGGCAAGAGAGTCAGCCCAAGCCTCATCTCCCCACACAGCTGCAAGGTTTGAGGGAAGTGGGTTAGGCAGTGGCAGCTCTTCCCTCCATCACAGAGAAAGAAAATGACACGTACAAGATCAAACGCTAACTAGCCATGGAACCTGAGCTAGCACCCTTTGTTTTTGGCTTGTGCGCCACATTTTTTTTTTTTTTTTTTTTTTGCTTGTTTTTTAGAATTAGAATTTCATCCAAAGTTCTCTGACAAAGATAGTTATTTAAAATTGGTGGTGGTGGGGAGGTAAAAATGGGGGAGATAAGAATCCAGAGAAGTCGTCTATTAAATATCTTTTTGGTGGAATTTCGACTTTCTTTTTTAGCTTATGTTTTAAATTCTGGAATTTTGTTCCCAGAAAATAATACTGTGACTTGATGATCTCCACAGAGCAGAGGACTTGGTTATAGCTCTTAGCCCACCAATAATGCGTGGGGGAAGGCTGAGGGCTCAATTTCAATTTCTGTGACTGCTGGGCTAGGTGACCTGGCAGCACCCTGACGTCCAGGAAGCATCCTTTTCTCCCACATTCCGGAGGAGAGTCCTGTCCGCCTGACTCTCAGCCCTCCGGCTTTGCTTTGTAGGAGTAATGGGCATTTACATTTACTTTTCTTTTCTTTTTGCTCTTTTCTCTTTCTTCTTTTCTTTTCTTTTTTTGAGATGGAGTCTCACTCTGTCACCTAGGCCGGGGTGCAGTGGTGTGATCTCAGTTCACTGCAACCTCTGCCTCCCGGGTTCAAGCGATTCTCCTGCCTCAGCCTGCCAAGTAGCTGGGATTACAGGCGTGTACCACCACGCCCAGCTAATTTTTATTTTTTTAG
>NW_012101288.1:5041211-5050905 GCF_000951045.1 Mandrillus leucophaeus
CACATTCCGGAGGAGAGTCCTGTCCGCCTGACTCTCAGCCCTCCGGCTTTGCTTTGTAGGAGTAATGGGCATTTACATTTACTTTTCTTTTCTTTTTCCTTTCTTTTTTTTTTTTTTTTTCTTTTGAGATGGAGTTTCGCTCTTGTTGCCCAGGCTGGAAGCAATGGCGTGACCTCAGCTCACTGCAACCTCCACCTCCCAAACGATTCTCCTGAATCAGCCTCTCGCGTAGCTGGGATTACAGGCATGTGCCACCACACCTGGCTGATTTTGTATTTTTAGTAGAGGTTTAGTAGGGGTCTCACATGTTGGTCAGAATCCTGACCTCAAATGATCTGCCTGCCTCAGCCTCCCGAAGTGCTAAGATTACAGGCGTGAGCCACCACGCCTGGCCTAAATTTACTTTTGAGAGAAGAAAATGCTTTTTACTCCCTCCTAGCTCATCTGGTACAGCAGGAGTCAGCTTGTCCTGCAGTTCAGATGGCCTTGATGGCAGAAGACACCAGTCACCGTTATGTCCTTTTCATTCCAGCCCCCATCCCATCTTGCCCTCTTCCCCTGTCCTGGATTCACATAGTAGCTATAGCCAGAGTCATGGTCGTCCCTAGTGTTTCTGCTGTGAGGCGCCCCCCGCAAGGAAGCCTCAGTGCGGTGCCTGCAAACCCTGGCTTCTGCAAAGACTGGAAGGGAGTATCTGTGTCCTGGACAGCATAGTACAGCCCCCGAGCTGTAACGACCACCCCTTGTTCAGAGTAGGTGATCAATAAATATCTGTGGAATTTCTGAGCCAGGCAGCGTTGATGGACCCACAGTGACACTTATCCGGGACACAAGCAGTTGGAGACTTGGCACATTGGGAATTTGTTCTGGCAACTGATGAAGCATCTTTGCAACATGTGTTATCAGTAACCCTACATTCAGGTTAACAGTGAGTGCTTGATTTAATCATGAGAATAGCTGTGGTCACTAAAAAGCCAAGTATTTTCCCAAGGCGGGGGGCAGAGAGAGAGAGAGAGGATGCAGAAGCAGAAGCTAAAGAACTAAGAACATTTTTCTTCTTTCAAAACCATGTGGGGAGCTTGCCTGAAAGAGTTGTCAAAACAAAACCTACAACTGGAGTTATGGCTTGTGTAGACAGGTGCACGTGCATGCAAACATACAAATACACAGAGCCAAAACACGGCACAGCTCAAAAGTTAAATATTTGTTAGCCTTTTGCTTGACGGTATAGGTGTTTGTGTATAACTTTAACAGCATAAAAGGCACATGAAAGTTGATGATCAGTTTTGTAAGTTCCGAGTTGCAGATACTCAACTCCGCAAATCAAAGCTTTCGATGAGCGAAGAGGCTATGCATTTTCTGTAGTGTTTGGCAGTTTAAAATAACAACCCATGAAAAAATTCGTAATTCTAGGTTCGCGGAAAGAGACCGTTTATTGCTAATTGCCTGCTTCATTATAAGTATCTGTAATAAAATTCTCAGGGCATATTGTACAAATTATCATTTTAATAAAATAATTACTTAAGTAAACATATTCCTGCAAATTTCCCATAATGACTCTTTCTGTGACGTGGAGTTTCATAAGTTAGGACTTGACAACCATCCTCACGAACAGGTTTTTGACATGGGTCTTATATTTGAGGACCCTGGGAACACAGGGGGATGTTTTCCTTTCAGAAGATGAGTCAAGAGACTAAGAGGCCCGGCACGGTGGCTCACATCTGTAATCTCAGCATTTTGGGAGGCCGAGGTGGGAGGACTGCCTGAGTACCCAGGAGTCTGAGACTAGCCTGGGCAACACAGTGAAACGCCATCTCTACAAACAAACAAACAAACAAACAAACAAACAAAAAACAGCCAGGCTTGGTAGCACACACATAACATATGGTCCCAGCTACTTGGGAGGCTGAGGTGGGAGGATCACTTGAGGCTGGGAGGTAAAGGCTGCAGTGAACCATGATTGCACCACTGCACTCTAGCCCAGGCAACAGATTGAGACCTCATCTCCGAAACAAAAAGAGATTAAAGAGGCAGAGACACTTCGTAATATCCTCTCTTGCCCTAAACGCACATCTGGAGGAAGATGACTGCCAGTTCTGGACACTCTGGCTCTCTGTTTAGATGCACTGACTTGGAACTTTTCTACAATTCGGAAATAAGTATGAGGCCTGAGAGAAATTCCACATGCAGACAGGGGTCAGAAGACCTGGGATCACCCTGCCCAGCCACCCACGGCTGCTGACTTTTGGTGGGTCATTTATCCCCTCTCTGGCCACAGTTTCTCCACTTAGAAAGTGGAGGTGGTTGTACAGTTCCTGGAATCACCTTTCTTTTTTTCTTTTGACAGAGTCTCACTCTGTCATCCAGGCTGGAGTGCAGTGGCACAATCTCAGCTCACCTCAGCTCATCTCAGCTCAGCCTCCACCTCCCGGGTTCAAGCGATTCTCCTGCCTCAGCCTGCCAAGTAGCTGGGATTACAGGCGTGTACCACCACGCCCAGCTAATTTTTATTTTTTTAGTAGAAATGGGGTTGCACCATGTTGGCTAGGCTGGTCTTGAACTCCTGGCCTCCAGTGATCCACCCACCTTGGCCTCTCAAAGTGCTGGGATTAGAGGCTTGAGCTGCCACGCCCAGCCTCGAGTCACTTTTCTTCTCAGCAGTCTGTGCTGCGTTCACTCTGCCCATCCCCAGGTAGCAGGGTTCCTGCAGGTAAGGCCTGTTGCTGTCAGAGGCCAGTGGCTGCCCTTGCATAGCCTGTTGACTCAGGCCTTTCTGGACCTTGGATGTAAGGACTTGCCTTTCCACCCAGATTGCCCCCACAGAACTGTCCTGATGTTTCCATGGAAAGCCCGCGTGGTGTTGAGCAAGCAGGCTGCCTGCGTGGCCCCTGCTCGTCCAAGCCAGGGGATACCAAGGCAGTGGGTCTGCAACTGATTTACAGGGAAGCTTCAGGAAAGGGAAAGAGAAAGGGGACAGGGGAGCGGGGCAGGAGATGCGTTCCGAGTCCCAGCGCCTGACTGGTAAAGTGAATGGGTTGTGTCTGTGACGGGGGCAAGGCTGGCAGGGGCTGCCTTTCCACCCTTCTCCTCTGGGATGCTGTGTTTATTTACTGCTCTGGGCATCCCTGTTTCTCTTGGGAAGTCACTCTTGCCAGAGGCGGAGGAGGCTGGCAGGCTGTCACCCAGGAATGCTGCCCTGCATCCCACTGCCCCCATTCGCACCCCACCCCACCCCGCCTGCAGTTAGAGCTCTAGGGGACCAGCGGGCTGCAGCAGGAGATGTTTTTGGAAATAAAGAAGAAGTGACCCTGCAGGTGGTGACGGTGGCAAGGTCTGAGTGGTCAACCGGAATTGAAACTTCCTCTCCATCCCCTGTTCCTGTTCTGACCCTGGAACGGGGGTGAGGACTTGGGGATTTGGAGACCTAAAAGTGAAAGCAGCAAAGCAAATGCGGCCAGATTTCCCCCTCCCTCTCCCCACCCTACCCCTAACAGACAGCCCCCACTGAAGTCGTGGTTATGTGAGCCAGGCTTGGCAGTGTCACCACGTGGCACCTTTTCGTTAAGGACCGTGATGGTGGCCCTGGCCCCACCTCAGACGTGCCACTCTCTGTTGCTCCTCCCGCAGGCTTTCACTGGTGGAGTCTGTGTCTTGCCTCTTCAGTCTCAGCTCTCCTGTCACCTCCACCAAGAAGCCTTCTGTGAAGCACACCCTGCCCTGTCTCTAGACCAGGATTACTCCATCTCAACCCATTCTGGCCTGGATCATTCTTTCGTGAGGAGCTGTCCTGTGCATGGTAGGGTATTTGGCAGCGTCCCTGGCCTCTGCCAACTCCATGCCAGCAGCACCTCCCCTCCAGCTGTGACAACCGAAACTGTCTCCAGATTGTGTCAAATGTGTCTTCGGGGGTGAAACGGTCCCAATCTCCTCTTCCCTCATGGAGAACCCCGGACTAAATCACACCCTCTGTTCCGTGTTCTTCCCTCTCTGAAATGGTTTGGTTTTTCTTCTCTCTTGGTCCCAGTAGTACGCCCCCTGGCAGCTCATTATCCTCACCTGAGCTTTTGAAACTCCCAAGGCCCAGCCCCACCCCACATGATGAAATCAGAATCTCTGGAATATGGGTGCACATTACAGAAGTTTCCCAGGTGAGCCTGCCGGGTGGCCTGTTTGAGGCTCACTGCTGTCTCCCCGCAGAGGAGAAGCCATTAGATGGAGGGCCGGGGCAGGCTTTGGTCAGTACATAGAATAGGGCCTGGTGCCTGGCAAGGACTCAGCACTGTAAGAGTCAATGAATAAAGAAACACTGCAGAAAACCCATCGTCACTGGTAGATGTTTGCAGGGATTCTTTCATCTTTGCCATTTATTTATGTATTTATTTATTGTTCGAGACAGAGTCTTGCTGTCACCCAGGCTGCAGTGCAGTGGCAGTCGCAGCTCGCTGCAACCTCCGCCTCCTGGGTTCAAGTGATTCTCGTGCCTCAGCCTCCCGAGTAGCTGGGACCACAGGTGTGCGCCACTATGCCCGGCTAATTTTTGTACTTTTAGTAGAAATGGGGTTTCACCTTGTTGGTTAGGCTGGTCTCCAACTCCTGGCCTCAAGTGATCCACCCACCTCAGCCTCCGAAAGTGCTGGCATTACAGGCGTGAGCCACCATTCCCGGCCCCATTTATTCAGTCATTCATTCAACAAACATTCATTAAGGGCTTGGTAAATGCCTGGTGTGATGCTGAATGCTGGGGAGGCAAGAATGAGGAAAACCTGGCTCCTATCTTCTGGGAGTCTCGAGTCTCCTGGGAGGCACATAGGCGGATGCACAAGGTGGCCCGTATAGTGAAAGAATTGCTAGGCTGGAGGTATGCAAAAAGCAGCTAGGACATAGTATAAGCAGTGCCTGAAAAGACACTAGAAGGGAGCCCAGTGTCTCCCAGTGAGGTGTTTTACTTGCATTTCACACTTGAACGTCATCACAACCCTGCACCATTTCCCAGCTGAGGAAACTGAGGTTCTGGGAGGTCACCTAACTCCTTGGGGTTACCTGCCCATCTGTAGCCCAGCCTGGTCTCAAATCCAGGTCTGTCTCGCTCCAAAGCCTGTATTCTTTCCAACATACAGTGCCTTGTCCAGAGCTGAAACTAGAACGCAGGGCCGTGGATTCCCTTGTGCACACAGCGGCCACTCTGTTGCCTCAGTACGTGCATAGCATAAACCCAGCCCCAGCCATCCCCCAGCTGTAGACTCCATGTGTGTTCCTGCCCATGGTAGGTTACCTCTGAAGTCCCTTCATCTCAACTCTTGCATTCTGTGACACTAAGAATCAGGCTGTCTTAGTTTGGGATACCCAGATGCAGACCCCAAGGCAAAGCTTCAAGTGCAAATAGTTTATGTGAGAAGTGAAGGAAGACCTGGGTTGGGGGTTGGGGGTGGCAGGAAGTGAGACCTGGAGAGAAGGAAGCCAGGAAATAGAGCGTTGTCAAGCAGGTGACCACAGTGGGGAGCTCTGGGTGCCAGCACAGATCACACGCCTCAGCGCTGTCCCACCTGAGTACTGAGACCGGCATGGAACCAATTCACCAACTCCCATCAGTCACTGGCCGTGGGCTGCTCCCTGAAGGGGCGTCACTCTCCCGTACTTCAGGCCTGGCATGTGGGGAACAAAGTGGCCACTGAAAATCAGAGTGCCCCCCCACCCCAGCAAGGAAACGCAGGTACCAACTGTTAGAAGTGAGGCCGATGTGCACTGAGATGGGAAGGGCAGGGGGTCATGGGCCAGCCCCACAGCATCTCCTACGGACTCAGAGGAACACCTCATGAAGATCTTTCTTTTTTTAAAAGTTGTCAGTCCCACTGATGGAGCACCTGTTGTATACAGAGCTCCATGCCAGGTTTAAAAGTTCGAAATGAAACATAAGGGCCTCTGTCCTAACGGAGCTGGCTGTCGTGGGTAGATTGCCAGAGCAGGCCCGTATAGGCATCATCTCTCTACAAACATTGACATCGAAATGTCTAAGTCGCATCTCCTCAGCCCAGTAGTTGTGGCTCCTCATCACTGGGACCCGGCCTCAGCTCTGTCATTACTCCTCCCTGTCCCCTGCCTCGAGTTCTCTGCTCTGGGATTTTTGAACTGCTTGTAGGATCTGAACAAAAAGTCCTTCTCTGTTTCCCTCTTCCCTCTAAACCTTTGCATATTCCAGTTCCTCTTCCTTGTTGCCAGAATAGTGCTCCATCTTTCACGAGTCTGGTTAATATCACCTCCTCTGGGAAGCCTTCTCTAACTCCCATTCTCATCACCAGTTCCCAGGTGAGCTTGGCCTTTGCACAATTTCCTGTTCTTATTCCTGTCAGATTAATCATCACACACACGACTGTAATTGCCTTTTTACTTACCTGCAAGCTTTCAGGAAATCAAGGATGAATGAGTCACTTTCGATGGCATTAAAGTAAGGCTTGGGAATGAAAGCTCGGCCTGAATCTGAAACTCAGCTTAACTACTTCCTAATTGTGGGGCTTAGGTTGAACTGTGTGCCTCAGTTTTTCTATCTGTAGAAATGGGCCCAGTCAGACTTCCTTTACAGGGGCATTTGTGGAATTTCTTGGTCCCTACCCAACAGAGCCACCTAGAAAAGCAAGAAGAAACCAGGGAGCTGACAAAGTCATCACAAGTTTTATAATCCAGAAAAGGGATGCATCTGCCCAGGTCAATTTGTATGCATTACAGAAAACTCATGAACACGGCCCAGAACACAGTGTGTGCAGGCACCAGAGTTAGGGTCCCAGCAGGAAAGAGATGGTACACACAGAGTGGCGAGGACTGAGTAAATGGAGGGCCTGATTACAGAGAAGAGTGCAGGGTTAAGCAAAGCCGACAAGGGAAAGGGAAGCACCAGGCTCACAACAGCTGAAAGTCCGACCTCCCCTAGGCCTGAAGGTCAAGACGAAGAGTGGCCACTGGATCTCGGGCAAGGTGTAGCTGTGGGAGAGTGACTGTCCCACATGACACTGAAGAACAGTCATTTTACACAGCTGACGTTTACCTTGTGCCGATTATGGCCAGCCATTGTTCTAAGCACAGTAACTCACGTCAGCCTCATTTATGGAGTATTACTGTTTGCCCCATTTCACAGATGGGAAACCTGAGGCACAGAAAGATGAAGTAATTTTCTCTAGGTCTGATGATAGGGGAGGGGGAGTGGGGATATATACCCAGACCTCCCGTCTTTAGACCCTCTGATCTCATGCCAGTTCGTCCCACTGGTAGAGGGTGGAGGGCGAGGATGTGCACTCCCACAGTCCACAGGGTGGAGAAGGGTGGACAGTGGAAGGGGACCTTGGTAAGTGGGAGCTCCTATTTTCCCTGCTGCTGCTGCTGTTGCTATTGTTGGATCATCAAAGCCTGGGACAATGCCTGGCTCCTACTGGGCAGGCGCAGGTATTTTCCAATCGAATGAATGAACCATTGATCTATTAACCACAAATTATAGCCACACCACTTGCGCCCTGCATAATGTATTTATTGAAAAATGAAATTGAAAATATTATCCTTTTAAGCTTCTGGTAATGGAGGAAATGGTTCATTCCTAAGAGTTTTAATAATATTACATTATTTATTGACTCAGGGAACTCTTTTTGACATTTATTCAGGATTTCCAGACTGCATGGGAAGAAAAGCAAAAACACTGTAATCAGCGTTACAGGTAGAAATAAAAAAATAGAGTTTTCTTTTCAAATTGAAGTGTTAGGCACTTGAAAATAGCCTTTTACTTTAGATGGAGAGCTTAACACTCTGCCTAAGACATCTAACCGGGATTTGTGGAAACCACGTGTTATGCCCTGAGCACAGTGTCAGGAGTGAGACTGTGGTCAGTGATGAGCAAAGGGCTTAGGACTGACAAAGGGTGTTGGAGGCCAGGCTGGCCACATACAAGTCAGGAATAAGAACTGATGCTTACTGTGCACTTTTATGTGCCAGGCCTTCTCCTCAGATATATAACCACCTTCTAGGGTGGATACTGCCATTAGACCCATTTTGCAGATGAGCAAACCGAGGCACCGGGAGAATAAGTAATTTGCTCAAGGTCACTCAGGTAGTAAGTGGAAGACCCCTAACTCTGGACACTATCTCTTAACTGCTGTGCTTACTCCCTCTTTATTAGAGAATGGTAGAGGTGAGGTCTCAGCTTTACCCCTTTCATTTTACAAATGAGGCTCAGAGAGAGATAGTGCAACTTGTCCAAGGTCACCCAGCCTTGTTACTGGGAAAGTTCAAATGGCCTTAGTGCCTGCTTCTAATTCAGAACCATCCTGTCACCTTGGGCAGGTCACTTACCTTTTTTCAGTTTATCTACTCATCTGTAAGATGGGGCTAATAATTATGCCTTTAAATACTTTTAAGAGATTAATGATCATTTCTATCTTGATGCCACTTAGATGTGAGCACCAAATATATATATACACACACACACACACACATATATATATGCCTCAGGTCAACTTCAGGGTTTTAAACAACAACACTAGTAGCGTATTAGTCCATTCTCATGCTGCTAAGAAAGACATACCCAAGACTGGGTAATTTATAAAGGAAAGAGATTTAATTGACTCATAGTTTAGCATGGCTTGAGAGGCCTCAGGAAACTTACAATCATGGGTGGAAGGGGAAGCAAACATCCTTCTTCACATGATGGCAGGAAGGAGAAGTGCCAAGCAAAAGCGGGGAAAGCCCCTTGTAAAACCATCAGATCTCATGATAACTCACTCATTATCACTAGAACAGCAGCATGGGGATAACCGCCCCCATGATTCAAGTACCTCCCACCAGGTCCCTCCCATGACATGTGGGAATTATGGAAACTGCAATTCAAGATGAGATTTGGGTGGGGACACAGTCAAACCATATCAAATACTAAGTAATAATAGCATATAGAGCACGGGCTGTGGTCAGGAGAGTTCAAAGCACAACGGTTAACCCGTGTAATTCATTATTTATAATCCATCATTCTCACCACACTCCTTCCAGATTTACAGCTGAGGAATCCATTACGGAGAGGAGAGTGACCTGTCAGATTACCAAAGATAGTAAGTGAATGCCCTTACCAAGATTTGAACCTGACTAGTTTGAGTTGGAGCTCCAAAGCACTAGCTAGACAATTAACAAATATTGTCAAGGTTGTTTCATTTTGTGCTGCATGCACTTTTTCTCCAGCAATAACTATAGTCACAAAACAAAGGGAGACTTATTTCTTATAAAAGCTGAATCTGGAAGGGATTGGTCTTTTTTGCAACCTCCTAACGGAGATGGTGATAAATGCCATTAGTTCCATCTCACAGGAGGAGAGACCGGAAGCTGTGAGGTTCTTGGAAAGGAATAGAAGGGCCCAGGAGACTCAGCCCCTGAAGTGATGTTGGCAGTTGTATCATAACAGAGAGATGGGAGATGTCTGCAGTGGCTGGAGAAGGACAAACGTGAAGACACTAGAAAGAGGAGTTGGGGCCGGGTGCGGTGGCTCACGCCTATAATCCCAGCACTTTGGGAGGCCGAGGTGGGCAGATCACATGAGGTCAGGAGTTCAAGACCAGCCTGGCCAAAATGGCAAAACCCCGTTTCTACTAAAAACACAAAAAAATTAGCCAGGCATGGTGGTAGATACCTGTAATCCCAGCTACTAGGGAGGCTGAGGCAGGAGAATCGCTTG
>NW_012101288.1:5050955-5063109 GCF_000951045.1 Mandrillus leucophaeus
CCCCTGCTTCCTTGGCTTGTTTTGAGTATTAAATGCGACAATATAGGGAGAATGCTTGGCTCAATACCTGAGACCTTGTACACATTGGTGATCACGCAGATCACATGAGGTCAGGAGTTCAAGACCAGCCTGGCCAAAATGGCGAAACCCCGTTTCTACTAAAAACACAAAAAAATTAGCCAGGCATGGTGGTAGATACCTGTAATCCCAGCTACTAGGGAGGCTGAGGCAGGAGAATCGCTTGAACATGGGAGGCAGAGGTTGCAGTGAGCCGAGGTGACACCACTGCACTCCAGCCTGGGCAACAGTGAAACTCCATCTCAAAAAAAGAAGAAAGAGGAATTGGCAACTAACCTCACAGGGAAAAGAAAACTCACTTCTGCATAATCCCATGCTGGTATTTAGTTATGCCCACTGTGAGTGCTTTTAGACAACAAGCAACCCAGAAACCAGTGTACCTGAGGGGGCCCGAGCCACACCCTTGCCCCACATGTCACGCACGGGGCCTGAAGTGTAAGAGCAGGACCTGGACAGAGGCAGAAGTGAATTTGAATCCTGGCTTTGCCCCATGCCAGCTATGTGACGTTAGGCCACTCTGCTGCCATTTCATCATCTGTAAAGGGAGATCATCATTATATCTACGTCATCCAAATTGTTTGAAGCGTACAATAAATCCTGTAGTTAGAGAAGTCTCTGTGAGTTTTCAGAAAGAGTTAGAAAAGGTTGACTTTGGGGAGTGTGTTGGGTAGGGGAGGTGGAGGGCTACTTTTCATTAGAAGGTGATGGTTTTCATTATAAGTCCCGGTAGTGCTTGATTTCTTGACCATGGGCATGTATCTCTCCGCTAAAAAAATATATATATATATATATATATATAAGCCTCTGAAGAGATCATGTAAATCCAGCATTGTGCACAGTGTTTGGCAAAGAGTAAGAGCTTAATAAATGGCATAAATGAAGACCTAAGTGCCAGCCCTAGAGGCCATCCAGTGTGCAGGCTTAAGAACTGGCTCAGCTACTTATGAACTGCAGTGACACATAAATACCCTTCATCTCTATAAACGTTAGTTTCCTTTTCTGTAAAATGGGGGGTAGTAACCCCTGCTTCCTTGGCTTGTTTTGAGTATTAAATGCGACAATATAGGGAGAATGCTTGGCTCAATACCTGAGACCTTGTACACATTGGTGATCACTATCACTGTGGTCAGAGATAATGTGAGGCTGGGAGCTATAGTGAACAGGTTGGATGACAGATACAGTTTCCTAAAGGATCTCAGAAGACAAGAAGAATGGAGCAAATGCAGCAGTTCAGAGAACAGCATCGAGTCCCACATGAGCAGGAAACGCTGCCCTGAGATGTCACGTCCTGCGTGGGTGAGGCTCTGTGGACGGCAGGTCCTGGAAGGGCCAGCAGTAAGGGGCAGGATGTATATACTTTTTTAAACAGCATCAGTAGCAGAATGGTGTCCAGTCAGTAGCAGCCCCTTTCCCCTGGGGTCACAAACCTCACTGCAGAGTCATGCCCATCAAAATGGGCACGCCAAAGAGTGTTGTATGTGAAGTGGAACATCCACAGACTAGCATGTCAAAAGGGAGTGGCTGGGATTATAGACAACTTGGATCGAGGGTACCGAAAGTTTTACTTTTTAAAATTGGGAATGTTTGATGTTAGAGTTTTAGGGGTCAGTAAATGGCACAGCCTTGTTACCTGACCAGGTTCAGAATCAATGGAGACAGACATAGGAGTTGAACAGGTGGAAATCGAGATATCGACTTTGGGCTGAGTGCAGCTTATACCTGTAATCCCGGCACTTCAGGAGGCTGAGGTGGGTGGATTGCTTGAGCTCAGGAGTTCGAGACCAGCCTGGGCAACATGGCAAAACCCAGTCACTACAAAAAAAAAAAAAAAATTAGCTGGGTGTGGTGGCACATGCCAGTGGTCCAAGCTACTAGGGAGGCTGAGGTGAGAGAATTGCTTGAGCCCAGGAGGTCGAGGCTGCAGTGAGCTGAGATTGTACCACTGCACTCCAGCCTGGGTGACAGAGCGAGACCCTGTCTCAAAAAATAATAAAATAAAAAATATCTACTTTGTTACTGACAGAACCAGACTAGAGAATATGATGCAGGTTTACTGGCTTGGTGGTCTTTCTAGCGCTCCCTGCCCTGCATCCACGCCATGGAAGAACCCGACAGGGGGAACTGGGAACCTGGCAACCAGACACACTCACCCAGGGCCAAGGCCACTGCCGCCCTCTGATAGGGGCAGACAGAACAGAAAGAGAGGGCCCATCTGTGATGCTTGCAGGAGAGTAATGTTTGAGTTGAGAAATGGTCTGTGAGTGGCCATCACCTGCCAATCAGGCCTTTACTCCACTTTCAGGGGTGAAGAGAAGGAAGGCGGGATGGTAACAGGTCCAGAGCCTTGACATAAGGACCCTTTCTCGTGGAAAGAAAATGTGTGAGGAGTAAGAATCCTCCTTTCACATTTAAGAAGGCTGCCAAGAATTTAATAAGTACTCGCTTTGTGTATCCGTGCTCTTCATGCATTCATTCAATAAATCATCAAATATCTATTGATCACCTGTTTTGTACCCAGTTCTCTTCTCAGGCTCTTGGGTTCAAAACTTCTCTCACGGAACTTACATTTTTGGCCTGGGGAGAGACAGACAGTAAGCAATAATCATAATAAGTAAGGAAATCATAGACTATGCTAGAAAGCGATCATTGTTATAGAAAAACAATAGTAACCTAAGACTTGAAGGAAGTGGAGGAGTGAGCCCTGGGGCTTTCTGGGGAAAGAGAATTCCAGGCAGAGGACAGCTGGTGCAAAGACCCTAAGGTGGGAGCGTGCCTGAGGGGTGTGAGAAAAGCGAGGAGTCCAATGTGTGCAGCAGAAAGGGCCATGCGTTCTGGAGATGTGGGAGCCAGATGGAAAAGAGCCTTATGGGCAATGGTCAGGACCTCATGCCTTTCAGTGAGTGATGCGTTATGTGGTTCACATCCCGTAGCAACTCTGTGATAGTTGTCCTTACTTTCTTTACGTGAATAAACTGAGATGCATTGCCAAAAGCCCCGTTTATTTTATAACTGAGAATATTCATACCCAGAGTAGCGAAGCAACTTGCCCAAGGCCACAGAGTGGGAAAAATGGCACGGAGCTGGGGTTTGGGTCCCCTGATTCTTGGTGCAGAACCCTTTCTCCCACGTCTCTGCTCCAGAAATGTACTTCCTTTGAAGGAAGCGACTCTGGGCCTCTCTTGAAGATTCAGATATAGATCCTGGAGCTCTTAACACTGTGCTTTGCTGCCAGATCTTCTATGTTGACTACAATATTTCCTTCCTAGGAAGAGGTTTAATGTGGAAAACCTGAAAGAGGCTAACACATTAAACACGTATGTTAGTAAATCCTGGAGGGAAGGAAGGCCATTGACCAGTGACATGGTGGTGACATAAGTCGTAGTAAATACTGATACCAACTGATTGCTTCCCATGTGCCTGGCCCTGTTGTAAGCCGGTGATGTGTGGTAGTTTAAGCATTCCTTACCACTACTCTAAGAAGCAGGTACTGGGCCAGATGCAGTGGCTTCCACCTGTAATCCCAGCACTTTGGGAGGCTGAGGCGGGCAGATCACCTGAGGTCAGGAGTTCAAGACCAACCTGACCAACATGGAGAAACCCCATCTCTACTAAAAATACAAAAGTTAGCCAGAATGGCGGCACATGCCTGTAATCCCAGCTACTTGGGAGGCTGAGGCAGGAGAATCACTTGAACCTGGGAGGCAGAGGTTGCGGTGAGCCGAGATTACGCCACTGTACTCCAGCCTGGGCAAAAAGAATGAAACTCCGTCTCAAAAAAAAAAAAAAAGAAGAAGAAGAAGTAGGTACTGTTACTACCCTCATTTTACAGTTGAGGAAACTGAAGCAAGAAAGATGAGCTAATGTGCCCAAGGTCACTCTGAAAGTCATAGCCAAGAGTATGTGTCCATTTCCCATGGGTGTCTCGGGAATGCATCAGAGCCGCCTTTCAGTTTCCTGTGTTGTGACCTGAAAGATGCACCTCCGTTATAGCCTCCCATCAGACACAAAGACTTTCAGAGTTCGACTGGCATGATGACTTTCAGACACCTCCCATGAAAGAAGTCGCCGAGTAGATGCCGTATCTTATCCCCTCTCTGACGTAGAGCATGAGTGTTTCCATTTGCTGTTATTTGAGTAGAGAAAGAAGTTATCTCATGGATTGAAAACAGGACTCAGTACAGGTTGAATATCTTTTATCCAACATTGTTGGGACCAGAAGTGTTTCAGATTTTGATTTTTTTTTTTTAATTTTGTGATATTTGCTGAATACATACCAGTTGAGCATTTCTAATCCAAAAATCCAAAATACGAAATGCTCCAATCAGGATTTCCTTTGAGCATCATGTCGGTGCTCAAAAGTTTTGGATTTTAAAGCATTTTGAATGTCAGATTTTTTTATTAGGGATGCTTAACCTGTGTATGCTAATCTGCTCATTATCATGATGATTGGCATTTATGTAGTGCTTATTCTCTCCAACAGACTATCACATACAGTCATTACATCATTCAGTCCAAGGATTCTGGGCGGTAGACATTCTTGTCCCCATTTTATAGATGAGAAAGCTGAGATGAATTGGTGAAGGCTAAACGATTTGCTTAGTCATACTACTGATAAATTTCACAGAGAGAGAAGACTAGAACCCCAATCCAGACCCAAAGTTCGCACTGCTGATCTATGCTAGCTGAACAGCTGCACTCTGAATATAGCCCTTGCAACTCCCAGAGGCAACAGGTCATGAAGAGCCAAGGCAGCTTCCTGGGGGTATCTACTTAGACTCAAAAAAATATTAAAGAAGCCAGTTGCTAGGATTGGCTCTCTACTAAAAAGGTTGTTTTTATTCTCCGGGAACTGGCTGGCTGCATCTGTTTCACTGTTGGATTGCTGAAGGGTTGACACCCACTGGCCACATTTACAAGTTCGTGTTGATATTACTGTTGTGAAAAAGCACATATTGGTCCTCATCATCTATATGACTGTGCTTATTTTTCTCTCTCCCATTTCACGCAACTTTTGCTCACAGCCTACTTGGCATAATTGACACATTGGCTCAGGCCACCAAGACTGCCAACTTGGAGCCTTGGATTAGTTAGATCAGTTATGACAGATGTGATTATTTACAAGAAAATAGAAGTCACTATAATTAAACCTTCTAAGGAGTACATTTGGGTGGAGAATGAGAAAGCACAAGTTGAATCTGGCATGATGTGTTTGGATTTCAGCCCTGAGCAGGTTCTTCTCTAGCCCATGAAAGGAGGTGTTGGGGTGTCTGACACCCTCTGTAGACACTGCCATCTCTCAATTCTGCTGACACAGCTATTGATAAATGGAAAGACCAGGTGGTAGAGCTAGCATTAGATGGGGTACCCAGTAGAAGTGGGTTTAGTTCTCAGCTCAGCCACTGGTCCCTGGCATCAATTTTTTAAATCATAAATGGGGGTAAAAACATAACCCCTACCTCATCCTGGATCTGGGAAAATTAGCAGTGATAAAGTAAGACAGGTGTCGAGCATTGTGCCCAACATAGGCACTGAGTATTAGATGTTCCTGCCTTTCTTGAGACCACAACTTAATCTCCTTGAGTCTCATTTTTCCATCAGAAAATATAGATGATAAGCATCTTATACAGTGGATGTGAGGGTTGGAGGAAATGAGGTATATGAAAGGGGCTTCATAATCATTTGTTGCTGTTTCATACCTGTCTTTCTGTTATTATTTTTATACATGTCTCTTAATAGTTCCCATTTATTGTATGCACCATGGGCCAGACACTACAGTGGGCAGGGTCGGCTTCTCCGCTAGGTTCAATAGGCACAGTGCATAGAGTCTGATACTTTGAGGGGCCCGGAAAATGCTCATTTTTATTGCTCTTAAAATCAGAAGGAAAAAAGTGAATATAATAACAATGAATATAAAATCAAATATAAAAATAATAAATACAGGCATACCTCATTTTATTGCACTTCGCTGTATCATGCTTCACAGATACTGTGTTTTATAGCAAGAGAACTAGAATTAGAAGTGGAGTCTGAAGATGTGAATGAATTGCTGCAATCTCGTGATAAAGTTGAACAGATGAAGATTTGCTCCTTATGAATGAGCAAAGAAAGTGGTTTCTTGAGATGGAATCCACTCCTGGTGAAGATGCTGTGAACGTTATTGAAATGAGAACAAAGGATTTAGACTATGACTTAAACTTAGTTGATAAAGCAGCCGCAGGGTTTAAGAGGATTGACTCCAATTTTGAAAGAAGTTCTACTGTGGGTAAGATGCTATCAAACAGCATCGCATGCTACCTAGAAAGCTTTTGTGAAAGAGTCAATCAATGCATCTAACTTCATTGTCGTCTTATTTTAAAAAATTGCCGGCTGGGCGTGGTGGCTCATGCCTGTAATCCCAGCACTTCAGGAAGCTGAGGCGGGCGGAGCACCTGAGGTTAGGTGTTCAAGACCAGCCTGGTGAAACCCCGTCTCTACTGAAAATACACAAATTAACCAGGTGTGGTGGCGCACACCTGCAGTCCCAGCTACTAGGGAGGCTGAGGCAGGAAAATCACTCGAACCCGGGAGGCAGAGGTTGCAGTGAGCTGAGGTCATGCTACCGCACTCCAGCCTGGGCGATAGAGCAAGACTCCATCTCAAAAAAAAAAAAAAAAAAAAACGGAAATTGCCATAGCCACTCCACCCTTCAGCAACCACCACTCTGATCAGTTAGCAACCATCACCATTAGGGCAAGATCTTCCACCATCAAAAGGCTAAAGGGGCAGATTATTATTAGCATTTTTTAACAGTGAAGTATTTTAAATGAAGGGTGTGCTTTTTTTTAAGTATACTGCTGTTGCTTATTAGACTATAGTACAGTGTAAACAAAACTTATTGCACTAGAAAATAAAAAAATTCGTGTGACTCACTTTATTGTGATACTTGCTTTATTGCAGTGCTCTGGAACTGAAGTCTCAAGGGCTCCAAAGTATGCCTGTAATAATAAACACAATAATGAATCTATCTTTTTTTTTTTTTTTTTTTTTTTTTGAGACAGAGTCTTGCTCTGTTGCCAGGCTGGAGTGTAGTGGAGCGATCTCGACTCACTGCAACTTCCGCCTCCTGGGTTCAAATGAGTCTCAATAATGAATCTGTCTTATATCCATCTTTATACTGATACAGTTGTAAAGCCTCATTTTTATTTAGTTATTCTTTTTTTTTTTTTTTTGAATAGAGGAAGGCACCTACAAAATCAAAGTGCCAAGGGCTCACAAAAGTCATATGTAGCCTTGGTTGTAGGAGCTTTACAAATATTAGCTCAGTCATTCTCAGAAAGGTTTTTCTAATTCTCATTTTAGAGATGAGGAAACTGAAGCTCAGGGAGGCTAAGAAACTTATCCAAAGCCTATTAAGAGGCTATGTTAGTCAGACTGGGCTGACAGCTGTAACAACCCCAGAATTTAAATGGCTTAACACATTAGGAGTTTATTTGTTATTGCCATAACAATTCAGGGTGTATGTTTGGCAGGCAGTATTCTACACAGTGATTCAGGGACCCAGGCTCCTTTCCTCTGGTGGCTTTTTCTTCCTCGAGTCCTGGGAGCTCGGCATGCAGATGGTGGATGGAGAAAGAGAGAGAACAAAAAGTGGGGGATTTTTATAGGCCAGGCCTGGAATTGGCCCACATCACTTCCACACACATTCCACTGGCCAGAATGCAGTCACATGATCATAGCTAACTGCAAGGAAGGTTGGAAAATGTAGTGTAACTGCATGCCTGGGCTAAAGAGAGGAACACGGATCCTGGGGAGTACTCGCAGTGTTAGATTCCAGCCCAGGTCTCCTGCACACAATGCCCGCGTGCTTTCCACACCCTCCTTAGCTGATTCTTATCACTCTGAGCTCCCACAAGTCCCCTTTAGAGGCCCTTTTATCCTGCCCCACCTGCCCACTCACCGTGCCCAGCACCAGACCTTTGCCCACTCAGGATCAGTTGCCGTTTGAGGCACTAGGAAGAGACATTGGGGAGCTTCCCAGGCCAGCTTGGGGAGGCTGCAACCAGACGTTATGCTGTCTGTATCACCCAATCCCAGGCCCACAAGGCACTGCTGGGCACATGCAGAAGCCAGGGACTACCTCCTCAGCATGGGAAAAGCAGGCTGCAAAGAGGGTTTCAGAGGGCCAGGAAGGAAGAAGTTCAAACTGAAGTCTTGGCTGCACTATGAACCTTGGGCAAGGCATCAGCAGTAAGTGCCAGATGATCCTGCAGCTCTAAAATACCACAGTCCTGGGATTACTGCCTCTTGCCAGAAGTGAACTGTGTGGCCCCGCCCCTAACCCATCAAGTGTGCTGCCTTTGGACACCCATAATCCTACAAGACAAAGCTGCAGGAGCCAGCTGGAGGCTAGATGGCCTATGGACACTTTCCTGTAACTGCTGGGCAGGCCTGGGGACCCTGGCGATGGCCTGGTGATGCTGGTGTTGGTGGGCACCCAGCTCCTCTAGGATCAGGCCAAAGCTGTCTATTATGAGATCCTTGAGTGGAATCAGCATATCTCCCTCCTCCAGGAAGCCTTCCCAGATAGCTCTGCCCTCAGTGGTCCCACCTCTTCAAAGCTCAGGGCCCTTGTTATCATTCAACCTAAAGGTCCTGGCTTGCCTCATAAGATTTCTCATCATCACCCCCTTTTTATTTGCTCTTGGCCTCGGAGGCAAGGAATCCAGGACCACGTTTAGAGCCAAGTGAGTCAGGGGCTCTCCTGAGCACTCTGTAAGTGTCATACGCTGCAGGGCATTTGGTCAATTCTAACATTTCATCCAGATTTACAGTCGAACTGGGTTTTTGTAAAGAGAGAGTTGGCATCCAGGCAACATCCTTCTCTTTATTTGGAGTTGAGAAAAGCACACTAAGGAAAATTAAAAAAACAAAAAAACATTTTGCCCATAGTCATCTGAAATGTTCACAATCGTATCCTCATGTCTGCAAGGCGAATGTGACCACGTTTCACCCCCAGGTCTGTGTTGGACACAGCACAGCCCCAGTTAAACCTGGTCACCTCCCTTTGCTGCCATTTGAGATATGATCGATGCTGGACCCGCTCCCTCCTCCCTCTCTGCCTGGTTTCTCGCCCCTCAGATCAGGCTGTGACTGTGGCTAGCTTGAGGGGTGGCCATGAAGTCTAAATGAGGGCGGATCTATATGGAGACAGCACTTGGCCCGGGGCTCTGCCGCATTCCCTGTTAGTCTCTCTCACAGGCACAAAACCTTGCTTTAAAAATGTGTCTTACGATGAAACTTGGCATCCAGGACGCGCCCCGTGAGGAATTTGTTTTTGTTTTAATGCCGAGGACGTTTGCATGAAAACAGGATCTTTGTTGCTTAGGAATTGATCAACTCCTGCTGCTGCTTTCCCCTGCTGAAGCGCCAGTCCCATATTTGTCACAGGAAAACGAGTAACTATAGGGATGGCTGGGACCTCCACAGATGGAGGACAGCGGCTGCTCAGGGGGACGCAGAGGCCACGAAGCCAAAGGAGAGAATCAGGAACCCATCTCAGGCAGAAGCAAGCTCGCAGGTAGCCACGTCCTTAGCCATAGGACCATAGCAGGAGTGAAGATTTTTTGTGGGTCTAGTTTGTTCTGGCTGCTCAGGAGAGAAGAGAAGGAAGAGGGAAGGCGTTAAGAAGCAGCCTCCACCTGCAAGGAGCTGTCTTGAAGGACAGACGGGAGGCCAGTGCATGAGAAGACAGTGGTTGGACCCAAAGTAACAATGAAGACCCCAAGCAACTGAGAGGAACCAGTGCCTGCAGCAGGGAGGCTGGGAGTGAGACTGGGATCTGCTACCTACCCACGAGGTCACCTTGTGCAGGCTGCCTGACCACTCTGCACCTCTGTTTCCTCACCTACAGAATGGCACTCTCCCACGGGGGCCTTATGGGATGCTCCGCGCTAAATGCATGGCATAGAGTAAGCACGCCAGCAGTCCAGACTGTTATTCCCAGCATGCGTGCTCGTACTAGATGCTCTCCGTCCTCAGGAAGAGATACCCGGATGGCCATAGAAGGCTTTTTAGAAGAAGGACTTGAACTTGGTTTGAAAGGAGGAGAGAAAGATGAGCAGAGACCTGGGAACAAGAGTGCTCTTGGTGTTTGAGTGGCCAGACCAGGACATATCTGCATCCACTGCAGTCAGTTCCTAAGGAGATTTTCCAGGCACTATCCAAGAAACCAAAGTAGAATTGCCCGCATGAAATTGGAGGGGGTGTCCTGCTCCATGGGGACCACAGTTCATTTTTGGCCTCAGCCTGGCCCCACAGGCATCGGCATAGAAAGGACAAAGTTGGCCGGGTGCAGTGGCTCACGCCTGTAATCCAAGCACTTTGGCAGGTTGAGGCGGGCGGATCACGAGGTCAGGAGATCAAGACCACCCTGGCTAACACAGTGAAACCCTGTCTCTATTAAAAATGCAAAAAAATTAGCTGGGCGTGGTAGCAGGAGCCTGTAGTCCCAGCTACTCGGGAGGCTGAGGCAGGAGAATGGCTTACAGTGAGCTGAGATCACGCCACTGCACTCCAGCCTGGGCGACAGAGGGAGACTCCGTCCTAAAACAAAACAAAAAAAAGAAAGGACAAAGTTGAGGGAAGCCCAGACTGGGCACTCCACTGGGTCAGGCCCTTCCTTTGCCTCCAGGCTTGGCTTCCAGAAGGCAGTGAAGTGGTTACATTCAAATACCCACAAGAGGCCGGACACCTTTCTCTCCCGTATCCTTAATATATGCTAATCAAAGCTGAGAGCCTGCAGAAAATATCCGCTTGGCCAAAGCCCCACACCCTCGCCTTGGCTGGCCTGCCCACCCTCTCCAGGCCTCCCCTCCCATCTGCCTAGCTAAGGGCGTCCATAAATCCAGCTTTCAGAGCTTTCAGGGGTTGGCGAGACTGCCGTGGACCTCAGTCACATCACGATGGAAACAATTGAAAACCACTTGGCAAAAAGAAGGGGTGATCTAATGTTTGATAGCAAGAATACAGTTTTTTTCCTTGCCATTCTTACTCAAACCCAGGGGGAATAGCCAGCTGCTCTCCAGTCCCTGTCAGACCAGTACCCCCAGGGTCCCTGACTCTCGTCCTCTGTTCCAGAGGAAGTCCAGGCTGTGGGGCTGGCTGTGGCCTCCTCGCAGGTCAAGGAGGAGCAGAGCTGGCCCTGCCTTTCTGACTGGCCAGGCTGCCTTGGGCCCCTCAGAGGCGAGGAGATGGCCACAGGGGCCTGCGGAGAAACCCATATATAGAGCCTGGGGAATGTGGGCCTCTGGCAGGCGGCCTGGAAAAAATGGCCGTGTTCTGAGGGTGAACGCCGCCGAATTATAAATAGCACCCGCCTCCCTCCCCTTCAGGCTTGCTGTGTCTGTCACTGGAGAGTTGACAGTTAAAATTCAAGAGGACTGAACAGGACAAGGGAGCGGGAGCGGGGGATGGGGGAGATGCCGGATTGTGCAGGAAGCTCAGCTGCTGTCTTGGGATTGATACGGAGAATTGTCACCAGACGACGGGGCTGAGAGAGGGATGCATTTGGGGTGGCAGAATGACTCCTGATTTTATGCATTTTTATAAGCTGAATAAGAATGGAAGGAAAACTAAAGGAAGCTTCAACTCCACGAGATGGTTTTATGGGTGCTTTAGAAATAAGAATAAATAAAATAAAAATAAGAATTTAAAAATAAGAATAAAAATCAGCTGCCTTCAAATATAAAAGGTGTCACCCTGGTTCCAAAAGGTCAGCTACCCTGGCTTCCAAATCAAAGCCTCCGGCCAGGTGCCCACACAGGCCCATGCCTTGAGCCTCCTGCCAGAAGGTTTCTTAGTGTGTTTTTATGTCTCCCGGACATGGAAGCAGCAGGGGTGTCTCCACCTGCTCCGAAAACCTCTGCACGTTGTGCTTACCCGGCAGAGGGTGACGATTCAGGAGGCATCAGAAATGAAGAAAGGAAGGAGTGTGCAGCCCTCGCTGTGGAAAGCCACACAGCCGTTCACACCTGGGTAGCAGGGAGGGGTGGGCAATGTTCCCGCAAATTCGAGATTCTGGAGGAGGGGTGCGCTGGTT